>NC_081297.1:84881500-85184530 GCF_030435805.1 Mustela lutreola | reverse complement strand
TAGGTCTAGAAGACAGAAATACTAAGACAGTTTTGTGACCCCAGAAACCAAATGGTTAACTAGCCTGATGACTGTATCTAGAATAATCTAACGTCACTGCAGGACAGGAGCCACCAAACACCATTGAAGACCTCATTCTAAACAGGGAGCTCAAAGGAAATGGCACACATACATACAACATGGGAAAACTGCTAAGGTGTGAGGAGACAGAGGAAACGTAACAAAGAGAAAAATAAATGACAAAAACCAAAAAACAATATTTCTCATTAAAAATGATTCTGCCAATCCCAAAACCATAATTGAACAGTAATAAAATTGGTGAAAAGATGGAGGGAGGCAGTGAAGAGGTAATGACTGAGAATTAGTCTGCACTGAAGAAACACAGGAGTCTTTAAACTGGAAGAGCTTCCAAGGACTGGGAGGAAACATTTAAAACAAACTCAGACCAACACATACTTTTGTGAAACTAAAGAATACAGAGAACGAAGACAAAATTATAAAAGCTACAGAGAGGAGACATTGACAGAAGAAGAAAAACTGAAGGCACCTTCTTAAAAGAAGAGAGAGAGACTGAAAATGAATAAATAAGTGCTCAAATTAAGAAATAAAGAAAGGGGTGCCTGGGTGGCTCAATTGGGTGAACATCTTGGTTTCAGCTCAGGTCGTGATCTCAGTGTCCTGGGATGAAGGCATATGTCCATCTGTTAGGGTTCTGTGCTCAGCAGGGAGCCTGCTTGTGGATTCTCCCTTCCTCTGTCTCGGCCCCTCCCCCTGCTCCTGCTCACTTTCTTTCTTAAATAAATAAATAAATAAATCTTTCAAAAAAAAAAAAAAGAAATAAGAAATAAACACAACACACCTAAAAAACTAGATGGAAGGAAACAAGATAAGGGCAGACATCAGATGAATTAGAAAATAAAGACACAGCAGATAGGATCAATAAAAATCAACAGATAGTTATTTGCAAACTGCTCTATGAAGCAAAACTTAGTAAGACCAATAAATATAGAAGAAAAGTCACGAATCAAAAATACTAGGGCCATAAAGGAATAATAACTAAATATAAGTTGAGATTTTAAAAATATTTTATCAATAGCTCTGTCAATAAATTTGCCAACCAGAATACCACTAAATTAAATCAATAATTAAATAAGCTGAATTGGTGATCAAAAGTCTCTTCCCACGAAAGATAATAGGCTCAGAAAGTTTTACAGATGAATGTTCTCAAGCGATCATGAGAAAAATAATTTCTATCTTATACAAACTCTTCCAAGTACAGAAAGAGGAGGAACCCATAGCATGTGATATGACTAATGTAATTTTGGCGCCAAAATGAGAACAGGAAAGTACAAGGAAACAAAATTATAGACTTCTTTTACTTACAACGTTCCTGCAAAAATCCCAAATAAAATATCAGCAGGTGAAATTCATCAGTGAATATAAAAACATCACGTCATATTCAAATAGCATTATTCTTAGAAATATAAGGATGGTTCAACATCAACAAATCTAATAAAGTAATAAATCACAATTATTTATTAAAAGGAAAATTTGATTCTCACAATAAATGCAAACATTTGAAAGTTCTACATACATATATGAAATAAGCACTTCGCCTACTTAGTACAAAAAGGAATTCTCTTCATCTGGTGAAGGTATATATTAAAGACTTGTAATATGAATCATATTTAATGGTGAAATTTTGGGAGCATTTACCCCAAAGTTAGGAACGAAGTAGGTTGCTCCCCGTTGCCACATGTATGCAGCACTCTATTGAAGTTTCTATCTAATGCAGGAAGACAAGAAGAGGTATAAAATGAATAAAAATTAGAAAAGAAATGTCGAAGTGTCTTTATTTGCAGTTAGTATGATTGTCTATATGGAATATACAAAAGAATCCACTGACAAATTTTTAAGAATTAAGACCATTTCACACTACTACTCATTAAAAGAGCAACATAAAAATATCATTATTCGGGGCGCCTGGGTGGCTCAGTGGGTTAAGCTGCTGCCTTCGGCTCAGGTCATGATCTCAGGGTCCTGGGATCGAGTCCCACATCGGGCTCTCTGCTCGGCAGGGGGCCTGCTTCCTCCTCTCTCTCTCTGCCTACTTGTGATCTCTCTCTGTCAAATAAATAAAATCTTAAAAAAAAAAAAAAAAAAAAAAAAATATCATTATTCAAAAATGTAATGAGAAAATGAAATCATTTGCAAGTCAACAAAAACTTAAGGTATCTAAAATAACAAGAGATATACAAAATCTTTATAGAGAAAATCAAGAAACATTACTGAAGACAGTGAAAAGAAGTGAAGAGATGGACAGATGCAATAGTTTCATGAGTGGGACAACTCAGGATTGTGAAGATGTAATTTTGACTATTTCAATAAAAAAACCAAATAAAAGGATTTTCCTAATCTAAAATCAACACTGTGTGAAATAACAGCGTGATAACCTTCAACCAGACCAGGTATAGACAGATAGACAACTCGATCAGAATTACAATCTTAAATGAGACTCACACATTTAAAAAAAAAAAAATTTGGATAAAAGAAAAAAAATAGAGTTCCAACTACTCAAATCCCAGAGTCTCCATAACATGATTAAAATGCCAAAATTCACAGTTTTACATACAGGAAAAATTTGTCTTCTTTACTCTTTTTGGAACCTCAGAGGAATAATGGCATCAATCCTCCTCAAGCTGGTCTTCCTTGAATTATTTTGACGCTGCTAAGTACATCTCCTCCTTGAAGTTTTCTCTTCTCCTTTGAGTACCATGACACTATACTTCTTGGCTCCTAGTTTTTGATTTGTTTTACTAGATATTTTCATCATCTACCTCCTAAAATGGGTGTTTCTCTGGATCCTAGCTTTAGGAACCTTCTTTCCTTAGACTAAGTTCTTTACTGCTAGAGCTTCAGCACCTAGTGTTAATGACAATCAAGATTCTTTGCTTTCCATAAAATTGAAGAACTAATCACGTTCTTAGCAGGTGACTATTAAAAAGTATTTCTATGATACATCACCATGTGGTATTTGGCATCAAACTCAGAAGTTCAAAAGGAGTGATGTTGCTGTAACAAAAGCCCTTCATTTGCTTTTTTATGGGAACAAGCTTTCTCAGCACTTAACGGCTATCACGATAAAAAAATAAGGTTAGGAGTGATGCCGAACACTGCTCGTTTTTACAATAAACCATAGCTGGACACATGAACCCACTGAAAAAACAAAAACCCCAACCATCTTAAATAGAAATAACTTCCTAGGGCCTCTGGGTGTCTCAGTCTGTTAAGTGTCTGACTCCTGATTTCAGGTGGCTCAGGTCATGATCTCTGACAGGGTCATATGATTAAACCCCATATCAGCTCCGTCTTGAGCATGGAGTCTACTTTAGATTCTGTCTCCCTCTCTCTCCGCCCCTCCCCATACCCGTGCTTGCCCATTCTCTCTCGAATTAATAAATATATACAATTTTTTTAAAAAAAGAGCTTTCTAATGAAATTTTAACCTTTAATTTTTTTTTAAAGATTTTTAATTTTTTTTTATTTATTTGACAGAGATCACAAGTAGGCAGAGAGGGGGGCAGAGAGAGAGAGGGAAGCAGGCTCCCCGCTGAGCAGAGAGCCTGATGTGGGGCTCGATCTCAGGACCCTGGGATCATGACCGAAGGCAGAGGCTTTAACCCACTGAGCCACCCGGGCGCCCCAACATTTACTATTTTTTCTAAATATATAAAATATAGATTTTAACAGTTTTGTAATAATAATGATTATGGATTCAATCCACAAATAAATATTTTGAATTTAGACTCCTGTTAAAGTAATTTTTAAATAATAGATTTATATACTTTTTTAGTTGTGAGAAATATGACTACATGAGCAATAAAATAGTTTTGAGTGTAAAGACATTGCATTAGAAAAGAAATAATGTGAGTAAAGTGGAATAGAACTACAAGGTCAAAGAGAAAAAAGTTCTCTCTATTGAAAATCAACTTATTCATTAAAAAAACAGAAAAACTTTAATAGATGAGTGTTTATCAACCTACTACACTATTTAGATGCCATTTAATTAACTTAAAAGGCATCTAAAACATCAGTGTTATAAACTACCACAAATTACATTTTTAAAGATTTACTTATTTTGGAGAGTGAACACACACACACATGCATGAGTGGCGGGGAGGGGCAGAGAGAAAGAGAAACTTTAGCAGACTCTGCTGTGCGTGAAGCCCCGCATGTGTCTCCACCACAGGACCCTGAGATCAGGACCTGAGCCCAAACCACGAGTTGGTGCTTAACCAACTGTGCCACCCAGGTGCCCCATAAATTACATCTTTTTCAAATATTTAAGCTTATTTTGAAATTTTTTGGATGTCAACTTGAAAATATGTCAAAAAGTACATGGTTTTCCAAATATTTTTAGGGTGCCTATGAGGAAAATGGCTTGAAGTGTACTGCCCAATGACTGCTGGTGTGCCTAATTTTCAGTGTAACCTTACTAGGTTTAAATCTATTTTAGGAAAGCTTTTTACATTAAAAATTTTAATTCTTTTCAATATAGATTTAAGCTATTTTTTTTCAAGCCAAGAAAAATATCCACATCGTGCAGTTCTTGCAGTGAATTCTAGCTTTCCATGCTTTATTCCACTTTTATGTGAATATTCGTATTTAAAATTGTAAGACTGTAAGTTCACAGAGAATAGCTGTCCCCAACAAAGCACACACACCCTTTCAAGCTCTGTCTCTAGGACGACTCATAAGAAGCGTATGCTTGTCCTTCAATATGCTCTCTTAGCTTTTCGTTTCTGCAGCCTCATCGAGTTCTGCAAACACCAGTGCCCTGTTGTTCTTTCATGAAAAGCCTTTTCCTCCACTGTCAGGCAGAGCGGATCAAGGTGCTTCCAAAATACTTGAAACCCTCATCCACTGTGCTCAGGTACAGAGGAGTGAACAGAGCTGATGAAAATCACTTCAGCTGTGAGTTCAAAGTCAGTAGGAACCCTAAACTAGAGGTAAGAGCCTGAGAGGCAAAGACCACAATCCTGGACATGACATGACAAAGAGTGGCCATTGACATAGGCTCAAGAGCTCCTGGAAGGATCACATCAGATGACTTCCCATTGTGATTATATTTAGACAGGAGCTTGAACTTTCAGAGAGAAGGGGGATAAAGTAAAAGGAATAGGAGCAGAACAAAGGAAAGGGTCAGTCATTTTCCATCCAAGGCAATCCCACAGACGCTGGAGCAACCATCAGCCTACTTCGTCTTGTAAATCTGTGTTTGTTTGCTCAGAGCAAGTAGCTCTGAACCCTTGGCGAAGTCTGGTTTAGAAATGCAAACCCATAGAGGAACTTTCCATCTTGTTACACATCCTATCATAAGACTGACATTTTCTGTTCTGTTTGCTATGGGCTGGTGGGTGGCTTTAATTTGGTTTTCCCTCCAGTCCCCGAGTCCCAATCTTTGCCAAATCAAGGAGCAGACAGGGAGGGGAAGAGAGGGAAAATACATATGCATTCGCATTCACCAAGTGATCTCAGTAGTAATTGAATACTGGTTCAGGTTGTCCATGTCATACAAATCAGTTTCATTCTGTGGATTGTTTACATACCACTTCTAGTATGTCTCTAATAAATTAAAATCTTGCTGAAATGGTAAAATGTACTGAAGATATAGTGAATGGTCTACAGGCTACACAGAGGGGCCATTATTCTAAGAGGAAATAGGAAAAGCAATCATAAAATTTTGAAAAATTATGCAATAACTTTGTACTTATTGCCCATTTGTATTCATTACAATGATCTACTTCATAGACATATAAATAGAATGGGAAAGTAACAGATCTACAGTGTGCTCTAGACATGGCTTTCAACTTCAGTCAATGAAATTCAATTAGGGTCTTCAATAAAGAAAACTCCGAAAACGCCAAGCATTTGTCTGCGTATTTCTCTGTGCCGTCCTGAAGTTACTCGCTTAACTTCCTTCCAGTTCCTTCCCTTACTCTTCTCAGAAAGTCTCTTTTGTGGAGAGATGAAAAGGCACATTTGCTCGGGTTTGCTCCGGGGTGAAGGTACAGTGGTACCGTTCTCCATGGGCACTGAGCTCTCTGTGCCCCATCTTCCATAAGCAATTAGTGAAAGGAAAGGACCACACAGATAAGACCGTGATTGCCAGGGACTCGGAACAGGTTTTACGACAGGCAGGCCGATCAAAGGGGCTTAACCAAGATGGTTTTTAATCATGTTTGGGCATTGGAGAGTTCTCAGGTTCAAAGAAATGGGTCTGTGTTTTGTTTAGTTTTGGCAAACCTCTCTTTTCTTCAATAACCTCGGAAAAACAAAGCCCACAGAGTGAGGCCATGCACGATCTTGTTTCCCTGTTCAAGCAAAATATACCACCTTGAGGAGGCCTTTTTCTTATAATCAGTTCTGTATATTTTTAAGACTATTTTGAATAGTCTTTTGACTATTTGAAACGAAACCACTTTTAAATTGTGCTGGGAACCATACGAATTAACTGTTATGGAAAAAAAATGTTTTAGGGATGCCTTTATTGTTTTGCAATGTTCAATATCAAAAGATTCAGCATCACTGTGTTGTTGTTGTTGTTGTTTGATCTAATACAAAAGAAATAGATATAATGGGAAGCAATAATGTGGCCCAGAGCAAGACAGGAAACTGACCACTTTTGTAATCCAGGGCCAACAAGTGAAGGAAGATCTTAGACTCACTCAGGTTCACTGAATATGCAACTGCTTCCTTATCTTCTCCCTCTCGCTTCTTTTTCTCTCCCTTCTTCTTTTTCTCATTCTCCATTTCCTCCCCCCTTTCCTCCCTCTCCATTCTCCCCGTTTGCCAGTCAGCAAGCATGTGTAAACTTTAGAAACTGCTTAACTCCCTGGTAGAGTGGGCAGAGGGTGACTTCACTGAAGAAAGAGCTTTCCTTTATTGACTTACAAAAGTGCTGATCTTTGAGAACAATATCCCATTGTGCACTTCTAAAGATTTGGTCAAATCTCTAAAAAGGAGAGAACGAATCTCAATCTAATTTTCGAATACCTCTTTTTATTTTTTTTTGTAGAAAAATAAAAAATGAATATGCAGAAATAGTAAAAATATGTCAGGCAGCTAAAGTTGCAAGAACATTATGTAGTACATCACTTAATCACAGAAACCACAATACAGGGGGAAAAAACCCTAACCCAAATGTGCTGTTTAATAATCACCGAGGGTCAGAAAGAACCCACAAGCATCCCAGAATCTGTGTCCTTAGCTTCCCTCAGATTTGGAAGGGGTTGGGGAGATAATGGAGAAGGAAGCATGGTACGTGTTCCGGATTGCTGTTTATAGGCCCCTGCACAGCTTTTAGTCATGAAGCCAATTAAGAAAGGAGTTGGAGTCTAGGACAACCTTTCCCAGTTTGATAGATCTGTAGTAGGTCCCTGAATGACTGGGTTTTGTTTAGGTTTTGTTTTTTTGTTTGTTTGTTTGTTTTTTGCTTCCCTTTACCCAGAACTCTGAGAGTTAGTCTTAGAAAGAGGGAATTACTGAGGGAACGTTTTAATGAGGGGGGAAAAGAGGAAAATTTCAAAATATGTGTTTGTAGAACATCATCGTGGAGATTCTGTGGTGGACTGAGACCGGGGCGGGGTGAGCGTGAGGCCGGCCGGAGGAGAGGGAGCTGCAAGGCTCTAGGTGCCTAAAGCCAGGATACTAATCTCATCCAGCCCCAGAGAAAACTTTTAAAAAGAGTCAAGGGGAAGCAATCCCAAACACAAAGACTTGGAGGACATTTGGAAATCAGAGATGGGGGAGCGGTCCAATCTGGCAGATGGAAACCCAAGAACAAAAGTTGGCCAGGCGTGGATGGGCTTAGAGATGTGACGTTTGGGGGACAAAGAGATGCCCACAGGGAGATGTTTATTGCCTTCTTGCCATAGTAAATGTTCAATGCTCTCAAGACAAAATTCAGAATGTCTAGGGTTTATCACGTAAAAATAGCTTGAGGCAAACACAATGACATTCTGTATATTTATTCACCAAAATGTCCCCCTCCATCGAGATCATTTTAACTGGGATGGGTCGGTAGTGGGCCCCGTTCTGCTCCTATAAGGGTCCTGCAGAGTGACTCTGATGACCTCACTCAAAGTAATAAGCATCACTTTCTTCTCTTAAATCCACATCCCTTGCCTCTTAAGCATCATGGAAAGGGAATGTGATATTTTAGAAGGTGTTGTGCTGACAGCCCCACAAACCAGGGCTCCATCTAACTGAAAAGGAAAGCTTGTGCTATAGCCATTAAATGAAAAGGTCCTCTCTCCAGTGTCTTCTGTAGGTTACTTAACCCAGCCAGGCTGGCATCGTGAAATAATTTAAATGCATGCAGTATTAGTAAAATACAGAATACACTGTAGGTATTATTCCCCTCTTTAAGTCTTTGTCCATGAATTGCTCGAGGGCAAAGGCATTGTCTTACTCATCTTTCAGGAAAATAACTGTATTTACTGAGGAAAAGACAGAATCTAATGCAGAGCTTTAGAGCATAATAGATTCTCATTAATTGCTTACTGGATAGATGGAAATTATTTAGCTCCTGAAACTAAACTTCAGGAGACAAAAGTCTATCAGTGGAAAACTTCAAACTAGAAATGTTTTATTAGGTTTGATAACTGTTTTTCTTTCTTTGAGGAGTGTTGTTGGGTACCTCTGCCTCTGAGTTTCTAGAGTTGTTTGGTTCAAAGCTGTTACCATTATTTGGGTACTCAATTAACACCCTCATAAAAGTAATTAAAGCCTCGTGGTTCTCTCTCTCCCTCTCTCTTTTTACCTGCTTTTGTTTTTTATCCATATCCTAGGGACTTGACACAACAGCCAGAGGGAAAGAACCTATCCCAAACCCTGGACAGGGAGAGGGACCACTGGCATGTTGCATATCAAGTCAGGTCTCAGAACAGAGGAGGGACAAAAGCCTTACTCCATGGTCACAAGAACATCTTCCACATCTAAAAATACGAATGTGTCACAACTTTGCACATCATCCTTACACAGAGGTCATGCTAATCTTGTCTGTGTCATTTCAATTTTAGTATATGAGTTGCCGAAGTGAGCCCAGAGTGCTCTTTTATATATGTCTTTAATCAGACAGATCCTCAGACTTTTCTCCTGACAGCCTTCAGAACAAGCAAAATCAAAAGCAAGTGTGTGATAGTGTAACAGAAGTTTCCATATCATACTAAATCTGTAGTCAAATGCATTGCTCTTCATCATGCGGTTTATGTCTTTGGCGCTCTGTGTGGGAAGGTTTAGATGCCGTATATTTATATACATGTTAAACTATGGTTACTTTATTGTTTTTATTATTTCACATATTGCATTCAATTTATTTGGAACTGGATTTGATGGGAAAATAAAATTTTATATCTGTTTTCCCCAAACAGCCAGTTGTCCTAAAACTATATATTAAAGAATTCAATCTTTACCATTTGCTAAAAACTCTTATATTTATTTGAGCCTACCTCTGACCTATCTTGTATTTTGCTATAATAAGTTTCTATAAGAGTGGGAAAATTGTCTTATAATTTCTTTGTACCTCTAGAAACTGCAACAATACTTAGTCCTCAATAATTACTGCATCAATGGGTAAATTCTCCAATTCACTTAAATGATCCATCAGACTTGCCAATTTCACTGTATAAATACTTCTGGAATCATTCCTCATCCTTTTTTTACCCACACTACCTCCTCCTTCAAGCCCTAATAATTACGGAGTTTTTCCAATGCATCTTACACACAAACAGAATAAGGTTCTAAAATGCAAATCTGATCAAGTAATCCCTGATTAAAATCTGTAAATTTCATTTCATGTTCCATACCTTTGAGGGTCACCAAGGGCCTGAGCTCAACCAAGTGAAACTACTTTCAGTTTTCCAAACATGCCTGGTTGGTTTTTATGTTATTTTATTTTTTTAAAATCTTTGCATTTGTAAAAGCTACACAGCTTGGTAAGTGCTGTGATAGAGGTTTGGACAAAGTGGGTTAGGATAAAGATAAAGGACTCTTGAGAATAGAAAGGTAAGTGAGTTTGGACCAGAATGAACAAAGGGGCAGGGGTGAGACAGAGCATCCACACTGTCCCAGGACCAAAGTCACTGAGAATGACTAGGGGTGGGTGAAGGTGAAGACATGGCTGGAGCCAGAACATGAATGTTCTTGCATGTCATAACCATGGACTTTGAATTTCTCCTACAGGAACGGGGAGTCAAATTTAAATGGGGAAGTAGCTTGATAACAAATTTTTTTGGGGGGGATGTAAATTTGATAGCAGTCTGAAAGGTGTATTGACAGAGAATGAGTCTAAAAGCCAAAAGCGAGGTTAATAATAGATTCTTCAGTAATACAGGTGACATGGGATAAAGCCAGCAGTTTTGAGAATCAGAAGAAGGGATCCACATGATGTTAATAAAGAAAATCCTATAAGATTTTGTGACTGACTAGGCAGGAGGGTGCATAAAAGGAATAACTAGCGAGTCATCTCCTCTCCCCCCAAATCTTGCACCTACCGCCATTTCTAGCTTGACTAATTGGGTAGATGGTGATGTTCTCTACCAAGATGGGAAATTTCAGGAAGAAGACTGGTGCAGGAGAATGTGGGGGCAGTAGGGAAGAAAGAAGAGACAACAGACCATATACTTAATATTGGGCATGCGAAGAGTTTCCAGCAGGAAGAAGCTGTTAAGAATGTCAAATGCTGCTGACAGGGCAAGTCAGACGTGGACAGAAAGTGCTCATTTGTACTTAACACTGAGAAGGTTTGAGTTTTCTTCCTAGAAGCTGAGAAGTAAGAGAGCAGAGACTGCCAGTACAAACTTCTCTGGAAATGAGCTTAGCTGTGAAGGGAAATAAACGGGGAGATCTGTGCCTATAGGAGGCACCTGCCCCACGCCTTTTATTTTCCCATGGAGTTCATGAGAGCTAATATTGTCTTCACGCTGGATTGTAACCTCTTTGAGGCCAGATACTGTGTCGCGGTTTCCTGGATGACCACTTGGTTCTCGAAGCCCCAACATCTTACAAGTTTCTAATCCTCCATGGTGTCTATAATTATCCTGGTGCTCGGGCAGTAGCATTCAATTACATAGTTACTGAACTGAATACTGTGGATGGGTGACTCATAGCCCTGAACTGGATTATTCAAAATGTCAGTGCCTCAATTTCCTCCTCATCAACAGCAATTACTATTGGAGTTCTTTTAATAGTAAATTGAACATGGAAACATTGTCCTTGCTGTCAAGAAATGTTCACATTCATCTAGTTAATGAGAAGGCCAGTCTTATTCCCTTCCTAGAAATATGATGAGACGTAGCGGATATATGAGGGCAAACGCATGCATAGTGTGCTAGTAGATGGCTAATCTGTAACATCTCCTTTCATATGTTATGCGCTCTGGGTAGGTACAACCACGAGTCAACTAACCACACGAGATGCTTTTAGGTCTGGCAAGTGGGATGGAAAGCTCGCTGCATCAGTCTCCTCTGTGAGTGCCTGCACGCTTTCTGGTTTCAGGCTGGAAACGTCCTGTGGTGTGTCTGGCCTGGCCAAACCCAGGAAGTACTGAACTTATTAAAATTTAAAAACAAACCAAAGATGTTTGGAACCTCCCAAAACACTCACGTTGTGTCTGAGGGTGAGGGCTTGGATTCAGTTCTGATTTGACATGAGCACCATATATCAGGAAAACACAAACAGTGCGGGGCAATTTTATGACAGGGCTACACCCTTGCATTCAGTCTCATGACCGTCTCAGAAAGCAGCTCCTGTCCAGGGCCTAGGGGAATTTGGTGAAGCACTCCATCTTCTTTTGATCCCTTTTTGTTAGTCTGCCATAGGAATTTGTGCTTGTGAACACACTCTGAAGCAGCTGGACATGAACATTCTGAAGCAGAGCTGGAGGTACCTTGCCTTGGGCCCCACCAACCTGCTGAGACTGGCATGGTTCTGGCTCTGTATTTGGATGAATCTGGCTTATGGTGGGCCCTGGAGCAGCCCCCTGTCTAATCTATTGCTTATGAAGAGCCAGAAGAGCCAGACCACCCATGGGTAATCCACAAGCATCTGTGAATGGGTAATCAGGAATTGGCTAAATCAAGCTGATGACCAAGAATGAACCTGATGGTCAGAATGAAGCTTCCGGAACAACACGCAAGGGTGTGTTTGCCTATAAATTATGTTTAGGTCATCAAAAAGAATTATAGAATTATCTAGAGTTGGAAGTTACCAGAACAACTACATAGCTCCACCCCTCCATTTTTTTTATATGAAGGAAGTGAGGCAGCGAGATTTTTATGTGAGTCATCCAAAGTCAACAGCAGTTAGTGATGCAGCCAGAACTAAGAACCCTGAGATGACCTCCTCTCCCCTTTCAGTGCAAAAACACACACGCGTATATATACACACACACACACACACACACACTCCACACAAGTTATTTTTAAAATAATCTGTACTTCATTAATATTTACAGAAATCAGCTCTTATAAAAAGACATTTAGTGTATGGATGGCCTCTTGAACTTAATTCTGACACGCCCACTTGTACAAAAGCTCTTGGAATATGTAAGAGGCAAAATAAATCATTTCATATAAGATTATCGAGGTATCCTAAGAAGGAAAAGGAACAAGATCCTTGCCTTTTAAATTAAAAAGAATTAAATTATATTGATTCAACTGAGGTAGCCCTGTTTAAGGTAAGTAGAAAAGGAGATGAAGAGGCATCTGGGTGACTGTGTCGTTTAAGCATGGTGTGCTAGTAGATAAGCCTGGCACCCAAGGACAGGGAAGAAAACAGCTGCCCATACCAACATACCTGACCAAGACATTCTAGAATCAACTTGTGTTGCAGACATGGCTGTCCTGATGTCTTCACAGAACCTAGAAAAATTTTGATTCAGAATGCCCTTAGCTTAGCAGGGAAAATAAGCCACCTTCCAAACTATAAGGAAGTGACACATTCTGAGCAGAGATGTATTTCAGCAGCAGTGACTTGAGCACAGGACCGCTTTCAAGCCACATTTCTGAGGGCAGCCAAGGGTAGAGCAGGCACAACAGTAAGCTGTGGCTTTCGTATTCACAACTGCTGCAAGTGAGTGCTGGGGACATTCTGAGTTTGTATCTGCAGGCCAAAGACTGCTAGCCTTTTAGGAGGTGTCAACAACAAACCTTAGCTTCTCATGCCAGTGATGATGTCATGGTTCTTTAGACTATGGGGTTTAGTGTGTCCTCTGGCCTCTGGCTTTAGTGTCAGCAATTACAGTAAGGCAAGACATATGATTCCCTAGTCTGGGCAGTGAATATGGATTCCTCCAACCTTCCCATCTTCTTTGCATCTCATCTGGTTAAGGGTCAGCAATCAAAGCTGGCTCTTTGGATGTGAGTAAGCTTCCTTACTTTCATCAATTTTCTAAACTTGTGGTAAGCCATGCTTTTATGGCTCTGAGTCTTTGCACCCTCTTAGATTTGAATGTCCTCCTTCTAACCCCTTTTATATCCTACTGCACTGCTTCCTAATCTAACAAGGCTGAGATCTAGCAATATTGCATTCATCTGTCCACTCATTCACTCAACGAATGTATTTCAAGTATCTATCATTCCCAGAAGAGAATGCATAGGTGAATTGGGTCCTCTGCCCTTGAGCATCTTACGTTAGAGGAAAGAGATAAAGACATGCAAATCAATATATTCCATATGGTCTTAGAGGGACTGAAATGAACTCAGGATCAAACATGAGTTGAAAAGAGGGAACAATTAATGTGTCTGGAGGATTGGAAAGAGAAAAGATGAAAAAAATGAGGTATTGTGTCTGAAAATGAATGATTTATCAGACTTTGGGAAAATTAAGAGGATAAAATTCAGGCAGAGAAGACATTAGGTGCAACAAGAGAGATATAAGGAATTAAGTACTATAAGTATTAAGTAGTATAAGTTTTTTTTAAACAAAATTTTATTTCTTTATTTGACAGAGAGGTACGCAGTGAGAAAGGGAACATAAGCAGGGAGAGTGGGAGAGGGAGCAGCAGGCTTCTTGCTAAGCCAGGACCTCAATGCGGAGCTTGATCCCAGGATGCTGGGATCATGACCTGAGCGGAAGGCAGATGTTTAACAACTGAGTCACTAAGGCATCCCTTAAGTAATGTAAGTCTCAAGGAGAGATATAAAATATTATCTTCAAGTCTTGGTGATTGGAAGATATGAGAAGCCATGTGAAACTTAGGTCTGGGTCTTAGGCACTTGAATCAATGGTCATGCCATTCACTGAACTAGGTGACACAGAGCAAATTTAGTATGAGGAGGAATAGACAATTTTAGTTTGGGGCATGTTGGGGTGACATTAGCATATCAGACTGAAGATTCCGGCTATAGATACTGTCCAAAGCTCAGAAGGGAGATTTCTTCGAGAAATAAAATATCGAGAGTCATCAATATATAAGTAGCATTTTATGCCATGGCAGTAGATGACACATCAATATATAAGTAACATTTTATGCCATGGCAGTAGAGGGAAACAGTCTATCAGAATCCTAGGGTCACTGTTATCTAAAAAGCAGAGAAAGAGAGGGCAACAAAAGATACTTAAAATAAATACAGAGAAATAAGAGAACCAAGTGGAAGAGTATCTCATAAGCCACAGGAGGAAAACCACTTAGAAAAATAATATTTACTAAAATTACAAATGAAAGAAGAAACATTACCATTGATCTTACAGAAATATGGAACATGATAATTATATGTCAAGAAATTGGAAATCTATGATGAAATGGATAAAGTTATAGAAGATAAAACTATCAAAAATGACTCAACAAGAAATAGAAATTTGATTAGGCCTATAACAAGTATCCATATTGTGTTAGTAATCACAAATCTTCCCAGAAAAAAAAGCCCAGGAATAGATGACATCACTGGTGAATTCTATCAAATGTTTATAGAAGAATTAATGTCAGTTCTTCACAAACTCTTTCAAAAAGAAGAGACAGGTTAACACTTCCTAACTTTATCATTAGTATTATTCTGATGTCAAAAACAGATAGATACCACATGAAAAGAAAACTATGGACCAATGTCCTTTATGAATATAGATGCAAAAATCCTCAACAAGATACAAGCAAAGTTAACCTACCAGCATAGAAAAAGGATTATATGCCCTGACCAAGTGAGCTTTAGCCCAAGAATGCAAGGTTGGTTCAACATATGAAAATCAATCAATGCGACTACTCCATATTAAGATAACATCAAACACCATATGATATCTCAATAGATATGGAAGGAGCATTTGACAAAATCTAAAATCTAGCACCCTTTCATGACAAAAATATGCAATAATGAATCACTAAATTCTACCCCTGAGACAAATAATACAGTATATGTTAACTACATTGAATTTAAATAAAGAGTTTTTAAAAAAAGAAAGAAAGACAAGAAAATACACAACAAGCTGGGAATAGATGGGAATTTCCTCAACCCGAAAAAGGACATTTTTGAAAAACTTACAACTAATGTCATTCTTAGTAGTGGGAACTGAAAGCTTTCCCCCTGAAACAGGAAAGAGACAAGATTGTGTGTTACCAATTTTTTTCAACCTTGTGTTGGAGGTTCTAGCCGAGGAAGTTAGGCAATAGAAAGAAATAAAAGGCATCAGGATCAAAGGAAGGAGTAAAACTATCTCTATTTGAGAATGACATGATAATATACATCCTAAAGAAACCACAGAAAACTATTATACCTAGTAAGTCCAGCATGTGTAGGATATGAGTTCAACACACACACAAAATTTATATTTCTATTTATTAGCTATAAATTATCTGAAATGATATTAAGAAAACAATTCCACTTACAATAATATAAAAAATAATATAATACTTGGAATAAATTTAACTAAGAAGTGCAAGACTTACACATTGAAAACTATGAAATATCACTGAAGGAAATTAAATAAGACCTTAATCAGTGGAAAGACATTTAAGCTTGTGAATTGGAAAACATTGGTAAGAGGTCAATACTCCCAAACTTTATCTGCAGATTCAACACAATCCCTACCAAAATTTCAACTGCTGTTTTTTTACACAGATGAACAAATTCATCCTAAAATTGATATGAAATTATAAGGGGCCCAGAAGAGCCAAACATGTCTCAGTTTCAAAACCACTAAAAAGCTACTGTAATCGGGTTGCCTGGGTGGCTCAGTGGGTTAAAGCCTCTGCCTCCGGCTCAGGTCATGATCCCGAGGTCATGGGATAGAGCCCCGCATCGGGCTTTCTGCTCAGCAGGGAGCCTGCTTCCCCCTCTCTCTCTGCCTGCCTCTCTGCCTCCTTGTGATTTCTGTCAAATAAATAAATAAATCTTTAAAAAAAAAAAAAGCTACTGTAATCAAAAGAGTGTTGTGCTAGTGTAATAATAGATAAATAGCTCAATGAAAGAGAATTGAGAGTCCAAAGATAAACCTATGGTCACCTGATTTTTACAAGTATACCAAGAGTACTCAGTGGTGAATGTTGGGTGGGGGGAGGGGCAACTGGTTATTTACATGCCGACTCCTATTTCACACTTGATACAAAAATTAACAAAGTGGTCAATGGCCCAAATGTAGAGATTAAACTTTCATAATAAAACATGAGTGTAAATCTTCATGACCTTGGATTAGGCAAAAGTTTGTTACACACAAAATCAAAAGCATAAGCGATCAGAGGAAAAAGATAGGCAAATTTAACTTTATCAATTTAAAAACATTTGTTTTCAAGTAATGCTCTCAAGAAAGTGATGTGACAATCCACATTTTGGGAAAAAATATTTGCAAATAAATATATATATTTAGTAATCATATATATATTCAGTAGCAGTTATATATTTGCAAATTATATATATTTAGTAGTATATACATATATTTACAAATATGTATGTTTAAAAATATTTGCAAATCATATATGTAGTATATGTCATATATATATATATATAGTGTGTGTGTATATAGTGTGTGTGTGTATGTGTGTGTGTATATAATATATATATATTATATACACACACACTTACCAAATATAAAAAGTACTCTTACAACTCAACAATAACAGGACAAATAACCCAATTTAAAATGGGCAGAGGATTAAATAGACATTTGTCCAAAGAAGTTCCAATGGCCAATGAACACTTGAAAAGATAACCAACATTATTAGCTACTGGTGAAATGCAAAGCAAAATCACAATGCTATGCTACTTCGCACTCATTAAAATGCCTAAAAGATTTTTTACTTCTAGGTATATATGCAGAAGAATTGGAAACATATATTCATACAAAAACTTGTACATGAATATTTTCAGCAGCATTATTCATAAAAGCCCCAAAGTGGAAACAACGTACATGCCCATCAACTGATGAATGGATTAACAAATGTTATATTTCCATAAATTATTCAGTCATAAAGAGGAATAAAGCACCACATCCTACAAATGGATAAAGCTTGAAAACATGCTCAGTGGAAAAAAGCCAGTAACAAAAGGTCATATAATTCCATTTATATAAAAGATCCATAATATGTAAATCCATAGAGAAAGAAAGATCAGTAGTTGCCAGAGGAATGGGTGGAGGAGAGAATGGGGAATGACTGCTAATTGGTATGGGATTTCTTTTGGGAATGAGGAAAATATTCTGGGGTTAGATACTAGTAATGTTACTGAACCTTGGGAAGATACTAAAAAACTACTGAATTGTACAATTTAGAACTATGAGTTTTGTACTATGCAAATTATGTCTCAATAAAATTTGCTTTTCTCTAATGATTAATGTTGAACATCTTTTCATTGTGTTTGTTTGCCTTAAGTATACCTTCTTCGATGAAGTGCTTGTTCAAATCTTTTAACCAGCTTTTATTGGGTTGCTGGTCCTCTTACTGAGTTGTGTTATGTATTTGGAATTTTGAAGTTCTTAACAGATGCATGTTTAGAATTATTGCTTCCCAGTTCCTGTCTCCTACTATTAATCATCATGTACTTGTTTATTCCCTTAAAAGAGACTGCTTATCTCTTTTGTTAACTCCATTTTTCTCACAAGTGTATTCCATACAAAAGAGGTTGTGAGTGAGTGCTAAGCTCCATTATGTTTGAAACTCCCAGATATTACAAACAAATATGCTGGCCCACTCTGTCTTTACAACTGTGTTAAAATTTTAGCTGAGTTCTTATTACCAGTGTGGATTATATTCCTTGCCAAAGGGAGTTTGGTTGTTCTATTTCTCCTTGGTAGGTCTTGTCACTCTAGAATTCAGATCAGTTGAGTGCCATTAAAACATAGGCCTCTGATGGACTCAACAAAATATGTTATTCAAGTTTTTATTTTTATTTATCTTGTAGATTATCCCAGATTTTCCAAGTGTTAGAGTAGGAGCAACGTTCACCTGAGACTTTCTATACCTTATACAGAAAGATAACCTTCCAGCAATTTGTCTTTCAAAGAGTTTGTTCATTTTAGCTTTTTTCAGATTTATTGGCACAAACCTCTTCATAATATTTCTTAATGCCTTCTGTCTGTAGGGTATGCAACGATAATCCCTCTTTCATTTCTGCTTCGAGTAATTTCTGCTTCCCTATTTTTTCAATCCTCCTGTTTACCAATTTTGGCAATATTATACAAGAGGAACCTTTTTAAAAATTGTTTTTAATCTATTGTGTCCTTTTTATTAATTGATATTATGTTTATATATTCATCTACTGAAATTAAATTTATTATGGCATTCCTTCTCCTTTGCAGTTAACTTGGTTTTTTTCTAGTTTCTTAGATTACTAATACAGAATTTTCCTCTTTTTTAAAATGAATATTTAAAATTATAAATTTCCTTCTAAATATTTTGGTATGTAATGTGAAATTTTCATTCAATCAAGATATTTTCTTATTTTTTGTGCTTTCTTCTTTGACTCATGGGTGACTAATAGAGAGGTGCTTTTATATTTCAAAATATTTGAGGTTAGTTCAGATATTTTTATGTTATTTATTTCTAATGTAATTCCATAGAAATGAGAGGAAAAACTATCTGATTTCAATTCTTTTAAATTTATTAATATTTGCTTTGAAGTCCAGCATATGAATTATCTTGGTGAAAAATCCATGTGTGCTTCAAAAAGATGTGTATTTTGCAGCTGCTGGATATAGTTTCCAGAAATATCATTTGGGAAAAGATGTTGATAACAGTGTTCAATATTTCTAAATTCTGATTTTATGCCTAGTTTCTCTAGCAGTACCTATGAGGAGAGTACTTGTATCCCTTTTCAGTTCTCAGTTCTCAGTTGAAAGATTTATAACTAGATATATACACAGTTAACACTAATTATGTCTTCTGAATTAACTGACCTATTTATAATGATAAAGGGTTCCTCTTGATCCTTAGTAATATTGCTTGTTCTCAATGCTAAATTTTCTGATGTTAATATGGCCATTCCAGCTTTCTTATAATTAATGTTTTCATGGTATGTAGTTTTCCACTTTCCTTATAAGTTATCTAAGTCTTTATATTTAAAGTGGGTTTCTTATAGGCAGCACAAAAGTAGGTCTTGCTTTTCTTTTCTTTCTTTTTTTTTTTTTTTAAGATTTTATTTATTTATTTGACAGGCAGAGATTACAAGTAGGCTGAGAGGCAGGCAGAGAGAGAGAAGGAGGAAGCAGGCTCCCTGCCGAGCAGAGAGCCCAATGCGGGGCTCGATCCCAGGACCCTGGGATCATGACCTGAGCCGAAGGCAGAGGCTTTAACCCACTGAGCCACCCAGGCACCCCAGGTCTTGCTTTTCTATTCAGTCTCATGATATCTGGCCTCTAATTAGAGATTTTATGATTTATATTTAATGTAATCATTGATATGCTCAGTTTTGAATCTATCATCTTGCTAGTTTATTTCCACTTGTTCCATTTGTTGTCTTTTTCTCTCTTCTTCTTCCTTCTTTTGAATTTATTAACTAATCTTTAGTCTTCTACTTTATGTTCATTATCAGTGTATCATTTATACATCTTTTTGCTGTTATTGATTGCTGCATGGTTTGAAAAATGAACCTTTAAAACATCTCAATCTACCATCAACTAATTCTGTTCTACTTCATCTACAATGTAACTATATTTCTACTTACTTCCTTTCCATCCTTCATGCTATTTTTTGACATAAGTTACTAATTCCTGAAAATAACACAATTTATTGTTAATATTTTTGTTTTAGTCAAAGACTAAAGAATTCTTTTAAACAAATAAAAATATTTTTACATTTACCCACATACTTATTATTTCCAATATATGAATTTCTTTTTTTGTATATAAATTGCAATAAGTACCATTTTCCTCCTACCTGAAATATTTCATTGAATATTTTTTATAGTGTTAGTTTACTGAGGATGATATTCCCAGCCTGTTAAAATCAGACAAACTTTGATTTTACCTTTATTAAAATATATTGTTACTGGCTACAGAATTCTAGGTTAACTTTAATTTTTTATAATTTTAAAGATGTCATTCTACTGTCTTCTGTCTTGCATACCTTCATGCATGAAATGTGCTGTAATTCTTATCCTTACTCTTCTGTATAGATTGTGTCTTTTATTCTCCTTTGAGAAGTTTTAATTTTTTTTCTTTAATTAGTAGTTTCCAAATTCTGTATTTATCATGCTTGGGTTTGTTGAGAATCTTAGGTCTGTAAGTTCATAGTTTTCATTAAGTTTAGAAAATTTTTACCTAGTGCATTTTCAAATGCTTTTTCTTTTTCCTCTCTTTTGCGTTTCTAATTACATGTGTTGTCTCCAACAGGTCACAGAGGCTGTATTACAAGTTTTTAGCTCTTTTTCCCTCTTTGTTTTGTCCTGGATAATTTCTACTGCTCTATTTTCAAATTCATTGACCATTTCTTTCACAATTTCTAGCTTGCTTTTAATTTTTAAAGTGAACTTTTAATTTGAGATATTGTATTTTTCATCTCCAGAAGATCCATTTGGAACTTCTTTTTTTTTTAGAGAGAGAGAGAGAGAACACAGGTGAGTATGGGGGTGATGAGGGGAAACTTAAGCAGATTCCACCCTTAGCACAGAGCCAAGACAGTGCCCAAGACCCTGAGATCATGACCTGAGCCAAAATCAACCAATGGTTGCTTAACTGACTGAGTCAACCAGGTGCCTCTCCATTTGGAACTTTAAAAAATACCTTCCATTTTTCCATTCATTTGCTTATGCTTTTTAAAAAATTCTTGAACATTTTTACTGTTTTAATTTTTTTTAAAGATTTTATTTATTTATTTGAGAGAGAGAGAGAGTGAGACTGAGAGATTGAGCATGAGAGGGAGGGAGGGAGAAGGACAAGCAGACTCCATGATGAGCAGGGAGCCTGGCACAGGGCTGTATCCCAGGACTCTGCACCATGACCTGAGCTGAAGGCAAATGCTCAACCAGCTGAGCCACCCAGGCACCCCAATTCTTGAACATTTAAAAAACATATTTGTAAGGTGTCATAAACTTCTTTTCTGTTAATCCCATCATCTCTGTCTTTTCTGGTTATGTCTTTATTGACTGGTAATGTGTTACATTATTTCTAATTTTTCCTAAAATTGGGAAAATTCCTAAAATTTCCCAATTTTTCTAATTCTAATGTGACACGTTTTCTGTTTCTTTTTATGTGTAGAAATTTTCTATTAGATTATGATTTCTATGTTTTCAAGTGCTAGATTTTATTATACTCCTCAAAGACTGTTGGGTTTTGTTCTAATAGTGAATTACTGTGCTCAATTTATCCTTTTGAGGCTGTTTTTAAGCTTTTTAAAAAGAGAATCTAGAATCACTTTAATCTAACAGAAACTTAGCTCTGCTACTAAAGCATGATCTTTCTGGGGTCCCTACTGATAGTTCTGGGGTTTTAACAAGGACTCTCTGCTCTGGATAGTTAGAACTTGAATATTTCTCAGATCTGTGTGAACTCTAGAAACTACTTATCTTATGGCTCCAAGATCTTTTCTTTTTTTTGGCCTAGCCACATAGCTTTCTATCCTGTGTATATGAATTCTATTCAGCTGCCCTCTAAAAGAGAATTTTATGCAAATCTTTGGAGCTTTCTCTCTATGTAGCTCCCTTTTCTTGGATAGTCTTCCAAAAAATGCCAAGTATTTCAGCTTCTCTGAACTCTATCTTGTTAATTCAACAAGTCTGTTTTCTTCATTTGGAATAATCCCTTCTGGTCCCTGACCCCACAGAGGTCCAGAAAAGCCTGTAAACAGAGAACGAGAGCAATAGCAGGGCTCCACTCTCATTTGTCTTCTGGGGATCAGAGCCCTCTGTTTTCTGTTATCCAATGTATGAAAATTATTGCCAAATATATTTTTCAGTTTTCTTGTTCTTTACTATGGAATAATAATCTCAATCTCAATTATTAAATCATAGCTGAAACTCAGTAATTAAATTTAAAGTTGTCTTTTGATTTTAAACCATAAAGCCTATTATTGGAAGACAATATGCCATGTTCCTGATATTTCTATATGTCTTGAGAGCAAGGCATGGATTGCCTTTTGCTCCCCACTGTATTTTCCAAGGGTGTTTATTTAGCAGTATTGAGAGATGGAGTTGAGGTCTTTCAGAATTCAGGGTAGATTTCTTATAGCTTTGGAAAAAACCTTTCTATGGAACAAATGGCAGACACACTTACTTGTTTTAAAAAGAACTGTTTCCTTAATCTCAGGGCTCCTGCCCTGTAAAGCAACTTACTGTATTTACAGACATCTTCCAGACTTCTTCTTCTTCACTGTGGGAGTTGTGGCTCGAAGAACTGATATCAAAATGTTGATATTCTGTTACTGCCATTGCTATCAGTAATAAGCTGTCTTTTGTTTCTGATCCAGGGGTATCATATCCACTATTAACATCCATGAAACTGTGGCAGGATAAATTGTTAGCTTGCAAGTAGGATAAATTTCAGACTCTTCACAATTTTTAACACATACTTTCAGAATACACTATTTATATTAATGGAGATAAAAATTAAATATATGACAACTTATAATAGCTAATATTTATTCCAGGAATACTTGCAAAAGTTGCTATTGCAACCAATGTTGAATTTTTATACCCCTTTTTCACATGAGAAACAGAAGTTCAGAGAGGTTATGATTTGGGCAGAGCCAAATGGATAGTTAATAGTAAGCCAGCATTCAACATTATGCTTTCCTGTTCCCCTTCCACTGTTATGAAAGCTCCTGGCACTACCCGATTATAACAATATTAACATGAAAAAGCATATAATTGAGGTTTAAATTATGTAGTGGACCAAAATAACTATAGAAATTCAGCAGAAATGAAGTGTGGTGCCCGTTAAATTTCTGAGAAAAGACTGACTGGAGGAAGAGGGACGAAGTGCCTGAAGCTGGTGCTCAAAGCTGAACACTGCTAGGCTTTCTTGTGAAGGTTTCCGTAAACTTTGCAGTCTACACTGGAGCTGTGCTATTTCCTGCCTTGCAAGTGAGATATAAACGAGGGCATGTACATGAAACATGGTGATGCTAATTCCTCCCCCTCCCCCCCATCCCACTTACACAACTCTCCCTTACCTACCCAGCTGCTCATGCTTGGATCACAAGCTGACAGAAGGGGTTTCAGGGGTTATGGGCACAGTAGGATGTACCTCAGTCTCCAAATGTATTGTAGGAATGTGGGTTGTGTCTTGGCAAAGGATTTGACAAAATTTTGTTTTTAATTCTTACCCTGAAAAGTAAATAAATGAGAATACTCATGACCAATTAAGTAGTTAATTATACTTTAATAACCCACTTATAAAATATTAATAAGGTATTTGAAAGTCATTGGGTATACCAGAACATTGAAAATAAAATCTTCCCTCTTAAATTCACTGTCCTCCAAAATCCTAAATCTAATATGAGAGGACCTGAGAAGGAACACAGGAGCCAATAGGTCCTATCGTTATTGTGTTAGGGGGGTAAAGAAATTGACCCAAGGCAACTGTCCTTTGAACATATTCAAAAATAAGTCTTAACACATTTCTTTTTTAAGATTTATGTATTTATTTGAGAGAGAAAGAGAGAGTGAGCAGGGAGAAGGACAGAGGTAAAGGAAGGTGGGAGAGAGAGAGAGAATCTCAAGCAGACTCCACACTGAGTCCAGTACCCTACATGGGGCTCCATCCCAGGACCATGAGGTCATGACCTGAGCCAAAATCAAGGGTCGGATGCTTAACTGACTGAGCCACCTAGGTGATCCCAAGAATCAGTCTTAAAATGCTATTCTAAATCTGACTTTTTCCTCCAGTGGGGCAAGTGAAAAAGAAGAGAACAATATGATCAATCTTGCAAGTTCCAATAAGAACATTAACAACTTACATGAACACCAGATTTGACTAGAAGAAAAAAATGGGTATTATCTTAAACAAGATTCTGTATCCAGAAGCTTTTTATATTTGGAAATCTCTGGAAATCTGGTAGGGAGAAACAAATTGGATTCTTTCTCAAGTTAAAAAATTACTTTGAATACTTTTTACCAATTAGAAGAAATATTTCTTACATTCTTTCTAATACAACAAATATTTATTGAGGGACATTTTGCAGCTACAGAAGACATGAAGGCAATCGCCAAATACATCTCCAAAATGCCTAAAGGAGCAGGGAATTTTACGACGGTAATAAAGGCATTTGAATAAGTGTGTAGGGTCAGGGCTTAATAAGGGGTAAGTGAAGTGGACATTAAAGAATGAAAAAGGAGACCTTAGTGACAGGTGAGGTACAAAGAGCCATTCCTGGGGATGTGAGAGTTGTAGGAAATCTGAGGCTGGGGTTACAGTAGAGCACTTGAGGTCAAGGTCTTAGAGACCTATCGCCCTCATGGAAATGATCCTTCAGAGAGTACAGATAGCAGAAGGAGGTAAGATAAGCATGAAAGAAAAATGATAGCATTGAGACACTGCCATAGCAGTGTGAGATTTCAGTTATCTTAAATTGGATTCTATTCTAATTTTTTTTAAAAGCTAGCACATTATAAAATGTTTCTAAAATTTAAACAATGAAGTCATAAACCAAAAAAGTAAACTATCTAACCACAAAATGAGATATATTGAATTTCATTTCACCCTTGAGAATAGTTCATGGGTCTAAATGTAGTCAGTAGGCACTAGACTAAGGCCATTTTTAGGAAAATATTGTGACAAAATATTTAGAAAAGGAAAGTGTGGGCCTGAGGACATGGATTAGATATTCCTGACAATGGGAAAACAAACTACTCTGTCCAAGAAGTCAACTAGACCTTGTGGAGGAAAACAGAAGAGAGAATAAAACAGAGTGGTGGGTAGCTGGAACCGGGGTTGGTGTAGAGGGCCAAGGGGGGTTCTGAAGAACAGGACAGTCTAATATACAGTTTGAAATGGACTGTGGGATCATTTCCTATCCTTTTACTATTGCCAGCAGATCTCTAGTGAAGGCACACAGCTGAGGCATGAGAGTGGTTTTTGGGAGGGCAGGAATGGAGGGAAAGGGGATCTGTGGGGAGACAGAACTGCCCAGCGGCCAGACGCAGATCCTGACAGCAGGGGTGCAGGACAGAAACCAGTTGGATGAGTCAGAGGTAGCTGAAAAGAAACCAAACACCTACAAATTAAAGGGATTTGGGGCAGGCACTGGACTTCTTAAGGGCAAGGTGACCCAAGCTGACATCTGGGTTACATGGATCAGAAAAGACTTTTTAAGCAATGCCTAATCTGTATCCTAAAATGGCAAGACAGAGATTGACCTGTGGAAGAAGTTTGGATATATTTAGTTTGGCAAACTTTAAAACTAAGTGCACCATTTAGCTGTTGATGTGGACTTGAAGAAGTTTACTGGATGAAGATTTGTAGAATATCGAATAGCTGTATGTATTTTCAAACAAAAAAAAATCATTTCAGGGGCACCTGGGTGGCTCATTCGGTTAAGCGTCAACTCTTGATTTTGGCTCTGGTCATGATGTCAGTTCTGGGATCGAGTCCTGTGTCTGTCTGGCTCTGTGCTTAGTGGGGAATCTGTGTGAGGGCTTCCTACCTCTCTTTCTTCCCCTCCTCTCTCGCTTTCTTTTCATTTCCTTTCTGCAACATCCAAATGGCTCACCACCAGAAAAATGATAAGCATTGATTGCTTCTCCTACCAGGGTAAATGCCCGCCAGGTGATTCTTAGGGCTACTTCTCCCTTCAGCCCCTTTCCAGAGGCTTCCAGGTAATAAGGTCTCCATATCTCCTCTCTTCATAATCCTCTTTTCTCCCTTAATCTAGATCCCTAATCTCTTGACTAATACCAGCTTCTTCTGCTGGGAAAAATATCAGTTGGGGTTTTAATAATCTCAGTAGTGATGCACTCAGCTCCCACTGAAAGCAGTTTTTCCTGCAGTTTTACTCAGTAAAAGACTACTATCCTCAAGTGTCGGTATTGTGCTAGTTGTCCCGATCAGAACTTCCAAACCAAGAATAGGTGGGTCTTTGCTTTAGACCTGCATGATTATAAAGCTTTCTGATAGAAGTCTTTTTAAAACCACCCCAGCCCCACAGGGACTGATTTTGCTTCCATCCTAGAGTTTAAAAACACCTATGGGTTTTATCTTTAATAGAAGCTCCTTTGTTATAGACACCCACCATTCTTGCAGAGATCCAGATTATTATCCCTTCATACTGCACTGATTAATAAATATTGAACCATCCCACAGTGTGTGTGTTGTCATTAATTACGAGCATGGCTCACTTCTTTTTTTAGATAGTAAGCTTGCAGTCTCTTCAAGGTAGGAATATTTATCTTTGTAACCCCACTGAATATAACATGAGGCTTTGTGCATACAAGGAGATGAATGAGTATTTTACAGGATAATGTTAAGCAAAAGAGCTATGCAGATTCCAATATAATGAATACAACCTAAACACCACAGGATAGAACTTTCTGTGAGGATGGAAATGTTCTATATCTGCTCTAATTTGCTAGATACTAAGGTCCAAGCCATTGAGCACTTGACTTTTGGCTAACGTGACTGAGGAATTAGTGTCTAAATTTAGTTAGTTTTCATTGATTTTAATTTAAACATAACTGGCTTCAGGTGGCTAGTGACCACTTTATTAGATCAGGCAAATAGAATATCCAGCAAAAATCTCGACCTCCTTCATTTCTTGAATCATGTTTTTCTCTCTACTTAAAAATAAGTAATTTTCTCAGGAATAGCTTTGTTCTGGATGCCAGGCTTGGCTTTGGGAGTCAGGCTCTGTGCTAACTCTTCTTTTATAGATGATTCATACCTCACAACAACCCTGTGTGGCAGATTATGTCGTTTTCCACATTTGACCAAAGCATGGCGATGTGAAGTCATTGCTCCTGGTCATCACTTAGCTGGAGCTGCTTTCAAAAAAAAAAAAAAAAAAGAATAAGTCAGTGAGTGAATGAATGAGTTAAGATTCATGTCTCAGACATGGTGTCAGGTCTAAGTGAACCCACTTTCCTATAGTCAGGGTCCTTGGTTGGTTCTGGATGAGAAGATGAATTTTAGAGCTCCCATGTGCCCCAGCACAGAATGTGAGTTACAGCACAGCCCCTGACTTTTTCCACGCAGCACACTTCAGTGTGGCTTCACTTGGGGGGACACCTCGTAAGAACTCAGGGAGGGTAAAGCTGGAGTAGGAATTTTTCCTACATTCAGGTCCTGAAGAACAGCAATTAGAAAACAGCCTCCCCCCCCCATTTTTTTTTCCCTTCTTTTTCTTCTTATGGAACTAAACTGGTAAAAAACTGTTTGCTCAATGAAGCTTCTTCCATAGACAAAAAAGATTGTATGGGTTTTTTTTTTTTTTTTTTTTTTTTTGGTGGTGGTGGTGGCTTTTGGGGTTTTTTGTTTGTTTTTTGTTTTTGTTTTTGTTTTTTTGTTTTTGTTTGTTTTTGTTTTTGTTTTTGTGGGAAAAATTGGATCTAGGACAGGGAGAAGGGTGCTCCAAGGGACCTATTTTTAGCACATAGAC
The DNA here is from genome assembly GCF_030435805.1 of Mustela lutreola. Classification (NCBI taxonomy): domain Eukaryota; kingdom Metazoa; phylum Chordata; class Mammalia; order Carnivora; family Mustelidae; genus Mustela; species Mustela lutreola. The sequence goes on along the minus strand of NC_081297.1, from coordinate 85,156,521 downwards.
TGTTCTTAGGGTTTCTGTTTGGGCCTTGTGTGTGTGTTTATTTGCTTTTTGTTTCTGAAAGTCAGAACCCGGTCTGACTTTCAGAAACAAAAGGTCTCACAGACTTTAAGTTCAGTGAAGGCCAGAAAGGGGCATTCCTTCCTCTTGCACACAGAAAGTGTTGCTAAGGGTAGTGCTTCGGGAAGACATGAAATCATGCTGGGTGGGAAGATGGGATGAGAAATTCATACCACGAACAGCTCGTTACGTAGGATGTACAATGGAACAAAAATGCCCACCGTCAAACTGGATCACACAGGATCTTTTAAGGTCAAGAAAAAGCATGCCATGGTAGAAGTGATGGAAATCAGCAAGAATGAAGTCCTTGGAGCCAATCCTGTCATTCTCCCTGCTTTCATTTCCCCTAAAATTGGCTCATCATGCTACTAGAAAAAAATACACCGCAGAATGAAGTTATGTTCCAAAGAAACAAAGAAAAAAGTATTGCCTTGAGCATTCTCTGTACAGGGATATTATTTTCCTTTATGATACTGAACATGTATGGTGTTAAGTCAGCCTAGCAATTAGTTGGATTGATGCAAATGTTTGCCCCATTCTTGTTAAAAGATGACTCTGTGATTTGGTTTAAATGTGTCTGTATTAAAAGATGTTTTCGTTTCTAACTGCTGATATCTATTAGGATAGGCTGCTATAAGCATCCCCCACACTCTGACTTCCATTCTGATGGCATTTATTATTACATATTGCGCAACAAAGCAGGTGGGCATGATAATAATATTCTTGAAAGAAGACCTATATTCTCATGGCAACAATTTGCAATAGTGCTGTAGGGGTAAACAGGGGAGCCAAGATGGGAGTTGCTGTTAACACTTGGGTTTGCACACCTGTATTAATGACACCCACCTACAGAGGAAAAAAAAAAAGGCGACACTCCTCTAGGCTCTTGGCAACTTCTAAACGTAAGTAAAACAGCTGCTTGCTGAGACCCTACTGTGTGCATGTGTGCAAGTCAATGAATGCATCAGGCTCTCTCAGAGGGATGAAGATACAACCGGATATCTGCTAGAGAAACATCTGCTATTTTTGTCCAGCATCTGGTATTGGTTTGATTGGATGCAGCATTCTGATTTCACTTTTGGAAGATCCACCACAGTCAGGGTACATGTTAATGTGCTGGAACCCGAGGCTCCTGGTTTTGTTTCTTGACCCAAAGCTGGCTAAGGAGTCAGAGTGCTTAGTTCATGGTGGGCACCCTACGCCAATGAAGAGCCAAATTGCTGCAGAGCCAGTGAAGAAGAGGCATTTAATTTCACAAAGGTTGCAAAGCTGGGATTTGCCACAGTGTGGAAGGCACCTGCCTGAGAATAAAACTAATAGAAAGAGACAGAGATGGGAGAGAGAAAGAGACCTGTATTCTTTGCAGGTCTAGATCTATCTCTGCTTGAAGTTGAGCTCCTTGAACTTCCCAGTTCCATGAGTCAGTGGATGTTCTTTTTTTTCCTTAAGCCTCTTAAGTGTGAGTGGCGTTTCTGTGGCTTGCAAGGAGAAGAGTCCGTCCTGATGAATACAGCTCTCTCTAGGAAAGTGTGTATTTAAAAAAAGAAAAATGAATACTTATTGACACTTGTCATCTTCCAGGTAATTTAAGAGCATGTTCTCATGTCAGCTTACAATTGTAGGACATCATATTTCCACTTTATATATGATAGTACCCTCCTGTCCGTGGGGGATACGTTCCAAGACTCCCAGTGGATGCTAGAAACCACAGACACAACTGAACCCTTATGTGCACTATGTTTTTTTTTTTTCTTCTATGTACCTACGATAAAGTTTAATTTATAAATCTGGGACAGTAAGAAATTAACAAGAATAACTGAAAATAGAACAATTATAACAATATACTGTAAGAGAAGTTATGTGAATGTGCTATGCTACTCTTCCCCTTCTGAAGCTATGTCAGTGGGAGGATCATCTGCTTCTGGACCATGACTGACCGTAGAGAACTGAAATCGTGGAAATCAAAACCTCGGTAAGGGGAAATCGCCATCTTAAGGGGTGTTCTGTCGAGTGGCTGCCTTGTAATTTGGTTACCGTAGTCACACAGTTTCAGATATTTAGATGGCCATAGGTGCTCTTATCACCAAAAAATAGGGTAACTATGTGAGGAGATAATATGTTAATTAGTTTCCCTGTATGTATATGTATACCAAGTCATCCTGTTGTACACTTTAAATATATACAAATGTTATATTAAAAATAAAATTAAAGAAGGCAAACGATATCCAATCAAAAAATCTATTTTAATGTATGTAATACACACAATTGTTTGCTTTAAAAAATAAATAAATGCTTACACAATTATAAGAAGGCAAACTGAGGGACAACTGGGTGGCTCAGTCAGTTAAGCATCTGCCTTAGGCTCAGGTCATGATCCCAGTGTCCTGGGACCCTGAGATCATGAGACTGCTTTGAGCTCCCTGCTCAGCACGGAGTCTGCTTCTCCCTCTCCCAGTCCCCCTGCTTGTATTCCCTCTCTCGCGGTCTCTCTCTGTCAAATAAATAAAAAAAAATTAAAAAAAAAAAAAAAGGCGGCAAACTGAACAGGATAACCAAAATGATGAAGGTGTGTTTCCAGGCATTAACCTTGCCTGTGGTTCATAGTGGTTTGAGGTATGTTTTCAAATTAATGATAAACTTCTATTTTAGTGGCAAAATAAGTGCAAAGGGGGAATTTAAGTCTACTTTAAATGAGGCTATGAAAAAGAAACATGCTTTTAAAAAGAAATGTGATAGCCCTCAGGTGACGTGAGCATCCAAACTCTTAAGTGAAACTGCTCCCCGTTTACACATATAATGGCTTTCCACGTGATATCCAACAAATACTCATATATTTACAGCTCTTTTATCACCCAGATTCAATAAAGAAATTTCCTTTAAAATGTAAAAGGTTAAAATAGATGTGGCAAAGAAAGCCAAACTTGCATATCTTGCCATTAAGCCCAGTTACCATGTCAAATCTACAGATTGCTCCACAAGCAAAATTTCCACTTTGAGAATTTTATTTTGCTCAGAGACAAAGTGAAATAATTTTGTATGTTATAAAGCGGTCAAACAACTTGGCAAGGATTGGGAAAATTCCATGTTTTACTCTTCTATCAGATTCATTTAGCCAAATATAAAAGAACCATTTTTCTTATTCGGGCACGATATTTCCATAAAAGTCATGGAATTAATGTGATGGCCTGCCAGGTGAAAGATTTTGTTTTCCTCCGTTCTGAGAATCAGCAGACCTGTTGATAAGATCATTATCACACCACTAAAAGTGCTGAGTCCAAAACAGCAAAAAGCTCTGTTTTTAAGACCTGGTAAGTTACTTGTGATTATACATTAGTGGAAACTAGATAGTATATATTTCTAAAATTGTGTTATTCTAATTGTACTTGGTATTTTACTAGATGAGAAAAGTATTCAAACATAATTGTATGTATGAAAAGAGATCTAAAAATTATTTTAATGATTTTATTCAAGCAAAATACAGGTAATGTTTTTTCCTAAGCATGTAATTTCTGAGAAACTTAACTACTGTTAATTGTCATCATCATCAAGTCCTTATAAGCTTATTATTATTATTTTTTGCAGTTGAAAACTCTTTCAATTTTAAGTTTTTGAAGATACTATTTCAGAATTTTGCTCCCAATTCTTACAATGTTACCAATCTCTTCCATGGAGCTATTTTCAAAGTATAACATAATATCAAAATGGAAAGTCTATGTAAAATAACAATTCTCACTTAAATTTAGAAGAAAGGAAAAAAAAAAAAAAACCTCTAATGGCAACTCAGAAAGGCAACCTCTAAAGGCAACTCTAGCTCTAAGGGTAAACATAACAAATAATGTCTGAGCAGCTATTTGAACCTTTTATAACCTGTAAAGACTATCACCCTATGAAAGTCTACTTTAGTCAGCTGAAATCTTTGGAAGAATGATCTTAATTGTCCCTATCATTCATGCTAGGATTCACAAGAGAATAAAGAAAGATTAAAATGGGATACTCTTGTCGCCCCGGTTGTCTAATGGATAAGGCATTGGCCTCCTAAAATGGGATACTCTTTGGGGAAAAAAGAGGAAATTTTTAAAGTGAGCTTCCCAATTTTTTTTCTGCAGTTATCCTGGAGATGAGTCTGCATTTACAGTTTTCTCTTAACAATCACTTGCTAAAAAACAATCAGTATTTCTTCTGCTGCCCAAGTTCTTACAACACAAATCCTTCTAATTTGGCCTAATACAGAGTGAGCATAGATTACATTATGCGGGGCATTCTATTAATCTTAATAAGGATCTAGGACTTGCAACTGACACCTAGGAAGAAAGGCAAAAATGAAAAAAAAAAAAAAAACCTACAAACAGGAACATCAATTAAAAAAAAAAAAACCAGTTATCCGATTTAGTTGCCCTGTTTGTGACTCTGGGTTTTATTTACCATAACAAAGGAGACTTCTAGAGAGTGAAGTGGGAAGCACTGGTTAGGAGCGCTCATTAGTGCTGCTGGTTAAGTGGAAAAGACATCAGTTTTGTAGGAAGGGAGGATGTAATCAGAGCTAGATTTTACTCAGTAATTGTAGCTTTTATAGCTCTAACTTTGTGGTTTTAAAAAAACTCTATTAAAATTTTTGCACGAAAAACAACCTTTCACCGTGACTTTGAAACTCTCTAGCTTCCATCCATTTGTACTTCACTGAAACAATGAGTTTGTTGAACTTTTTGGTTTTTCACTTTTTTTCCATAAAATGAATTTACTAGGATGTCAAATATTAGGTTAGGATAGGACAGACTGTATTTAAAACAAAGGAAAAAAGATTAAAGCAATCGCTTGCCAATGTTATGATCATGCCCAATAACTCACAATTGTGAAGATGAGAAAAGTCATTTGATAACTGTTGACACTCTAAAATGCCTCTTATTAATCCAAACGAATTAGAAGGCTGCCTTGAGATATTTGAAAAAAATTAACAATAACTACTTTTGAGTTTGTTAAGCTCTTCAAACAAGTCTAGAGGGAACAATATCCTATCAACATGAGCGGTGGATGAGTGAAGAAATTAAACGACTAGTAAGTATTGTGTGAGCTGTTGAGATGGGACTCGTGTGGTGGCAGGGCTCCCACCCTGGCTGTCACTACCCCTCCCCAACAAATCCCAGCCCCGTTGTCCCCACTGTGTGATCCTGGGAGGCTTCTTTACCTTCCTGAGCCTCAGTTTCCTAGTTTGTCTGCAATGACAACACGGTTAGGAGAATGAACGGAAGGATGTCAACAGTGGGGACCCCTGAGACTCTGAGTGCAGTCCGGACACTGAAACTGTTTTCATAATAATGTTAAAACATTATTTGCTGTTCCCTCTCGTTCTCTCTTGAGGGTCCGGTGGAGTTTTTCCGAGTCTACATCATGTGAGATATCACAACAGATTGAATGAAGGCAGAGCAGAGAATCCAGCTGCCTCCTATTAAGCCAGACAGGAAAGAGATTTACAGAAATGAGAAAGAGTGCCTCTCCTCTCACTGAATCATTTTTGTTTTCAAAAACATCCTTATTGTTCATGAGACTGTACTCTTGGGGTGAGCATGTGTTGGGTTTCTTAATGTCATTTTTAGATGAATTAATATAAAATATATTTATAGTTTCTTGGTCTTAATTTCTAAAACAATAATACTGTAAATATCCATGGATATAAACCACATAGTAGACAAAAGTTCTTTGAACCCTTAATAATATTTAAGAAGAGCATAATGGGTCCTAAGACCAAAAAGCTGAGAACTATTCATTTAAATCATATGCCTGACAAAGTTTTCCCCATAACTAAATTCACAAGTCAGAAAATAATTCTCTGTTAAGCTCCATAGCAAAAAGTTGCTTATAGAATATGTACTGAGTATCACTGCATTATTTCTCTACTTTTTAACAAATTGTTGGCAACAGGGGTTCTCAACTCTAGCTGCACATTCAAATCCTCTGTGAATTTTTTTTTTTTAAATCCTTACTGTTTAGTGGGGCTCACAGCCTGTCAGTGATGTTTTATAAAAGCTCTTTGTGTCTATGGATTAATTTCATTGTTTGGATCATAGCTTTAAGAATTATCTTATCTAAGTAGAGATCTCATCCTCCAAACCCAAATGAACCAGATTCTATTACAGCTGTTTATGTTCACGCCTACCTTCCCAGCAGACCCTGAGCAATCCCAGGTCAGCTTCGATATGTGAAGTGTTTTTCCCTCTGGCCCCCTTAAAATATAGCAGAATGTGTAGATGTTACACTAACAATAAATGATTGAATAGGAGAAGGCCTCCATGTAGGCCTACAGGTAGACTTCTACTCACTTTGTAGAGCAAAGAAAATGTCCCAAAGTGGCCTCGGGGTGCAGTATTTAATGTCTCCCACATCACTAGGAAAAGCAAAGATAAACTTGGCTTAACCCCCTTCACGTCCCCATCCAGCCAGGGAGTCGTTGTCTATGAGTGCCCCCATGGTGAAGACCTCCAGCTTTCACCCATTGTGCTGACCCTTCAAAGTCCCAAGGCACCCGTTGCCCTGCAGAAACCAACATTGATGAGTCTGGTTGAAATATGATATGGGGACCAAATAAGGGCCACAACGTTGAGGGCACCTTGTCTTTGCAGCAGACTTTCTTCAAAGACAGGGGACCCACTGTTACTGAACTTGATGACAAGGTTTGGAAATAGAACCTCTCAAGAACAATGTAGCAGAGGCAATGTTGTGGGAGAGGACACAGCTCAGCTGGGTGAAGCCCAGCTGTGTCAGCAGTTGGCCGCAGGGTCGGCACCCAGAGGACCGCTCTAACACTGACCTATTGCCCCACTGCTTCTTGCATGGGGCCAGAGCAGAACCACTCTCTACAGGTAACTCCTCAGCGACAATTGACATTCTCTGATGAACTTGAGTCTTACAGTTTATAACTCTTGGTCAAAGTTTCGTGATTTCACATGTGTTGCAAGCTCATGCAAACATACCTTAGGAGGCTACTCCTGAGGTCCCACCACACAGATCCCCTAGACACCAACCCTTTCCTCCTAGTAGCCAAGCCTTTATTGAGGGGCTAGAGTTTTATTCCCCTCAAATAATAGTTTTATTGAGATATAATTTATACAGCATAAATTCACCCGTTTAAATTATATAATTCAATGGGAAAGTGTAAATGGCTTGCTCATAATTGCATGTCTCTCTTGACTTCAAATGCTGATGGGTTAAGTGAAAAAAAAAATTAATAATGCTCAAAAGCCTCACCAAGAGAAAGAAAGAAAAATGTATTTATTTTAGATTTTAAAATGAAACACTTGAAAGCTATTTATTGCCTTCCTTGCCAGTTTGAGGAGACACACCCTGGTGGTGATAAAAGAGGTTACATAATCCTGGTCCCCGGTGAGAGTTTGAACCTTCCCCTCCCAAGCTGTGGCTCATCCCACTGTGAGGAAAGAGGAGCCGAGTGCTCCCTTGTGATAGGCTAGTGAGCTAATGCCATAGCTCTGAGGTCCAAACTGGAAAGCAGATGCACCCGCAGTCCCTCCCATCCCTGAGACCCACCAGGCAATGAATGCAGGGATGACTTCACCTGCCCCACCCATTCTCTCCAGGCGTTTAGGGACCAGAGCATACCAGAAAACATCCGCGTTCTGAAAGCCCAGAACCTGGTTGTCCTCAGATAGTGGTGTGAAGACCCAGAAGCGTATTTGGGGGTACAATTCAGTTCTTGGGGAGCAGTGACAGTGGTGCTACATATAGCTGCAAGTGCCATCTGTGTTTAAAATACAAACCGCCCTGCTTTGTGCTCCCCTGACTTCTACTATTAGACCACTTCTGCTGGGTGCATTTTTAAAAGTGCTCTTGGCCACCAAGTCCCAGTTCTCCCATCTCCTCCTTTCCTTTTCTTCCTGAGTCAGCGGAGGTGGTTTCTGTTGCTTACAATTAAGAATCCTGCCTGACACTCAAAGAACAAATAATACAATCAAGAAATGGGCAGAAGACATGAACAGACATTTCTCCAAAGAAGGCATGCACATGGCCAACAGACATGTGAGAAAATGCTGGACATCACTCAGCGTCAGCAAATACAAATCAAAACCACAGTGTGATATCACCTCACACCAGTCAGAATGGTTAAATTAACCAGTCTGGAAATAACAGATGTAGGTGAAGATGTGGAGAAGGGGGAGCCCTCCTACACTGTTGGCGGGAATGCAAGCTGGTGCAGCCAATTTGGAAAACAGTATGGAGGTTCCTCAGAAAGTTGAAAATAGAATTACCCTATGACCCAGCCTTTGCACTACTGGGTATTTACCCCAAAGATACAAATGTACTGATCTGAAGGGGCACGTGTACCCAGTGTTTACAGCAGCAATGTCTACAATAACCAAACTATTGCAAACTATGGTAAGAGCCCATCAACAGATGAATGGATAAAGAACATGTGATATGTATACATATGTATGTATAACAACCACAACTATAGAATGAAAAAGAAATATTTTTATTTTAGAAGAAGGAAGAATAGGAAGCAATTATTGGAGTACTGGTGTCTTCATTTCTCAAAATGGGAAGTCAAAGCACTCTCCATGCTTAATAAATGCAGTGAACTCTTAAACACATGGCTTAAAGTTGCAAGTAACCAGTGGAGGATTAGAGGGCAACGGTGTTACTGTATCTGGATTAGCTAGAGTATCTGTCAGATTTCTTTCTTTTTTTTATTTATTTTTAATTAATTAATTTTAAACTTATTTTTAGTTAAAAATATTTTGTTATAATATTTGTTTTTTAATCCTCAGTTCCTGAAATCTCTTTAGAGCCATTGAAGTGAAATTCATGTCTTATTATTCATAACAAACCCCTTTCTATCACAACTGGGTTTATGTTAATGGGGTGACTTCCGGAAAGCACTTAAGGATGGGAGCTGGTTGACAAGGGATCTAACTATAAATAGAGGATTGGAACATTCACCTCCTGATTTCCAGGGAAAGGATAAGGGTTAAAGGTTGAATCAATCACGAATGGCCAATGTAAGGAAGCCTTCACAAAAATCCCAAAGGAAGGTGTTTGAAGAACTTCCAGGTTGGGGAAATTGAAGGTTTCCATGTGCCTCCATGTTGGGACCCAACTTCCCTAGGACAGAAGCTCCTTTATTTAAGACTTCACCCTACATGTGCATTCATTTGACTCTTGATTCTTGACCTTCAATCTTCTTTGTAATAAATTGGAAATCTAGTAAGCAAATGGATTTCCTGAGTTCTGTGAGCTGGGTGCTCCAGCAAATTAATGAAACCCAAGGAAGGAGTCGTGGGAACCTCTGATTTACAGCCTATTGGCCAGAGGTACATGGAACAACCTAGGCTTGAAATAGGTACCTGAAATGGGGGAGGGAGAGAACAGTATTGTAGGACTGACCTTTAATCTATGGAATCTGATGTCATCTCCTGTTAGATAGTGCCAGAATTAATTCGGATTGCAGGACACTGAGGTGGTATCCCGGTGTTTGGTGGCATGGGAAACCACCACCCAGCCCCTCCCCGCCACCATCAGAATTGAGAACTGGGTGCAGAATTGCTTTAATAGGCATATATGTCCTGTACCTTTCTAAGAAATGGTCTGTGGAAGCTAAACTTTTGGGGTCCTTGCCTTGCTTTTCTGAAAAAATTCTTTCATTATGCCCTTCTGTTTGATTGATAGTTTGGCTAAATATTAAATTCTGAGCTAAAGATAAGTTTCATACAGCAGTCCAAAGAACTTTATTCATTACTTCCAATGAGATATCTGGTCCTGAACAAAATCCTGTTTCTTCCTTTTTGGTCAGTTTCTGAAGGAATAAATGATACGGTTTGATGGGGGTGGAGGAGAAAGTAGACAGTAAGAAAGAGGTAGTGTCCAAAAATCCTGATTGAAAACATGGTACTGGTGCAGAAGTTAGTGTGTTACCTTTGGTAGCTCGGGTAGGAGGGGAGAAATTTCTAAAGGAAAGAAGATTGAGTAGGAACTGTCTCCTTGACAGTTGCTTACTCTAATTTCTCTTGTACAGTAAACTCCATAAAAATGGCTATTCTTTTAGAAGTGATTCTTTTAGAGAAATCAATTAGGCAAGGGTCTTTTCCCCTTCAAAACACCCATGTATATGACATATGATAATACTGAGCTCTTTTGCCTCTTCTGAAGAAAGGAAGTAGCAAATCAGAATATAATATAGATATCTTGCATCTTGAACAGTGCAGTGAAGAGAAAACTTCCTGAATAACTAATGCAGTATATTGTCATTGGAACATTTTCTTCTTCTGAAAATACATACTCACATACCAAGTATAACTCACCTTATTGGTTGTTCAGAATTTATTTTGCTTTATGAACCACGTAGAATGAGAAGCATTCATGTTGTAATATGATACCTTGTGACATGATAACGCCTACTACCATTACAATTTCAACAAACTTGAACTGGGACTCAAACGAGTCTCATGACTCCAAAGGAAATGGGTTCATAATGGCATCCAGTGTTCTCAATTAACACAGGAAAGATTAATGGCTCCCCCCCACCCCCGCCTTTGGTGGTCTCTGTTGAGGAGGAAAAAACATTAGCTGCCATCTGATTTTCCACTCAATTGCATTTACCAACTGGCAGATGGACCAGCTGGGAAAGTTCCTCCATCCAGTAGCTGAATTCACCATGGGCATGGCCCAGGAATGTTACTACAGCTGATTCTCCATAATTTGAATAGTCCACAGATAGTAACTCTCACCAAGGGAAGACTCAAAAACTGAACTAGTGGGAAATACCTCACCGGTAGATAATTCTTAAGGATGTTCCCCCTTCTATTTGTCTTAATTCTTTAATTAGGCATCTCTTCACCCTTGAGGACATCCCAAATCTATGAGCAGCCACCTCCCAGAAGGAGCAAACTACACATCAAAATGGACTTAATGCTTCTCAGTAAACTGACAACTCAGCTGAGGAGTGAGTAAAATGAAAATGTTAGGACTATCATCCTTAGGAAAAAAAAAAAAAGCAATGACTGCTATAGGCTGGAAGAGTTATGATCTGTGAGAATATTCTGTTGCAAGGAAAAGCTTAACCATACACCAGTGCCATGGCTGCTGCAATCAAGAATCTGAACATGGCCTGGAATCTCTGAGGATGTTATTCATAAAGGCACAGTTAATCAAACTCAGACCTCTCTTCAAAATCTCACTGTACAAGCCAAACTTATTGCCAGCAGAAGGAAGGTGCCAGACCAGTGAAGGTAAGCTAAAATCTGTGTGCCCCGGCTTCGGAACCATGAAGTCTCAACCCATTTTAAAAAGTAAGAAAAGTTTTGTGTGTGTATGTGTTTGTTTACATTGATCAAATAGCTAGCTTTCTACTCATACAATTAGAGCTTTGTACTTATCCAAGGATTTTCAACCTACATAAGTAGATATTTTTGTTTATTTTTAATTTAATTTACCAAAAAGGAAAAAATCACTCCTTCTCTCTCTCCCTCACTCTTTAGAGGAATTTAGAAAGGACAAGTGGGAGCCAAAATCACTTCTGGCTAGAGTCCACAGTTACCAAGCTGAAAGAGCAAGCAGTTTTCTGGGTAAATGGTCTTGCCTCAAATGCCAGATGCCTGCTAAAAGTATCACAGGCCCTCAGAAGTTTTCTGTGCCTACCCTGCCATCACAAACACAAATGGTGGATCTTTCAACACAGATGCTGGCGTCTTCGCTGATTACACCCTTGGATTCTGCAAAGAATGGTTTTCTTTATTCTTGGCATAAGGAAATCTCTATACCAATGATGGAGGCACTTGATTTTGGTTGTTTAGAACTAACTCAGAATGATTGCAGACTTTAAAACATGGTCATGCTCTTGTCATTGAAGGGAGAGAATAAACATAAGGTTCTCTGCACAAGTCCACTTCAGATTCACACTCTGAATCTTGGCTGAACATTGCTTTTGTTTATTGATTGGTTGGTTGGTTTGCTTTTTCCCTCCTAACTCAGGGACAACTTTGTCCAAGCTCCTTGAATGTCGATGTGAACAGAAAGGGTAAATAAGTGTGTGTGGGTTTCTTCCACAGACACAGGTGTTGGTCATGAGCTCCATCTTTGAGTCACAGATCTGGGTTTGCCTTTGGCTCTGCTCTACATTTCTTGATTCCTCAACTGGAAAATGGAGATGAAAAAAATCCTACCTAATATTGTTGTTGAACTTTTTTTTCATGAGTAGACTTTATTTTTAGGGCACTTTTAGGTTTACAGAAACATTGAACATGGAGTACAGAGTGCCATATACTCCCTCTCTCTCTGCCCTCAGTTTCACCTACTATTAATATCTTGCATTTGTGTGGTGTGTTTGTTGAACTTTAATTACATATCACATAAAAAATACAATCTTTCCAGTGTTAAGAGGTACTTACAGGTGTGAACTATTATTATCATAGTTGCAGACTGTCTCATTCACTAATGCACAAAGGTTTCATTTCTTTGATGATATTTTGTGGGCCACCCTTACCAAAAATTTCCGCCAAATCCCTACCAAACAACCATACAGTTTGTCAAGTATCATCTGTGGAAATCTGTTTCTTTAAATTTAAGATCTGTTTTTATAATAGTATTTCCTTGAATTGCAAATCTTCCAGAAAAGAAAGATTGTAATTATCATTGATAACTTTATTGTTGAGGAACAAAATATACAATCCTAATTCAGACTCTAAAAAGATATCGACCATTAGTTGTTTTAATATGAAGGATAAAGAAAAGCATCCAGGTCCTTAAGTATGACTTATCTAGACAGGAGGACTAGAATAAGCCAGGAGGTCTTATATGGTTCCCTGACCTCAGAAAAGGAAATTATGGCATAGGAAAGGAGAAGAAAGGCAAGTCAATTATGAAAGAAGGAAGTCTTGATTCAGAGCCTTTCTCAACCAACCTCTGAGCAGGGTAGCAAGCCATCTCCCAGTCTGCCTCAAGGGAGTTCACAGTGGAATGTTGTTCATTGCCTTGACATTGAATGAACATCAATAGGACCAGATGGAAGAACTTCAAAATAGTGTCAGGAGCATGGTTATAGGAAAAGTGAAGATTGAAATGAAGGTTGGAGGTTAGGAGGGACAGAGAAGCAAGCTTAACATAAATGATACACCAAAGTCATTTTGGAACTGAATCCCTGGTGAATATAATTGTAGCTGGTTGTAACTGAGGAGAAAGGATAAAAGAAGTAGACATATTGCCTAGACTTTGAAAACAGGTCTGAGGCTCTCAAGGTGTTCTCAGCCATGGTTGACCATTAAAACCCCTGCAAAGGTCTTATAAATATAGATAGGTAGGCTCCACTCCGAGAAGATTCTGACAGTTGTGGAGGGGCAGGTAAGTATCTTTGTTTAAGCCATGTCCTTGCATCTTAACTAATCACCCTCCCTATTAGAAGTGTTATTCAGTCACTAGAGTCTGGTATGTTGCTCAGGTGACCCAGATACTTCTAGGCACTGTCGATGAGAACATAGACTGCACCTAGTAATTCCCTTCCTAGAAATCTACCACAAGAAAATAATCAGAAATTAGGCCAAAGTTTACATTCAAAGATGTTCATCACTTTTTTTTTATGTTCATCAAACCTTTATGTATGCTAGTAAAAACTAAAAATAACCTCAAGTCAAATAATAAAGAAATGGCATATTTATATTATGAAATATTAAACAGTATTTAAAATTGTTTTCTGATAACTGTATGACAAAGAAAAAAAAGAACCACAATGTAATGCTAAGTATAAAGAAAGAAAAAAACCATGAAGACAACTCTGTATGATATGACCTCTATCTAAAATCCTGAGCACCACCACTTATGCACTAGATACAATACTCCAAGAAAGAACAAAATGTCAACCATGGTGTGTGGCATTAGTCAGAGCTCTCCAGAGAAAGAGAGCTAATAGGATATTGTAGGAAGAGATTCATTATTAAAAAATTGGCTTATGAGATGACAGAGGCTAAAAAGTCCAAAATCTGCAGAGCTAATGTCCAAGTTTGAATCGGCAGGACAGAAGTTGCTGTAGAACCAGGAAGAGTTATACTGCCCCAGTTCGCTGAAAAAGAATTTCCTTTTATTTGGGGGAGGGTTGGTCTTTTGTTCCACTCAGTTCTTCAACTGATTAGGTGAGGCCCACTCATATTATGGAGGGCAATCTACTTTACTCAGTCTATCATTTTACATGTTAATCTCATCCAGAAACACCCTCATAGAAACACTGAGATCAGTGTTTGCCTGAATATCTGTGTATCTCATGGTCCAGTTGAGTTGACACTTAAAATTAACAGTCACATGTACTGTCCCTGGTCTGCAAATTTAATTACAATAGGGACCATATTTATTAGCATGAATTATTATTATTTTTTTCAAGATTTTATTTATTTATTTGAAAGAGAGCGATCACAAGTAGGCAGAGAGGCAGGCGGAGAGAGAGGGGGAAGCAGGCTCCCTGCTGAGCAGAGAGCCCGATGCGATGCGGGGCTAGATCCCAAGACCTCAGGATCATGACCTGAGCGGAAGGCAGAGGCTTAACCCACTGAGCCACCCAGGTGCCCCATTAGCATGAATTATTATGTTAAGGATTTATAATGTATTAGCCAAGTTGAAGTCACTCTTAATATTTAAGAAAACGAAATCGTGTCTTCACTGATGTATTACTTGAAGCAGTGACATTTTTTCATTGAAATTTGTTTACTTTTGTTAAAATGTGAAGAGCAGTTAGATTAGTGAAATCTCAGAGGACATTTAGTGTGCCTGAAAATACATCCACGCTGAAACAATTGCAAAACTATTTACATGAGCATTAAATATCCCTAAATATTTATGTGGCACAATCAGTTATAAAGAATGTCTTCTTATTGCTTGTATTTTAATATATTGCACAAAAATCATGTGCATCTCTTTTACCCCCTGAAGAATATTATACTTTGATACTATGTAGTAACTTTTCCCTCCACTCAGAATTATAGAAAATTTTTCATTCCCCTCAAGGTGAAAATGTTAAAAATTTATCTCTAGGGGCACCCTGGTGGCTCAGTTGATTAAGTGGCTGCCTTCAGCTCAGGTCATGATCCCACAGTCCTGAAATCAAGCCCCATGTCAGGCTCCCTGCTTAATGGGGAGTCTGTTCTCTCTCTCCTCCCTGCTTGTGCTCACTCTTGTTATCTCTGTCACTATCTCTGTTTGTCTATCTCTCTCTCAAATAAATAAATAAAATCCTGCGGCACCTGGTTGGCTCAGCGGATTAAGCCTCTGCCTTTGGTTCAGGTCATGATCTTAGGGTCCTGGGATCAAGCCCCACATCAGGCTCTCTGCTCTGCAGGGAGCCTGCTTCCCCCCGCCCCATCTCTCTCTGCCTACTCTCTCTGTCAATTAAATAAATTTTAAAAATCTAAAAAACAAACAAATAAATAAATAAATAAAATCTTTAAAAAAGTTATGTCTATAGGGGCTAACTTCTAGGCGTGTGTTGCTGATTGTGATGGGTAGGTGGGTCAGAAGGACTAGGGAGAGCAAGGGAGAAAAATATTAACTTTCCCAATGAATTTTTATCCAAAGGATAAATTTTAAGAAGAAAGATAATTTCTCCATCTTAAAAAAAAAAAAGCAAACACAAAAACTGATAAAAATAGCTTATTAGAGTAACAAGAAAAGCAATGAAGCAGCAATTAGTACTTCTATTCCATTTTCCTCCCCGGTGGTATTCATTTCATTCTCCACACTGGGGACTTAAGACAGAAAACTTTCCCATAAGTGATTTGCACCAAGGTCAAGAAACCCACAATTTGGGTTTCCTCATACTATCTTCTGCTTATTTACCCAGTCGGTATGTAGCTCACAAGGAGACAAGTTCTCTTTTTTGGGATTGTCCATTTGCCTGGAGCATCCTTTGACAGCCCCAATCAAAATCTATTCTTGTGTAATGCAATTAAATTTCAGAGAGTGTAAAAGGAACTATCTAATTAGATTACGAATTTAGTGATATCCAAACCATAGCTAATACTTAGGAATGAACCGCTGAATGGTCTTGATCCTGTGAAAAAGTTGGAGATGAACTCACTTCTTTAAGACCCTGGTTTCTTCTGCAATTGGTGATGCTAAGCTAAGAACCTCCCCTGAATCCAGCTTCCAGAAGGCTCACTCCAAGACAGACCTCTCTCCTAAGCTGTCTAAGTAGCACCCACCCATTCTAGCATGGCTCCCCAGCTCAGATCGCTTCAAACTACCTCACCTTGAAATGACTCTGTTTTCTTCCATCAAACCCAGATCCAAACCTAGAAGACAGAAGTGGGCGTAAGAACATAGTCCACCAGGGCAGCCATCCTGGGACACAAGATGAGGCACTTCAAACAGGGTGGTGTGTGAAAAACCTTCCCATCTGAACCTAGGTCCACAGGAAAATTACTAAAGTTTACCTGTAATTCACATTCAGACTCACAGATCATCTAGTTACATTCGATGTTGATAAGCAAATGTGTTTGGGGCTTTTGCGTTTACAAACAGCTTTCCCTGTATTCACACGGTTGATGGCCCGGATGATAAGAGCACTGTGTGAACAATGTAAGCAGGAGCTGGAAGGGCCACTTTGTGCTTCCTTGTCCCATTTTTTCAGTCTTCAGTCAAATGCCACATTGATAGGACATTTTCATGCCAGTTGTTTTTTTTTTTTTTTTTTTTCTTTTCACTCTAAAAACAAACCCTTTTCTCTTTGAAACTTCAGTTTGGAATTCTCACCTCTTCCACCACCTGTGCCCCTCATATGTTCCTTCTGGCAGTATTTCTTTCCCTTTGTCCATGGCCACTCTTCAGTAGTCCCCCAATGCCTTCCACTGCGCTGGTTATTTGAGGTGTGAGGGGAGGCTATTATCAAATAAGAGGAGATACTCTGCCCTTCATGGGTTGCTCCCAAGCAAATTAGGGAGAAATGGTAACACCAGGAGCTGGCATTTACAGAGCTTTGAAGCAGTTTTTATAAATTTGCTAAACTAATGTCCACAACCATACCACCTGGTTTCCTTATTTTCATTCTCAGATCAGGAAACTGACGAACAAAGAAATGCTTAACTGGTTGGCCAAACCTGCAGCTACGAAAGGAACAGCCACCATTTGAATGAGAATCTAACTTCTTAACTGTTTTGTTAGACAGTTTACACTGTACAAATGAGACAACAATTGGAATTTATCATGACATACCATATTTAATATAATGATCAAGAGTGTCATGGAAATAACCACATAATTACTGTGTTGTGGCAGAAGCATCAAGAATAAAATGAAGTTGAGAAGTAGCTTGGGTGCCCAGAGAAGGCTTATCATCTTCTGCTCTTCCTGAATGGTTAAGCCCACAGGGGTTAGAAGCTCTCCTTTTTCTCTGCCATTTTGGCTCTGCCCTCTCTCTGTGTTGCTATGCCCGTTGCTCTGTTGATACAGTTCAGAACAGTGACTGCCTACTCACTTCACCCAAAGATTTTGTTTTACAACCTCAGCCATCCTGACAAAGTGAGTCACTCCTCCTGTGTGAGGATCAGGCTCCTCGAGGTTGCTTCTTGGGTTCTCTTCTCCAGCATTCCTCATAGACATTTGCACTAATCTCGTGTTTTAAGTGTTGTGTTAAATATGAACACATTATTTATGTTGATTTCCGAATTTTTTGCCATCCCTCTAAATTATGCACCCAAGGGGAGTGCTTCATTCTTTCACCCCGACTGTAGCCCCGTTCAACATCAACTGCTCAGCCCCAGCTGACAGAACTTGCCATGGCCATCTGACTCAGGGAAGTCCGTATGTGAGATCGGTATTTGTTGACAAAGGAAACTGCCATGGAAAATACATTCTAGAAGGTCCTTCAGCCATCATACAAAGCTTCATTCACAGGGTGACATCATCCCTTCCCCTCACTTCTCTTCCATTCATACTGTGTGACCTAGGCGTCTCCTGTGGGAGGGAGGGGAGGGGAAGAGGGTGGGAGGCAGTCTGGAAGGGAGCAGGACCTGGGAACCTGATACAGAAGTGGACTTGGTTAAGATAATAAGGAAACCTAGACCTTTTGATGTGGGGGTTTATGCAACTTACTTTTCCTGTCCAGTTTTCTTCTGTTTCACTTTAATCTTATGCTAAATGCTCTTTGCTGCAAAACAGAGTGGGCCGTGCTCCAAGGCCCCGATCCTTTGATGAATATTGCCTAACCACTGTGATGCTCTTTGATCTCTCCCTCTCGCACTCCCTGTTGCACCAGTAGCCTGTCTCTCGAGACTACATGGGGATTCCACATATTCTGGAAGATGGGGAGATCCTGAGCTACCTCTACAACTCCTTAGGATGGATTTATGTGGTCAGTCTTAGGAGTCAGAAATGTGAAACTATTCAGTGACCTTCTGTTAGCACCAAGGAACATAACCACACTAGCCACCTCACAAATTGCCTACAAGGGAAAAACATATATTTTAATGTTATAAGTTTTAATGAGTTATACATTTTAATAAATGACCATTGACATTATCAACTTAAGATCATTTGCCATTGGCCATTTGTTTGACATTATTAAAAGAATATCTTTTTTTCCTCACCCTTCTTCCTCTGGTGCCAGGAAGCGTAGCTATATTCACTCCCTTCCTCACAATCATAAACTCAGCTTATCTCCTGGGAACCAGACCTTCTCCTGGGGTGGGCCTGAATCTCCCATGGTCATAAACACATAAAAAAGTTTCAACCCTTATGGATGGAAATATTCACTCTTAGCAAGCTGGTGGAAGTTTCATGTAGGCCAGTTTTTGGAACCTTTCCCCCAACAGCTAAGGAATGCAGAAAGCTATCTTCACTATTGCAACACACATTTCAGTTGTATGCTTGACCTCCCCAAATAATTTGTAAGTTCCTTCTTGGAAGGGCCATGTGTTAAATGATTTCTGTTCCCCAGAGTGGCCGACACAAATTACCACATAAAGAACTCTGTAAAGACTAAGAAATACAATTTTGAGCATTAACACCTCAATTAATATTTGCCACACCATTTGGGCGAGGCAAAGGGTGATGTGTTACCAAGGTGAAGTTCCTGCTAATCCTTAGGGCCTTGGAAGACAAAGGGAAAGATCCGCTTTGAGGGCTGATCTCTTCAGGGTCAGGACTACACAGCAGCCATAGTGCAAGGAGTGGGTAGGCACCTGAGCCATGCACCACAGGACTGGTTCAGTAGGATATCCATTCCAGATAGCCTGTTAGGTGCACCTTTGGAAAGACCCCCTTCATTAGGAGGGCAAACCGGTGTGGTCCAAGAGGAAAAATAAAAGCTGGAGGTCTCAGAATCTGTAGGACAGTCCTGTTCTATACACATAACACAGATGATCCCGATCTGCTAGAAGGAGCAGCTGCTGGGATGCCTGGGTGGCTTAGTGGATTAAGCGTCTGCCTTTGGCTCATGTCATGATCCCAGGGTCCTGGGATCGAGTCCCACAGTGGGTTCCCTACTGAGTGGGGAGCCGGCTTCTCCCTCTGCCTGCTGTTCCCCTTGCTTGTGTGT
The DNA here is from genome assembly GCF_030435805.1 of Mustela lutreola. Taxonomy (NCBI): domain Eukaryota; kingdom Metazoa; phylum Chordata; class Mammalia; order Carnivora; family Mustelidae; genus Mustela; species Mustela lutreola. The sequence goes on along the minus strand of NC_081297.1, from coordinate 85,136,951 downwards.
GCTGTCTGCTTCTGACAAACAAATAAAATCTTAAAAAAACAAAAGAAGAAGGAGCAGTTGTTTTGCACATGGCAATCTGGATGGTTGGAGTAGAGACAGGAAAATGGGGCAGGAGTTGAAAACTAGAGGACACTCTGGTAAACAGAAAACGAATCTAGGATGATTTCACAAATTCAGACCATCTACAATGGCATCCTCCTTCTAAGGGCTTTTCTAGACTTGCCTCAGGGGGCTTAAATAAATTCCCCAAAGTCACACAGAAAATTGTAGAGCTGGGTTTTGAAATCTATCTCAGCAGTAGGATGGATTTTGGAGTCTGCCCTCTTCATCACTATGCATACTGCCGACAAAGATGACAAATTTCTTTTTTCGCTCGAAGGTGAAAATGAAAAGCGATGAATTTTTATTAAATTGTCTGCAGATATGTTTCCAATAAAGTACAGCACCTAATTTCTCCTCTTTAGAAATCTGACCAAATAGAAATGTGTGTGTGTGTTTGAGAAAGAAATATTGGTATGGAAAAGAAAAGCCTGAAAACCCGAACTCCTGCACCCAAGAATCAACCTCACATGCAGGGGGTTAACATTATGGCACCAAGTCATGATATGATGCACTAGGTAGAGCGTCTGTGTCCCCGTGTGCATATGTTGAAACCTAAGACCCCCCAGTGCGATGGCACAAGATGGGCCCAGCGGAAGGTGGTTGGTTGGTAGGGTGGAAACCTGGCCAATGGGATTCGTGCCTCATAAAATATATGCTGGAGAAGCCCCTCGCCGCTCTGCTTTGTGAGGACACCAGGGGATGAGGACCATCTGTGAACTGGGAAGACATCTCTCTCCAGGCACAGAACTTGTCTGCATCTTGATCTTGGACTTCCCAGCTCCAGACCTGTAAGAAAGACGTTTCTCTAACGTATAAGCCAGCCTGTCGATAGTGTTAGAGCAATTCTAACAGACAAAGACACAGGACTTCTTCAGGGAGGAGTTTTTCAGCCCAACCATGACTGTGGGAAAAAGGTTCCCAGCCACGGCCAAAGCCAGAGAACGGCAAAGTGCCAAACTTCATATCTGGATGGGATGGCAGCGCCACTCAGTAGAAATTTCTGTGACAGGGGAAATGTCCTATATCCCAGCCTATTCTGTCAATAACCATGTGTGCCACTAGCCACGCATGGTTATTGAGCATTAGAAACTAGGGCAACTGAAGACTGATTTTTAAATTTTTATTGTATTTTAAGATGTATTTATTTATTTTAGAGAGAAAGAGCGAGAAGGAGCAGGGGGAGGGGCAGAGGAAGAGGGAGAGAAGCAGAGCCCTCCTGTGCCCAGAGCCTAGCCCGAGGCTCCACCAAGATCACAACCTGAGCCAAAATCAAGAGTCAGAAGCTTAACCGGCTCCTAACCACCCAGGGGCCCCCAATTTTTATTTTATTTAAATTGAAATAGCCACAGTTGGCTGGTACTGTTCCATAGTACAGCTGAGAATGTAGCAAAGGTGTTCCTATTTTCTTCCTTGCCCATGTTTGAGGAAAGGGCAAAAAATCAGTTCTTTGAAGGGAATGGCTTGAGTGAAGAATGGAGGAGAGGGGACCACATTCAGCATCTCAGCAGTAGACTTCGTATGCTTCTCAGTTTCAGACCAGTAAAACCCAGTACAAACTGCACCATGTTTTTTTTTTTTTTTTACTATGAGAAGCAGCCCGCGGTGTGAACAGAGCATCTGACAGGGTGGCGGCTGCTCTGGGACTTGGTGGGGGTGTTCTGTCACCTGAACAGGCCCTTGTCTCTTAGAACTGCTCTCTTGGAGTTTTCTTCGCTGCAAAATGAAACTGTTGGACTCAACAAACCCTAGGGCCGCGCCTTACCTTCCTGTGCAACAGACAAGACATTATGAAAGCATTTTTTAAAAATCAGTATTATTGGGGCACCTGAGTGCCTCAGTGGTTTAAACCTCTGCCTTCGGCTCAGGTCATGATCTCAGGGTCCTGGGATCGAACCCCGCATCGGGCTCTCTGCTTGGCGGGGAGCCTGCTTCTCCCTCTCTCTCTGCCTGCCCCTCTGCCTACATGTGACCCTTCTCTCTCTGTCAAATAAAAAATTAAATCTTGAAAAAAAATCAGCATTGTTGCTTGACAGAGATAGAAATAAAAATCTTAGAAACCAATTTAAAATAAAGCTTCAAGAAAGTACCAAAAAGGCTTTGCATTTCCTGCAGGAAAGATTTTGTGACAGATTAGAAATATAATATTGGCCCAGATGCGTGCTTTCCTAGGAGAATAGAAGCGGGCAATAAAGGTTATTTGTATGCTTACAGCTGCCCCACTTATTCCCACAAGTTCCATTTCTTCCTGCGTGGGACAACTGTAACAGATCTGCAAAACTGTCTCAGCTCTGGGCTCTGCACAGCAGGGACAATGTTTATGCAACGTGTTTAGCTATCATGTTGGAAGAGGCCTCTAAATTAAATTTGCACATACAACTGAGGGTTTGCAAGGACTAATCAGATAATTATACCCCAGGCAACCAATTTGCATGGCAAGTGGGGCAGAGTTTTATTTTATTTGCTTTACATTTCAGCCTTGGTAAAATGAGGGAGCATGTAAAATCTCATCTTGCGTGGTGTTTTGTTTGTAATTCCTCATGTTTGCTAAAACAGGTTATGAGTTTATTAGGATCACGTTGTGCTCTGTGACTTGAAACAAAGAATGACCTCCCACGGTAGCCACCACTGCGGTCCACTGCCGGCCTGGGATGTTTCTCTCCATGCTCCTCCTCCAACATAAAGTTAAGTTTCCTACATTGCTTTGAAAAATAGACAAGGAAACTCCATCTCTGGCCTCCAAGGCTTATTATTCTATCTTCAGATGTATGGTTTGTAACATAAAAAAGTATGTAAGCCAGTCCACACCTAATATTTTAATGGCGAGATGACCAGTTGAAACTTTAAATGTCTAACACTCTTCTCCCTGCTTTTTAGCAATCTCTCTGTATAGTTCTAATGGGCTCTTAAAATATGAGGTAACCACCAGAAATAGCTGCTTTATTTTAAAAAGCTCACTGTTAAGGTGCTTTTGCTAATCTGACATCAGGGAAAATGCAAGTTCAAATTTCATGCTTTGGAAAGCAATAAAAATCACCACCTGGAAATCCAGAGGTACAGGCAAATTGATATTCAAAGCAGGTGTGTCAGCCTCATAGAAACGTGGCAGAAGACATTCGGTGGTTCTGGAAGGAAGGTTAGGGTCCCAGCAGGGCCACAACTTCCCGGAGGGCCTTTGCTGTGGGAGTTCTAGCTGCACTGGTCGTGGGTGTCCACTGTCTAGCAAGGAGAAGTCCTTTAGTTGTGACTGGGAGGGGCATGGGTGAGTTAAACAGACCAGCTCAAACCATAGCGTTCAAATGAAAGAACTGAAAACAACAGACCTCACATGTTTGTGAGCTCACCTACTAGAGGGCATTTCTATAAATCGTTTCCATTTTTGTTTCTTCTTTCTCTTCCTGGCTCAGGGCTGGATCATGAAAAAGAAACTCTCTATGCTGCAGAGAGAATATTTGCGAGCTTTCAGCTCCATCTTGCTGAGGCCTCTCTGGTTCAAATCACCTGGAATAATGGGTGGACTTCCAGTTGTTTAATATTTACTGCCCATTCACACTATGCTGAAAAAAACAAAAAACAAAACCAAGAGCATTTGAGGTAGTCGTTAGTTGGGCACTCATAAAAGCTAAGAAGTGACAGGGTAAGGAATGTGAACTCTCATTCTCTAAGCTTCTGTTGACTACCTATTGTGGTAGGCTGCATTAGCATTTCTAGTTTCTGATTCTATTTTGTGGCCAGGCCTTTTGTCACGTGCCTTTGAATTTCTCCTGCCTGATGTGGAATTTCCCCACTCAATTAGTGTTGAGCTTGATCATGTGACTTGCTCTGACCACTAAAGTACTAGTAGACATGACATAATGAAACGTTTGCAAATGTGTGTGTGGTTAGGCTTGCACCGCCCACCCGTGCCTGCCCCCCACCCTCACCCCACCTCCTCTACCATGGGAACATTTCTTTCTGATTAGCTGTTGTCCTTTCAGCCTGGATCCCAAGGACAGAGCGGAGCACAGCCTTCAGCAAGGAGCCAAGCCAACTGAACACACAGCTTGGAAAGAGTTTCCAAGCTAAGCTTAGCCTGGATATTCTGATCCACAGTTAACCTTGGAACCATGCTCTAAAGTGTAAATACTAAATTTGTGTGATGCGGACTTTTAGTGGGTGGTTCTAGGGCACTTTTACAGTAAGTGTTGACAAAGATACTTTTTATGTGCTAGGCATTATGTTAGACCCTGGAGCCATCAAGATGAACTGGAGACAGCTCCTGCCTTTAAGAACGTCTGGGTCTAATAGTGGAGAAGCTTACATAAACTGTATAATGTTGGTCCTGCTGTGAGAGGTCTGTACCAGGTATTCTAGAAAAAAGAAACAAATAGAAGAAAATGGTGGATAGGCACCCAAATAGAGTTCCACTGTACTGAGTTCACACTAGTTCTTTCTTTAGCCTTAGCATTGTTTTCTGAGAAAATGGACCTTTTACATAACTAATCAAATCCCAGTTCCTGATGGTTAATAATTTGTTTGTTTATAACTTCTGTCTTTAAAATTTTCTCCCTCATACATATATCCATACATATATTTACATTTACTCCAAAATTATAGCGGACTCACAATTAAACTTAAGCTATATCTCTAATATGGATTAGGTTCTATTCTATTTATAGGTAATATAAAAAGCGTATCTTTCTACCCACCAAAGAAAATATCTGAACCATCTGGGAATGAGCAAGAAGATATGTTCTTTCTCTGTATGTAAATTCAAGTCAGATGGAAATACAAGGTGTCAAGTTTGGTCTGTCCAAGAGACATTTTCACGCTTACAAACTCTTCCCTATCATTTGGGACATCCAGCCTGAATTCCAGCATTTTTTGTATTAAAGATAGAGTCCCATCCTTTTTCTGCAGAGGGATTACTTAAGATTGTTCCCAAAGACATAAAATTCAGGAGACAGCAAACAAGGAAGTGAGAAGTGGGAGAATGAATATTAAAATTGTTCAATTCAGTTGGGGAAGAGCTTAGGCAATTGGTCTTTTCATTGAGAGGATGGTTGCATCTGCCCCCTGTCTGTCCTACTCTGCTAGACATCTTGAGTAAGCTATCCAGGCATTATATTAAAAAATGTAAATATCTCTTTAGGTTCCATAACTCAGGAATGCTGGAGGATTCATGCTATCGAGATCAGCAGACGCTCAGTGTGAATGCTTGTACTTCAGATTTCCAGGCTCTTAGCAATCATTAATAATCAATCATGGGACTCTTTCCTATTGAGATTTTCAAAGTTTTATAAAAATGACGTTGCAGAAAGCCACTATAGTTTGAAGCTAAAGCATGTGAACTTTGGAGCCAAACAACCTAGGTTCAAATGTTGTATCTGCCACTTCCTAGAGGTGTCATTTGGGAGAATCACTCTTTCTCTATACCTTGACTTCATTTGCAGTAAATTGTGTAAAGCAATGCTATCCACTTCACAGGATTGTTATGAGAAGAAAATCAGCCAATGTGTGTAAGTGACTTAGAAAAGATTCTCACACATAGAAAGAGCTAAATGATCGGTAAACGTTTCTATTACTCCCTGCCTATGAAACTAAGCATGTTTTAGATGTTCCATTTCCCCGTCCTTGCATGAGGACCTCATCATGAGGGATGTCTGAACTGAAAAGAAATGTAGACATTTGATCTAGCACTGCACCCCTGTCCCATCACCTCCTATAAGGGAGGAAACATGTGCAGAGAGGTTAAGTGATTTGTTCTGAGTTAGTAACAGAGTCAGAAGAACCGGATCGTCTCAGTTAATTTCGCTCAGTTAGGTGGCCATCGGGTGCCTTTACAAGTCCACTACATCCATGCTACTTTGTACAATGCAAAAGCTCCCTTCCACCCCTAATGCGTGTGTGCGTGCACACACATGTGCGTCCGCACACACTCACACATCCTAGCAAGGACTAGTATGACTTTTCTTTGCGACATACCTAGTAAGTCAACAAAGATTAAGCTCCCTTTGCCAGTGAGAAAACTGGAATGTAGACCAGATTTGAGGATTGCTGAGGCTAAGACGGAATGAGGACTCCGACCCTACCTTCTATGTGCGAATGCTCTGTTTTTGAGGAGTGATGAGCGTGTGAGCCGTTCTGGTATGGGTGCCCTGTGTCAGTGTTCTTGGCTGCTACTCAGCACCAAGGCAAGGCAGTGGATGCCAAAGACCCTTCTATAATTTTTTTTCTCCCCCAAGAAGAGAGCTCAAGAAAAGCTCGTTTTTGACAAGTGATTTAAAACAGATAACATATACTTTCCTTTCTGAACTCCAGGCTGGTGTGGTGTTACCCTCGGCCTCCATGCTCAGATCTGAGTGCTCTCAGGAGAGGCCTAGTGTTGACATTCATTTCTGTGTTTCTAAGTATTAACACACGTGGTGGGGAGCCTTTACAGTTACTCACTCACTCAGAGGCCGTGGGCGGCCCATTCGAGTCATTCTATTCTCTCCCCGATGCCCCATCAAGCTGCCGTGAGCCAGCATGGATATTGTCGCGTTGGCAGGAAATCGGCTCCACTGGAACCCTCACAGCTGTGAAGAATGTAAAGATGAGCAAATAAAATGGGAATGTAGATGACCGTTTAGAAAAGTTTCTAATTACATAAGGAGAGACCCAAAAACCTAAACACTCGAGCCCCCCAACTCTGAGTTGATGGCTTTGGGACAAAAGCATCACCGAATGACCACAAGCTCCCCTCATCCGTCTCTTCGTTCTCCCCTCACGCACAGGAGGGAAACCTCCCGCAATTTCTGTGTCACCCAAAGGAATGAATCCTGTCAAGTTTCATTTTCCTAATATGGAGTTGTTATAATAAGTTTAAGAGGCCACCAGAGCCCTCAGAGTTAGGAACAAATCGCAAATCATCATAACACTACACCTATTCCTGTTTTATGACAGCAATAAATCAAAAGCAGCCTCACAGTGTGAAAACTAGCTACAGCCGTGACACAAGTGCCAGGTTCTCGGAGATGCCAATGCCCAAACGGCTTTAGCTTTGCCGTGTATGTTTTGGCTCCTGGAGGCTCAATTTTTCAATTAAGGATTAAAAAAAAAAAAAAAAAAAAAAAGTGTGTGTGTGTGTGAGGGAGAGAGAAAGGGAGAGAGAACAGCAGCTTTGGGTAAATTTGCCAGGCCAGACAATAAGGCTCTTGTTCTTTATGAATTTTATTTATTTGTATTAGCTTTACTTTTCTGTTCATATGACTTTTGAAAGAGTATGGGATATGGCATCGAGCCAGAGAGTTGACATAAAATTGGACGTGACCTAGATCGTAAAGGAAATGCACACCTCCTGAAGATGCTACGTGGTTTGGTACCACCAAGGGCTTTTTAAAAGCTCACTCATGTTTCACCTACAAGTCTTGCTTCCCAGGTATTAGTTAGAACTCCCAGTGGCTTTGCATAATATTTCCTGCATGATTCCAGGTAGTTAGAATAACTTCAGGAGAGACATGGTGTGTACCCATCACTTCAGGTTGCTCTTTGCTGGTAGCAAGTGCCACTACAGTTACCTATGAAGCTGGGTGTCCTACTTCAGAGACTATTTTTTAGCTTTGACTTGCTTCCCGAAATAATGTTATCAGCTACTGCTCACTAATAAAAAATCAACAGAGCTAAGATTTTGAAACAATTAAATTGCTCTTAGAGTCAAAAGCATATCTAGGTGCTAGCCTTTTCTTTGAGTTTATGCCAACAAATGTTTGAAAAAAAAATGACCTGACTTTCTTTTTTTTTTAAAGAAAATTATACTACAGTTATTTCACAACTTTAATTTAGGGATCACTGAAATTTGTTTTAAATATATAAAGGTATTATTGTTTTAAATATATCAGGGTGACTGGGTGGTTCATTCGGTTAAGTGTCTGCCTTTGGCTCAGGTTGTCATCTCGGGATCCTGGGATCAAGCCCCACGTCAGGCTCCCTGCTCAGCAAGGAGCCCCCTTCTTCCTCTTCCTTGCCCTCCCCACTGCTCATGCTTCCTCTCTGTCAAATAAATAAAGAACATCTTTAAAATAAAATAAAATCAATCAATAAATATATACTTGAATATAGATCCTATCAGATAAGCCTCACTCTGGTGTCCATAATCAAAATCAAAGATTCATCTTCAGTGCTGCTTCCTCTACAAACCTGTATCCATGGTAGTAGTCAGTTTCTTCCTTCGCCTTGTCTTACCATCACCCCCTTTCTGTGCGTGGAAGTCCAGGCCCTGAGCCATTCAGGGCAATATTGTCACAGCCACATGGCTGACTCCCTTTTGTCTTTCAAAACTCATCAGCCCTGCAGGCATGGCAATGTCAGGTTAATCTCTCTCAGCCTCCATTTTTACCCTCTTATTTCTTTAATGATTTAAGAGGCTCCAGTGACTGTCTACTGCTTGCCAGGTGGAAGCCTCCCATTGCTGATGAGGCACAGTTGGATGAGTCAAAAATTAGCCATCCCGTAGGCGCTCACAGACGGGGCCACCAACATGAACACGCCTCAGAGAGGTTATATCCGCCTGGGCTCATTGTGATGAAAGGCTGGTCTTTGACGTGTTTTTAGATACATTATATTTATTAGACTTCCCACTTGGTCCTGGAAAATTGATTCATTCTAATAACCACACAAAGACAGTTATAAACTAGGGCACAGTTTATTCATCTGCCGTGGGCCAACCACCAGCCTGCCTGGGAACAGGACTGGTCAGATGTGAACCAGGCACTCCCTTCCTGGTGAGTTGCTCCCCTCGGAGACAAGACTGTTTATCAGTGGGTGTGTGGGGAGCGTAGATTGGAAAAAGGAAATTGATTGTTGCTGAAGGAAATGTGCGTCACACTCATACAACCCAACACTGACCTACTCCACCCAAGGGATAGCTCAAGCTAAGAAGGAAATAGAACTATCCTTATCACATAAATCAAAACATCAATCTCCTGGAAAGGGATGGATTTAAAGGATTTTTAAAATTGTTATTACTTATTTGTATTAGCTTCCTACACAAAGAGAGAGAGAGAGAGAGAGCACTTGGTTTCTGCATTTTGTGTCATGATAGTGTCTCTTTATGACGCGTTATTGCATATAGCCTTCCTTTCGTTTTGGGTTCTCTTCATAATGAAGTAAGAGTTCATAAACGAGCTATTCCTAAATGGCAATGCAGTATGAGATAAAGTTACATGAATTCCAGCCATTGATGAACTATAGTTTTTTCATTGTGCCCATTTCATGGCATCTGACTTCTTAACTTTGACTGTAAATACAAGTATTTACCTGACTTTCACTCATTTTCCCTCTCATATCATAAAATGGCCCTCGAATTCACTTCCTCATCATAAACCCTTCACGCTCCTAATAAAACCCTACCAAAAGCCTTTCTACCTCCTCTGCATTTGTTAATTCAACTATTTTTCATTCAAATCTTGCTTTTTGCCAAACACAAAGACCATGCTCCCCTGGAATGAAGGTGTCAGATTATTATATAAATAACACAGAACAATTTGCTAAGAGCTGTAATAGGAGGTCATCACTATGTGAGGGGGAAACTCTGAAAAGAACATGATTCCCTGTATTCTTTGGAGTCACCATATGCTCACAGAAGAGGGGGTGCCTCCATGTGATCTGTGAGGGTATGGTATGTAGAATAATGCCTTACATAGTGAACTACATCTTAGTCCCCAGAAACTGTGAATAGGTTATACTATGTGGAAAAAAAGAATTAAGAGTAAAGACGAAATTAAGATTGGTAATTCAGCTGGCCATGAGATGGGGAGAAAATCTTGGATTATGAGTGAGCTCAGTGCCATCACAAGGATCCTTAAGAGTGGGAGTAGAAAAAGACTCCGTGTCAGAGTGATGCGATAAAAGGCTTATATTGCTGAATTTAAAAATGGAGAGGGATTAGGAGACAACCAGTGTAGGAAGCCTCTACAAGCTTTTAGAAGGCAAAGAAACAGACTCTCTCCTCCAGAAAAGGATACTGCTCTGATCTTAGTGGACACCTTGATATTAGCTCAGAGAAACGCATTTGGGACTTCTGATCTCTAGAACAATAAGAAAATAAATTTATATTGTGTTACATGGCTGCATTTATGGTCATTGTTCTACAGCAGCAATAGCCAATGGATATAAAAAGTGAGCAGGATTTCACTGGAGGAAGCAGCTAGGGTTGGGCTTGTGGTCAGGGAACATTGCAATTAGTTGAGTATTTGTTGTGGTGAGGCACTTGATCAAGTGATTTCATGCATCATGACACACGAGAAGAGGGACCTCTGTATAGTCAATGATGATTCAATAAACTGTCGATAAAGGTTTTTAATGATTGAGACTAGAAAGGTTGCTTTGAGATCCACTGAGCAACGGTACCAAGAAGGTCATTACAGATGTGTTGAAGAGACTGTGTTTGTCAAATTCTAGGAAATCAAGCACTGGGATACAGTGAACTGATCTGTAAAGTCACTTCCCCAACCTACAATTCCAATTTCTGTCCTGACAGTCACACCAAGACTGTGGAATGTCTCTTCCACAGGCACCTCATGGTTACTGCTTTTAGATTAAACTCATTCCAAGCCTCCTGCACAATCTAGTCGTTCTTCATAGTTCCCTGTTCCTGGCACCGTGAATGGCTCATCACCCAGGCTTAAAATTTCCAAATCCTCTCTGCCCCCACTTCTCTGCACTCGAAATCCTTCATCACCATGATTTTCTAACACCTTTCTCCTCTTTCACCTTCCTGATGTCACCCTTATCTGTGCCATTTTAACCTTGGACTATTATCTACATTCTTTTCCCAATGAGCCATAAATTTCCCTTCCCCTCATCATACGTCCTTTATCAAGTTTCCTTGCTCTTTCCCTTCTCTGAACTCTTGCAACACGAATTGTTCTTCAAAACACGTAAAACTTCCTGCGAGAACGTCTCTACTCATGTTTCCCTGTGCCCTTTCTTACTCACTCCTTAACTCACCACTGCTGACCTCACTACTGTTGGTCATTCTATTGAAATGGTTCTCCCTGAAGTCACAAGTGACCTTCTATTTATCAAATTTCAGGATCTATTTTGAGCCGCCCTCAATTTGACCTCTCTGTGACCTTGACATCATTGACTACTTTTATTTCTGATACTCTTTTCTTCCTTGGATTCTGAACTAACCTATTTCTGGTCTCCCCTTTTATTGTTTTACTGGTTACTTTAAAACTCCTCCAATGAGAATTCAGCCTCTTCTGTCCCACTAAAGCTGCCGTTTCCTACAGTCCTAATCTAAGTCCTCATCACTTTTCACCATATATTATACATCTCTTCTCTATGTATTGAATATAGGTGTCATTTGGAAAATGTAAAAGAACACTAGGATTTCTTAACTGTGATCATTTGAACTCTATCTTTCTAAATACTTTTTGCATATCTGCTTTATGCTCAGTCACATGCTGAACATAGAAGAGAATTCTGAAGTGATGAAGATATAGTTTCTATCTTCTGAAAATTGGTAGTCAATATAGAAAGAGGAAGCATATACACATAAACATTTTTTTTAATTTTTTTTTATTTTTTATAAACATGTAATATATTTTTATCCCCAGGAGTACAGGTCTGTGAATCGCCAGGTTTACACACTTCACAGCACTCACCAAGGCACATATCCTCCCCAATGTCCATAATACCACCCCCTTCTCCCAACCCTCCTTCCCCCAGCAACCCTCAGTTTGTTTTGTGAGATTAAGAGTCACTTATGGTTTGTCTCCCTCCCAATCCCATCTTGTTTCATTTATTCTTCTCCTACACCCATAGCGGCAATGTCCACAATAGCCAAACTATGGAAAGAACCTAGATGTCCATCAACAGATGAATGGATAAAGAAGATGTGGTATATATACACAATGGAATACTATGCAGCCATCAAAAGAAATGAAATCTTGCCATTTGCGACAACGTGGGTGGAACTAGAGCGTATCATGCTTAGCAAAATAAGTCAAGCAGAGAAAGACAACTGTCATATGATCTCCCTGATATGAGGAAGTGGTGATGCAACACATAAACATTTTGAGAAGCAATCTAAGGCAGCATTCTTTCATTCACCAACAGACAATGACTATTATACAACACCAGTTGAGTGTGGGTACTAGATAAATGGCAATAAAGGAACGTCTCTTCTCTTATGGGTAAAGAGGACAAACACTAAGCACCCAGATAAAAAGCTTTTTCCTCTCTGTCCTTGAATTGAGGCACAAAGAGGAAGTTATATGAAGAGAATGCCATTTCCCAAGTTCTATCCTGCCTAGCATACTGCCTCCTTTTGACAGTTTTCACAGTTCCTCACCTGCAATAGATGTAACTTACATTAAGTCTATTTTCCTGGGTGTGCCTGGGTGGCTCAGTCGTTCAGCGTCTGCTTCCCAAGAATGAAAACCTATCATCCTTATATTTTTTTTTTAAAAAGTGAATTGAGGTAAATCAAAGGGGGAGAGGAACCATGAGAGATTGTGACTCTGAGAAACAAACTGAGGGTTTTGGAGGGGGGGGCGGGGAAAGCGGTGAGCCTGGTGGTGGGTATTGCGGAGGGCATGGATTGCATGGAGCACTGGGTGTGGTGCATAAACAATGAATCTTGGAACACTGAAAAAATAAAATTAAATGTAAAAAAAAAAAAGAAGAAGAAGAAACCCATCTGAGGAATTAGAGCAAGGAAAATATTTCCCAGGTAAATTAGAACAGGACTTTCAAGATTGTCCAATCTCTTCTTAGTGAATTATTTATTTACTCATTTATAACTACAAATCAGACACCTGCATTTTCAGCCATTTCTTTCTCTAGTAAAATAGACTCAAGTATCTTATCAGATAACAAATTTTAAACATTGGTATTTACACTAGATATAGACTGTACTATCCCTGGTATACAGCCACCCCTGGCAGACAGTAAAAAGGAACAAAACATTCTGGGTTCTTGCCTGAATGAGAATCAGATTAACTCGGGCATATCATGATGAAAATTTCCCTTTCTGGTCCATTAGGCTACAATTTCAAATGGTCTGGAAAATTTGGAGTGACATTCTTAAACCTGATTCTCCATCTGGAAATTTAGAGCCCACATTTCTTACTATTCTTACCAATAAGAAAGTTTTTGTTTTTACACAAAACAATAATTATTCTATTATATAAGTCTTGGGCACAGGGAAAGGAAACAAATCTTCTATACACTGGTGCCTACCTAAATCCTGGTATAAAAACTATCAAAAGCTAGAATACTCATCAGATATCATCGTAGTAATAGATGTAATCACTGAAGCTTTGTGGATAAACGGAAAGAGAGATTTTGAGCTGCAAATACTTTAAAAATAGTTGCTCAATACACTAAACCAAAAAAAATAGTTTTCCTCGTGCAACATTTATTTTGATCCTTAGTCAGCCAAAAAATAGTATGAAGTAAACTTTTGCCCTGTTTCAAAACCATATTCTCTGCTAAAAATTCACTTTGCGTGAGAATATGCAGGTTCATCCAACTTAATCCTTACCAGTTTCTCTGGGCACACAAACAGGACTAGATATTAACTCTCAAAGTGAAGACAAAACTAGGCTATATTTTCAAGATTTTATCAAAAATAGTGTAGAAACAGACTGGTACATACATGATTGTCTGATTTATGACAAAAATGAGACAATACCACAGTAAGAAAAGGATGATTTTTTTCAAGAAATGCTACTTGGTTAATTGGATAGCTATCAGGGAACAATGCAGTTTGATTCCTAGCTCAATCTTTTCACAAACAGAGCATCCGAATGAATTATGATTTACATAAGAGAGATGAAATAATAAAGATATTAAAAAAAGACGTAACTAAAAATCTCTGCTCTTGGGGTAAGCAAGACTATTTTAATAGACACAGCAAACATTAAACATAAAGAAAAATTGATAAACTGACTATATTAAAATTAAAGTTTTATTCTTCAGGAGACATCACTGAAGGATAAATAGGTAGCTCACAGAAGAAAAGAAGCTATTCACAAGGCATGTATTCAACAAGACTCACATTTAGAAACAAAAACCTATACATCAATATGAAGACTGACAACCCAAAAAAGAAGTGGGAAGGACTCGAGCAGCTATGTCATAGAAGAAGATACCCAAATGGCCAATAAGAATCTGAAAGGTACCAAACTTCATTTAGTGTAATACATTGCAAGCATGGCTCACTTCTTCCATCCTGTCTCTGCTCCCTTTGCCATGTGACTGTGTAGTACTGACTGACTCTGAATCTGAGCTAGACTGTGTGACTCACTTTGACCAATGGAATATTAGCAAATGTCATGCAAACAAAGTTTTGAAAAGCACTTGCACAATTGGGCTTGTTTGCTTTTGCACCTGTGCCATATCCATGAGAATCCTGGGGCTAGCCTGCTGGATGGAGATTGAGAGATGTGTAGAAGAGAGATGAGTAACCCCAGTCACACCAGCTGCAGCCAGCCTAAATCAGATGATAGTCAGCTGATAACCCACAGGTATGTGAACAATCCCAGCCAAGAACAGCAGACCCGCCAAACCAGCCCCCCAGCTGACTCTATTCTTGGGATCAGCACATGGTTACTGTGAAATGCCACTGACATTTTGTGGTTGCCTGTTACGTAGCACTACTGTGGCACTAGATAAATAACACAAACAGTCATGAGAAAGATACAAATAAAAACTCACTGTAGTACTCTATATACAACAAAGATTTCTGAAATGGAAAAAAAGGAAAATCTCAAGTGTTAGCAAGAATTTAAAGCAATCAAAACTTTCACACATTGTTGGTGGGAGTGCAGCTTGGTTCAGTTGCTTTGGAAAACTGTTTGCAGTATCTTTTATAGTTGAACTTATGCGTACCCTGTGATTCCATTCCTAGGTATATACCAGGAGATGCTCGTTCATAAGAGACATGTATGAAAATGTTTGTAATAGAACTGTTTGTAATAACCAAACAACTAGAAACTCCTCAAATGCCCATCAAATGTGGAATGGACAAATAAGTTACGGTATAGTCACAAAAAGAAATACTATGTAGCAGTTGGAATGAATTATCACACCTATAGTCTACCATATCAATAAAAGTCACAAACATAATATTGAACACAAGAAGCCAGAAAAAGGAGAGTACTTATTGTGTAACTCCATCTCTCTAATAAATTAAAACAACAAAAGGTAATCAATGCAATTAGAAATCAGGAAAGTACTTTTTCATTAAGTGAGGATAGCTATTGGAAGGAGGAGGAAA
Source organism: Mustela lutreola (assembly GCF_030435805.1). Taxonomy (NCBI): domain Eukaryota; kingdom Metazoa; phylum Chordata; class Mammalia; order Carnivora; family Mustelidae; genus Mustela; species Mustela lutreola. The sequence continues at coordinate 85,121,602 of NC_081297.1, read as the reverse complement.
GGCATTTTGAGGTGGTGGAAATATTCTATTTCTTACTTAGTTACTGGTTATGCTTCTGTGTTCAGTTTGAAAAAAAATTATTGAACCATAAACATTATGGACACACCTCTATATGTATAGTACACCTCATTGAAAAGGTTAAAAAAAAAATCACAGGTTTACACCAAAGAGCGGGAATAGAAACAGGGTATCAGATATATTAGATAGAAATTCTTCTAGAGTTTAGTTGCATTTGACAGAAAAGTCAAAATAGCATTAGCATAACTATAGTAGTTTATTTCTCCTTCACATAAATTTCACAAAAATGAAATTCAATGGCAGGTAGTCCAAAATTGGCATGATTGGCTCCATAAATCAGAGCCTTTTCTCCGGCTGTGTCACTATTTCTGGGTTTCATGGTCCCAGATTGCTGTTCAAGTACAAGCCACTATAATTGCACTGTAACCAGCAGGGTCCATAAAGGATCCATTCTCTCCTTTATGGAAACTTTCAAAAAGTGCACATAATACTTCTGTTTACAACCCTTAGGCCAGATCTGAAATGCAAATTCATATCTATCTGCAAAGAAGACTGGGGAATGCAGTCTATGTTCCAGGTGATGTATGCCCAACTGAAAATGAGGTGTATTTTTCAAAGAAAGAAGAGTACAAAGTGAATATTGGGGGTCAACTGGGAAGATTTGATATACCCTTCCACAGAAATCCTTTAATGACTATCTCTTTCTTACCTCTATGTATAATAGGAACTAGGTTTTCTTCCTGAGAAACAGCTGACAACATTTTTTGTAAAGGACCCAGTGGTGACTATTCTAGGTTTTGCCAACCCAGTGGGTAAATTGCAGCTATTCAGTTTGGCTACGGTAGCACAAAAGCAGCCATATACATTTTGTAACTGAATGAGCATGACTCTGTTCCGGTGAAACTTTATTTCCAAAATATGGCAATGGGCTAGATCTGTCCCATGAGGTGTACTTTGCTGACTTTCACTCTAGATGCTCCAGAAAGCCAGTAAGCCCCATCAGGACAGAGACAACATTTGACTTATTCTCCCCTGTGTCCCCAAGTCCTGGCATAAAGTCCTTGATCAAAAAATACTGAGGGGCGCCTGGGTGGCTCAGTGGGTTAAGCCTCTGCCTTTGGCTCAGGTCATGATCTCAGGGTCCTGGGATTGAGCCCTGCATCGGGCTCTCTTCCAGCAGGAAGCCTGCTTCCCTCCCTCTCTCTCTCTGCCTGCCTCTCTGCCTACTTGTGATCTCTCTCTTTCTCTCTGTCAAATAAATAAATAAAATCTTAAAAATATATATTAATTAGGGGTGCCTGGGTGGCTCAGTCAGTTAAGCATCTGATTTTGGCTCAGGTCATGATGTTAGTGTCCTGAGATGGAGCCCACTTAGGGCTCTCTGTTTATTGGGGGTTTGCTTCTGCCTCTCCCTCTGTCTCTGCCCTCCACTCGTGCTCACTGTCTCTCTTTCTCTGTCTCAAATAAATAGATAAAATCTTTTTAAAATATTGATTAAAAAATATGGGTAAATATTTAAATGTAACTTCTTCAAGATATTACAGTTTTCAGACTAAAGTTTGTTTAAAGAAAAGGAGTTCAGGGATGCCTGGGTGGCTCAGTCAGTTAAGCATCTGTCTTCCGCTCAGGTCATGATCCCAGGACCCTGGGATGGAGCACCACATCGGGCTTCCTGCTCAGCAGGGAGTCTGCTTCTCCCTCTGACCCTCCACCCTCTCATGTTTTCTCTCTCTCTTTCTCTGACAAATAAGTAAATAAAGTCTTAAACGAGAGACAGAAAGAGAGAGAGAAAGAGAAGGAGTTGAGTTGAATTTCACCAAGAGATGGTACAATGTTCAAGGCAAATGGAGAGGACAGGAAATGTGTGTTTGGAGGGGAAGTGAAAAAAATAATCCAAAAAGAATAATTTATAAGCCTGCTAGGGTCATGAGGACTTTATAGTTACCAAGTAAACAAACAAACAAAATCTTCTCAGCTTGCCATGTTCTTTTGGATACTTTTTATTTAAGAGGAATGTACCAAAGGTCAAGGAAAGGTGTTTTTTTCTCACTATTAGAGGATCTAAATGTGCTGTAAGCCTGGGGAAGCATTATTTCTTCAAGTTGAGTGACTCTTTTCTTCCGGGGTCTACTCCCTTACCCCATTCATCCTTCTTTTTCTGAAAATGATCCAGGGAAACTCTGTGTGCTCCTTCTCTTGGCATTCCACAAATAGAACACAGCAAGACATTAATGAAGAGAGAAAACAGTTTTCCATTTATTTTGCTTTCAGAAATATACTTGGAATAGCCTGTGCCAGAGTTGTACTATATCAAAGAAACCATAATCCAAAAGACTAACCTTTTTAAAATGATAACCAACTGTATTTTGTATTTTCATAGAATTACTTTATTTCCATTAAAAAACAGAATTTCCATTTTTCCAATCAAGGAGCTGAGTTTCTAAAGCTTCCTGTGGTCTATTTACATTTCCTACAGTAACCTTCTTAAGCAACAGACCAAGGAAAATATGAAACTTATTTTTTTATTTCATTTTCCCTTTTTAAAGGAGCTTCTATATTTTCCTGACCTCATTAAAGACCTTAGAGACAACATCAATTTCCAAATATAAATTAGCAGCAAATTAGGAGATGCCTCTTTATTATAAAAATTACCAACTGTTTTCAGTTATACCATTACCTCTGGCTATGTCTCATGCATCAGATACTGCTCCTTTCCCACTTTTTAAAAATTTTTTTTTTCCCCAAGAGCAATGAGTTATAAAAGAAAGATAGTAAGATGAATCTGAATTTCTATGAGCTGAAGAGGAGAGTTTTTTAAGAGAATGGGCAGATACTCTTAAAGAGAGGCTTACTGCTAACTATTTAAACAAGACAATGAGGATAGAGAAATCAAGACCTTAGAAGGTTGTATTTATTCATTTGTTTAAACAATATTTATTGAGGACTTCTATTTGACCATCATGGTTCTGATGGAAGGAAAAAGAAGGAGTTGCCAGTCATGATGTTGCAGACCTGTAAGCAGGTCTCTGTAAGCTGTTCTGGCTTTTGGGTTATTACAGAAGAAATTATTATAGTGATAAAAACCCTGGAACTTCATCAAACAAATTATTTTGAGAATGTTCTTGACTTTCCCACATCCTTTGGGGAGCAGCAAAGCAGGACCACTATTTAAAGCATGAAGATTTTAAATAGTTGTGTGAATGTCATTGAACCTAAGAACCCTGCTGCTTTCTTCATCTGTTACTGTATTCTCTGTTGCCTCTTCAAGTCAACACAAAACAGTCCTTTCAAACTCACAGCTGGGGCTAACATTATTTGTTGGGGAATACTTCTTTCCCCTTTGGAGAAAACCTCAACTGGCACAGAACTTCTAGACTTTTTTGTCTTCTTCCCTCAGTCCTGCCCAAGCTAGATGGAATTACTTACCTGATAGGGAAATGTGGAAAGAAAAAGGTAACAGAGCCCTTCCTTCTTGGTTTCTCTTGAATGCAAGCTGTCCACAGGGAGCAATGGTTCCAGTCTGATAAGGATGCCTAAGTTTGGGACTCTGTACTGGGAAACTCACAGCCTCCAAGCTAGTCTTTCATAGCAACAGAAAACAAAAAACAAACAAAAAAAAACATTTGTCCCACATGTCAACTTCCTTGCTTTATTTCTCAAATGGTTTGGAACTTGAATAGGGAGAAAGGGTATTATTACTTGTCTCTCCCACCATGATCCCAATATCTGGTACAATGGATGGATTTTGAAAAAAAAAGACAGGAAATTAGAATTATAGATGAAGACAAAAAAATTAAAAATAAGAACAACAAAAGACATGCTTAGAGGCATTTGACAGAGCATGATTGGAAGGGAAGGGAAAGGAAATGTACATCTTTGACCTTGACTGCTTCCTTTAGTCCTTTTGAAAGTTCACTTCAGAATAGCTTCTATGTCTAGTTGTCCAGGCATTAGAACAGGGGGTGGCAAACAATGACCTCAGGTCAAATATAGCCTGCCTCCTGTATTTGTGTTAAAAAAAAAATTTTTTTTAATTGGGGCACAGCTATGCCTATTCATTTACATATAATCTATCACGACTTTCATACTACAGTGGCAAAACTGAATGGTTGGATAAAGACCATAAAGCCCACAAACCTAAAATATTTACTATCCGGCCTTTTATAGAGAAGTTTACGAACCCATGTATTAGTGAGCTTAACAGTCTGCTACCCTCTGCTGTGCTTCTCGGCTAGTTCTGTAAACCAATAGGGGAATATAGGAATATTCAGACAATATATATAAGTTGATATAAAAATGGAATATAAAGATAACATATGTAGTCATGGAATATTAAGTATTGACGTTCATCCAAAGCAGGATTGATCCCAAAATGGGGTGGCTAGTCTGCTTTTGATCTGCTATGTGTTAATTACACATGTGAATCTTGGAGATCTATATTTCAGCTTTACCCACAGAAAAGAAGAGGACTTTATTACGGAACAAACAACAAGAAATGAAGGCCTCACCCATATTGTAGGTACAATCTGCATTTGGACAAGGGTAGAAGAAAGATAACTGAAATCCTCATTAAAACAAAGGCCAAAAGTCTGTTAAAGACAGCTTATGCAAGTGATACCTACCCCTTGAGAACTGTGCTGACACAGAAGTAGTACAAATACTTAGGGTATCAGCTTTAGATTAACAGACTTTGCTATTTTTTTAAATGGTTTTTCCCCTAGAAATGGAAGAAAACATATAGCTAGGATGGGGTTGGATTTAAATATTTCTGGAAATACAGTTGGAAAAAGACATGAAGAGTGATTACCCAGATAGGAAAGTAAGTGAGACTTGAAGAACCCCAAGAGAAGAAAAGTAAGATTGAATGTTAAGAGAGAACTTGCTGAAAAAGAACAAGAAAATCCAGATAACTCCTAATTTGAGCCTCAGATTATAAAGCAACTGTGCCTGAGGGGGAGTGAGAGGTCACGTAGAAACAAGAATGGGACATGCTACAAAGGGAGAAGTCAGAGCCTTGCCAGACATGAGAAGGTCAGAAATATATTGCCATCTGATCAAGTCAACTATGCTCCAGAATCTGGGTTGGCCAAAATATATCAGCACCAAGAAAGATAACGTGGCCAACAACCTTATTGTGTCCAAAAGGAGGAAGCATTATTGGCAGGTACCCAGGTTACATGGAACTCATCTGAGTAAGCCAAATGTAGTTCAGCAGCCCTGTCCAGTTAATTCCGTTTATATAATCCCATTTCAAAGAGCCAGGATACTCACAAAACCCACCATATAGAAGACAAGATGATACCCGCAACTGATAAGCGTGAGAGCAGATAAATTAACTCAAGTTTGCCCACATAACAGAAACGTTGAATTTCTTGACTACAACACCTGAGGTCAAATGACTTTGGTTTAAATTGTATTTTCAACATATGCATTTATGAAAAATGTTTTACATTTTGTAAGACTTAGTTTCCTCGTTTAAAAGGAAAACCATTACTCACAGGGTTTTTGTCAAGATTAAATGCAAAATTGTATGTGACAATGCCTTGTGCCATATCTGGCATATACGACATACTCAATATTCGGGAAATGCTCTTTCCTTTATACCTTTTTAAAACAAGAGAAGATTGAAAAAAGTGATAAATGCAAGCCTAGATTCAATACAAAAGTCATCTAAAAGCTTAATGTCCTCTCCCAATCCCACAGTCTTTCATTAAAACCAAAAAAGAGGCTAAGGTTTGTAAGTTAAGATAGTAGCTGGACTCTATATCTAATAAAGCCTTTTTGAATTTCCCATTAAATTAAAATATCCACAACTTTAAACAAAAAGACAAAGTAATGACAGTTCTGTAAATAAAAAAAATAAGAGAAGACCATAGTCCAAAGTTCAGGGAGAATTTCCACTGAATGAATTACCCACGAGAATGGAATGAAATGCATGTTCTTGGATTACACAACATATACTCCACCCTCTGAATCAGAACTGGACAGAAGCCCCAAAGAAGGTAACAAAAAATTTCCCAATCCAGAAGGTGAAAGTGTGTCCTACTCAGGCAGACAGAAACCCATTCAACAAATGCTTAGGAACTGTGGGTCAGGCAAAATCATGGTCATTTTCTGCTCTCCCATCCCCATTCAGCCTCCCTCCCATGCTGGCAGCCTTTTTTTTTTTTTTTTGGTTATCTCCATTTAGAGACTAACCTTCCTGGATATCACTGCAAGAAGTTGAGTAACATGTGCAGGTATATAAAGTTTATATCCTGGAACAATTTAGTCACCTAAGGGAAAGTATTGTAAGCAGTGGCATAACAAAAAAACATACTGGGCATAGCAGGTGCTGGGGATGACTTTTTCACGTACTATATTGTACAAAGGAACCCTATAAACTGAATTGAAATCTCTGGCTATCATAAGACCAGAGAATCTGGAAAAGAAAAGATCCCTACCTAGGATCTGCAGAGTCACAATACGCAAACAGTTATGGGGCATCTCATTCAACAGGTTGTGAAGACTGACATTAAAGCCACGAAATGGACTGCAATGGGAATAGATGGAGCTTCTAACATTTATGGGAACCAAGAACTGATTTAGAGCATTTGTCCACTCTGAGAGTAAATCCCAGGGCCTGGAGGGACCCCTTCCCAAGAAAGAGTTGACAAACAAAATTAAGAAAATAAATAAAGCCTGTAAAAAGCCAACACAAAGTAGATGGAATAAGGTCCTTAAAAGTAAAAAAAAGAAATGTTTTTAACTTATTTATTATAAATATTTCAAAATACATAAAAATAATAAGCATAGTGTATTAGTTATTTATTGCTGTAAAACAATATTACCACAGATGTAGTGGCTTAAATCAATATGCATTTTTTAGCTTATAGCTTTTATGGGTCAGGAATTCAGACATGACTTAGGTAGGCCGTCTGCTCTGTGTCTCTCAAGACCAGCATCAACGTATCATCCAGAGTTGTGCTTCCATTTCTAAGCTCACTCAAGTTGTTGACAAGATTCAATTCCTTGTGGTTGTAGGACTGAGAGCTTCAGCTTCTTGCTGTCCCTTGAACAGAGGCCACTCTTCACTTTTAATGGCTATCTGCTGTTTCTGCCATATCAAGTTCTCCAAAATGACTTCTCGTTTCACAAAGCCAGTAAGGGAGAGAAAGGTCCCAACCAGATGAGAGCTATCATCTTGTATAATGTAATCACATAATCATGTACGTGCAGTCACATGAATCCCTCACCTTTGCCATATCTTATTGGTTAGAAGCAAGTTACAGTTCTTGTCCACATTCAAAGGGGGGATCCCACAAAGCCATGAACATTAGTAAGTGGAGATATGGAAAGCCATCTCACAAGGCAGCCTGCTACAGTTTGCCCTCTGGTCCCTAGTGACTCCTTTTCCTGTCACCGGTAAACTAAATTCATTCTTTTCCAAGGACACCACCCCATCCCTGCCCCTAGATACTGTCTCATTATAATATCTATTCAGAAGCCATAATCTAAGTCTAGGGTATGGATGACACTCTTTGGTCTCCTGAAATTCTATAATGCCTCTTGATCTGCGGATCTGTAAAACTAAACAGACAAATTATCTGTCCCATACAATATTTAATGGTTAGGCAGGAATAGGATAGTGGCTATAAATAGTCCCATTTCATAAGGTAAAGTAGAAGATACAAAGAAGTCACTGCTCCATAGCAATTCTGAAATCTAGCCAAGCAAATACTTAGTTTCTTAATTAAATTTCAGTGTCTGGGAATAATTCCTTTGTGGGTTTTGATTCCTTCCTCTGGGCCTTTGGCTCTCTTTTCAGAGTCACCTGTCCTTTTCCATGAAAGGCATCATGGGTTTACAGCTGAGTAGTTTTGTTAGCCTATTTCTTGCCAGTAGAATTTGGTGTGCCCCGTAGCCTCCTTTCATTTTGCACCCTCTCTCTTTTGTGGGCTTTCCAGAAGCAAGAGCACATCCCGGGTAATCTGACATGATTGGAATTGTGAGTGGTAACTAGTAGTTGAGGATGGCTCCTGGCCAATAGTTAATAAGAAACGGAAGCCCTCAATCTTAGAACCATAAGGAACAGAATTCTGTCAACAATCTGAGTAAGCTTAAAGCAGACTCTTCCTTCTCTGAATCTCAGATGAGAGTGCAAGCTTGATTGACATTTTGATTGCAGCCCATGAGACACAAAGCAGGGGACCCATCTAACCTGAACTCCTAGAGCACACAAAATGTGAGATAATAGTTGTGTGTACTTTTATCCACTAAGTTTGTAACTAAAACTAATACAGATAGAATTAATAAATCAGATTTAATAGTTATTAATGCATGACCAATTCTTTTCTTTTTATCTATGCCCTCTACCCATTTTCTTCAATCCAACTGGATTATTTTTGAAGCAGATATTATATCATTTCATCCGTAAATAGTTTGGTACATATCTCTAAAATATGAGGTCTTTTGTAAAATATAATTAAATCTTTTACGCCTAAATTAGTACACCTAAATTTTTTATCACAAAATATCCAATGTTCCAGTTTCCCCAATTGTCTCCCAAGTTGTTTTATTTTTTACAATTTTTTTTTCAAATCACTTTCAAAATAAAGTCTATTCATTGAAGCTGGTTGACATATCTCTTGTTTCTTTTCATCTGTAAGTATAATCTCTCTCTCTTTCCTTCCATCTCTCCCTTCTTCCCTTCTTATTTTTCTTTTTCCCTTAAAATCTCCTTGCATCCCATGTTGAGTTTCCTATTTTCTAGATTTTACTGACTGCCTTCTTGTAGCTTCATTTAACACATTACTTTCTCCTCTATATTACCTAGAGCAGAATTTCTCAACCTGGGCATTACTGACATTTTAATCACAAAATTCTTTGTTGTGAGGAACTGTCCTGTGTACTTTGGGATGTTGAGACGCAACCCTGGTCCATATCCACCAGGTGCCAGCAGCACCCCATCTCAGGTATGACAACCAAAAATGTCTTTAGATAATGCCAAATGCCCCAGAGGGAAAGGAGAGCTCACCACTGGGGGAGAACAATGACCTAGAAAAGCAGACTTTTGGCACTAACTTGGTAAGACAATTTTTTTTTAAATGACAAGGCATTTTCTTTGTGACCTAAAAATACACATTAAGAAACTGGGTCAGGATCCATAAAGAGCAAATATATTGAAATAACAGCACATACAGAAGCACTTTAACTTTTTAACTTAAAAAAAAAAAACAACAACAGAATGTAAAGAAACCCCAATTTCAATAGCAAAATGAAAATCGGCCTTGGATCAACAAGCTAGAACATACATTTGAGAACCTTCCAGAATTCAGAGTTAACAACCAAAGAGATTAATTTTTTTTTACAACAAACATTTATTTCATGAGCATTTACTATATGTTAGATACTGTAATAGATACTGGAAATGCAAGAATAAATAAGACAGATTTGGTTCCAACTCATGGTGCTTATATTCTAATGAGAGAGTAGACAAATATAAGAAAACAAATAATAGACAAAAAATTGCAGGTTTTTAGAAGTGTCATGGGGGAAATAAATTGGATGTTGTAGTTGAGAATATTTGGGCAAGAGAGAAGCTAAGATAGATAAGATAGGCAGGGAAATCCTCTCTGAAAATAGCCTCTATGATGGGAATAAGATAAAAGATCCACATAAAGAATAAGAAAGGATTATGTAAGGCACAGATAATAGCAACTGTGAAGTCTGTCAGACACATATTCCTTCCTTCATAAATTTTGATCTAGGAGTTATCGTGAAGCCATTTAGGTGTTTCACAGAGCATGTTGTGAGAGAGAGAAAGAGATTGACAAAATAAAGTTGAAAATGCATACAGGAGTCAAATCCTATGGAAACTTCACAGACCATCATAAAAAATAAAGTTCATTATCATAAGTGCAACAGGGAGTTTTTGAAAGAATAAACCATCCCAATATACATGTAATAGGAGTCCCAGAAAGAAAGATGAGAGAGAAAGGGGCAGAAAAGTTATTTGAGAAAATTATGACTGAAAACATCTCAATGCAATGCCAAATACTAATCTAAACATAAAAGTCATGATGAACTCAAAGTAGGAGAAATGCAAAGAGATCCACTCCTAGATATATCAGGGTCCAACTGTTAAAAGCCAAAGACTAAAAGGAAATCATGAAAGAAACAAGACAAAAAATAAAAATAAAAAACAAAAACAAAAAAACCCATCTCATAAATATGACTGGAAAATCTAAATCTAGAATCAATCTCTTCACTCAATAGGGGGGAATAATAGTCAGTAGATTACACAACAAACAGGAACAGAGAATGGTGTAGGTAGACAGCCTAAGTTTCAAAGAAGAGATTTAGGTTAGCCTTGTTTTTGTTTTAGTCTTTGTTTCCATGGAAAGGGGATGGATTGTTTGGAAGTAATGGCAAGCAGGGAGACCCCTCACCTTCTGGTATTGATGTGTGCATGCTGCAGAAGACACACAGGAAAACTTGATGTCAGGGGACAACATGGTTTAGTCAACAAAAAGATGAAAACATTCAGAGAAAATGTTGAATTTATAAGGGATATTTCAGTTCTCAGATTAAAAATGGTAAGATGTTTTATGTGAGAGCTAGAAAAACAAGTGATCATTTGAGAATTATAGGTATTTCAGAAGAGGCAGGGGCAGAAAATAGAAAGAAAAAATGGTAAAATATAGCAATTAAGGAAAATGGCCTTGGTTAAACAAATATTTGAATGTATGTAGATTAAAAGGATTCCTGAGTTTCATGTAATATAATGGACAATGTTGCAGATAGGGGAGAAGATGGATTCCGTAGTTAAATTTAATTTTTTTTTATTTAAAGGAAAAGAAAAATAAACCTTTCAAGATTCCAAAAAGAAAAAAAATTATAATTGTTGTAATTAAATTATAATTAATGTGAAATCAATCAAAAGATATTTTCATATTCAAACATTTAAACATACAGGCCTTTTCCTGAGAAAATTATTTGGTTGTTCAACCCAGCTGACTAGGAAATGAACAGAATCAAGAACAGCAACATCAAGAGACAGCAAGAAGCTTCTAAAAAGAAGCAGATGTACAGCAAAGTAAGAGTGTTTTGTTAGGTTTAGTTTCCATGCACACTCAGTGTTAGAACTCTACCTAACTAGATTTATGACCAAAAGTGTTTTGTGAATTTAAAATGTGCTCCACACTCAGTATCATAAGGAAAAACTCAATGTAGGAAAAAAATTTATATAAAAAGAATGGAGGTGATCATAGAGACCACATAAAACATTGAGTTAAGAATAAATCATGACTGTAAGTATTATGGTTCCTGAGTACTTACTGTGTGCTGGTGTCCTTCCATGGCCTAGGTTCTTTGCCTTTGTTATTCACTCCGTAGAACAACATAGAACAACACTCTGAGGTTTATGTCCCCATTTTATAGATGATAAAAAGTCACACAGCTAGGAAGTGATGGACACATATTGAAACACAAGGAGTCTGATTCCAGAGACCGTCTCCCCTAATTATCAGATACACTTTCTCTAAACAGAATTGGATGCCTTAGTAATTTAAAAAAAGGTAGGATTAAATATATATATTTGTAAAACTCAAATGCAACTACAGGCATAGTTTAGGATGATACTTTCACTTTGTACGTCATGCCAAAAGATTAGAGAAAGTAAATCACTGCTTATGTAACAAAAGAAAAAAAAAAAGGCAAATGGGCAAATGAGCTAAACTCCCTATTAAAATAGTAATCATGTTAAGAAGTAGTCTGTTGTTCCTGCTTTCATTTTCCAATTCGGATCCTCTTCTTCAGTGGGACAGCAGCCCCAAAAGATGGCCAGAACCAGAGCACAGATTGCTGTGCTTTTCATACGTGCCCGTCAGTCACTGTTTAATAGACCCTCATGGCTTGTTGTGAACGCTGAGATATATCGAACCCTAGATAGATATTAAAGGTACACATGAAAGGATCTAAAAACCAAAAGGAGGATCATAGCAAGAATACCGAGGCTAGGAAGCCTCTCATGAAATAGACTTGCTGGCTGAGATAGATGATAATATTAACAAAAATAATAATGGCAATAATATGCACACTTAAGGAGATCCTACTGCAAAATGGAATTGCTGATTTTCGCATTAAAAAATTTAATGAGGGGCGCCTGGGGAGCTCAGTCAGTTAAGCTACTGACTCTTGATTTCAGCTCAGGTCTTGACTTCAGGATCACGAATGGAGTCCCAAGCTAGGCTTGGTGCTGAGCGTGGAGCTTGCTTAAGATTCTCCCTCTCTCTCTCCTTCTCCCTCTGTCCCCCCACCCTGTGGGCATGCATGTGCTCTCTCTCCAACAATTTTTTTTAATGAATAAACCAAAAATGGGAGGATCACAGAGCAGATACACAGGAGGATAGATCCTGGTACCCAATCATGCAAATACTAAAATCTCCAGGAAGAATAAAAGGAACAGAAATGGGAAGACGCTGATAAAAGAAATAGAGGAAAATTACTCTTTGAGCTCTTTCAGTCAGTACACTGACATCTTTCTGCAAATCAGCATATCATGATTTCATACTTATTTAATATTAGGGAGTATGTTTGAATTTCAGGAGTAGGGTGACTATTAGTGAAACTGAAAATCAGTATTTAAATACCAGTTATAAATTAATAATGGGAAAATATAATTGAATAATACATTTTAACGATAAAATAAGAAGAAAAGAAGGAACATTTAAGTGATAGAAGAACATAATAAAGTCATAAAATATTAGAGTGCGCATGTACTAAGTGTTCTAGTTTTCTGAATTATGCTACTGAAAGCCAGAAATCAGGGCTCCTGGGTGGCATAATCAGTTAAATGTCTAACTCTTGGTTTCAGCAGCTCAGGTCTCCATCTCAGGGTGGGGAGATGGAGCCAGTGTTGGGCTTTGGGCTCAGCAGGGAGCCTACTTAAGATTCTCATTCTGCCTCTGCCACTCCCCCAGCTTGTTCACACACTTGCTCCCCCTCCCAAAGAAATAAATCTTTAAAAAATATAAAATAAGCAAAAGTTCTTATTTTTATTATTTTTTAAAGGTTTTATTTATTTATTTGTCAAAGAGAGAGAGGGAACAAGAGAACAAGCACAAGCAGGGAGAACAGCAGGCAGAGGCAGAAGCAGGCTCCCTGCTGAGCAAAGAACCAGATGTGGGACTCCATCCCAGGACTCTGGGATCATGAGCTGAGCCAAAGGCAGACGCTTAACTAACTGAGCTACACAGGCAGTCCAAAGCTCTTATTTTTAGAACTACATATTGCAATATTTCTGGATGAAATGATATGATTTCTAAGTTTAGTTTCAAAATAATTACAAGGTGTAATGAGTAGCAACTCTTCAGAATTATCAGAAGGCTGAGCAGATAGAAACCTTTGCTAGTCTTTGCTCCTGTCTATCTATCTATAATTCTTGGCTTAGGCAGGTCCTCCCTTATCTACTGCGTGAATTCCTATTTACCCTTGAAGATTCACCTAACAAAATGCTTCTTCTCCAGAATATTCCCTAGTATTATCTGATAGGTATAGTAGACACCTTTGGTGCTCAGCTAAGATCTACTGAATCTCTTTTTCCATTTCTACACACCATCTCCCCAGGGTACTGGGACACCATTCCCCCACTCTTTCTTTTCCTGCTAACTCAGGCTTCAGGTCTTAGCCAAGATGAGAGCTTCTCTAGGCAGTCTTACCCGACCTGCAAATGCATCAAAAGTCATTATCAAGAAATTGAAAAGATAACCTACAGAGTGAAAAAAAAAATTGAAAATCGTATGGCTTATGATAAAGGTCCAGTATATGCTAGGAACCTGTGAAACCTCATGAGAAGAAGACAAACAACCCAGTTAAAAAATGGGCAAAGTGCTTGCTGTGGTCTGAATGTATGTGTCCCCCACCCCACAATCCATATGTTGAAATCTTAACCCCCAGTGTGACGGCATTACAAGAGGCCTTTGGGAAATGCTAGGTCATGAGAGAAGAGCCTTCATGAATGGAATTAGTGTCCTTATATTAGAGGTTCCAGAGAATTTCCTCACCCGTTCTATCATGTGAGGCTAGAACACAGCCATCTAGAAAGTGGGCTTTCCCTAGACACTGACTCTTTTGGCTTCATAAACTTGAATTTTCTAGCCTCTAGAATCATGAAAAATAAATATTTATTGTTTATAAGCTCCTGGTTTGTGGTATTTTTGTTATACAGCCCAAACAGGCTAAGCCAGTATTCAAATAGATATTTTTCCATAGAAGATACCCAAATGGCCAACAATCACATGAAAAATTACTCAACATTATTAGTCATTGGGGAAATGCTAATCAAAACCATAAAAAGATACTACTTCATACCCACTGACATGGCCATAGTGAAAAATAAAAAGTGTTGCCAAAGTTGTGGAGAAATTGAAATGCTTGTGCATTGCCGAAAGGAATATGAAATGATTTGGCCACAGTGGACAACAGTTTGGCTGTTTTTTAAAAAGTTAAAGATAGAATTGCCATATGAGCTAGAAATTCCACACCAAAGAATTGAAAGATTGAATTACCGTGTGAACTAGAAATTCTACCCCAAAGAATTGTTTTTTGTTTTTGTTTTGTTTTCAAACAAAAACATACACATACATATTCATATCATCACTATTTGCAATAGCCAAAACAGTTGGAAACAGCCCAAATGTCCATCAATGGATAAATGGATAAATAATCATAGCATATACATAAAATGGGATATTAACCATGAAAAAGAATGAAGAACTGATAACAAAATGCAACATAGATGAACCTCAGAAACATTAAGTGAAAGAAGCAACACAAAAAAGTCACATATTGTATGACTCAATTTATATAAAATATTCTGAGAATTCTGCATATTTAGAATTAAAGAATGTAAGGAGCAGAAGTTTCTATGGGAAACACTCAAGGTACCTGGGCAGACCTATCCATCCTGAATTTCACTAGATTCATCAATAGAATGTTTGTTTCCTGAATAGAGCAATGTAGGCACTTTTAGCAAAGAGACCACACTGTTCGTTATATCCATATTGAATAAGGTGCCTCACTCCAGACAATGGACACTTTTGCCAGGAATGTCCAGAATATTTATTGAATATTCTTGAATATTTATTCAAGAGGTGTCCTTATTTTCTCCCACAATCATGGAAGTAGTTTACACTAAACAGAAATAACATTCTTTAACAAGTAAACAGGGACAATAAGTACAAAGGAAAACACAAGAAAATAAGAAAAAGTAAGCCCATGAAAAAGCAGCATAAAACTCAACACATATAAGAGTGTTCCTCCATCTTAAATGCAAATAAAAATAACCTGAAGAATTTTTGTTTTAATTTGATGCCCAGACTGCACCACAAACAAAAATCTAGGGTATGCCCAAAGCATCAACATTTTTTATAGATTCCCTCTTGGTTCCATTGTACAACTAAGATGGATTATCATTACAAGAATAACTATCATGGCAAATATAGTTAATCAAGCTAGGTTTCTAAAAAAAAGAATGATAGTTCAGAATGGCATTATTAGCCATGAGGAGCTCTGTGGATCCTACTCTAGCAAAACATCTGGAACTGGTGAAAATTATAAAAAAACAAATGACTTAAAGTACCTGAAAAGTGTCCTAGGGGTATATAGCAAATGGAGAAATATTTATTCAAGAAAATACATCAACTCTTGGTAAGAACAGGGAGAATCAAGGCATTTGAGCCACAATCTGCCCTCTTCCTGACCCTCAGCTCAGCATCATAGTACTCTACTCCAGTTGGCTGTAGGTAAGAACACAGGGCTTCCTTTCCCCCACAGAGTCCAGTCTAAAGCTATAGTTTCTCTCCAGAAGAAGCAGACTGCCAATATTTCTTATTATTCCTGGAGAAGAAGACTGCCAGTATTTCTTATTATTCTTAGCTCTGTGTTGCAGAAGCTCTGTATCAGGCAGGTGCAGCTGAGAGTCCTGGGGTCTCTTCTACCCAGACCCAATTTGTTGGACAGAATGTCTACCCCAAATGCACTCTAGTCACCCTTGTCCTAGTCACTTGTAGAGCAGGGGCTTCATAATAATCTTAATATAATAAACTATAAATAGACACTTATATATTTTCCTTCTCTCAGCATCTTTAAAAGATATAAAATAATATAAAATGATAAATTATAATAATGTATGTGGGTTTAAAGCATATACAAATCTAATTAGTGTAACATTAATAGCACAAAAGTTGGGAAAGGAATTATATAATAGTAACATTGTCATCTCATTGGACGTAAATTATTATAAATTTTAGGAAGGTTATGAGACGTTAAGATTATTATGAGCCCTTAAACAGCCACTAATAAAATAATTAAATAAAATACTGTGAAAAAATCAGTAAAGGAATGAAATATTATCCCAGAAAATTTCACTTACTGCAGAAGAAAACAGTTAAGAGTAACAAAGGAAATAAAAACACATACAACATAGAAAAGAAGCTGCAAGACAACAAACATAAAGCAACCAGATCAATCTTAACACTAAATATAAATGAATTAAGCAATCTAATCAAAAGGTAGAATTTACCAGATTGAATTAAAGAAAACATGATCTAACTATATGCTGTCTAAATAAGAATAATCTAGATTCAAAGATGGAAGTAGGTTCAAAATTAATGGATGAAATAAGATCGTTCATCTAAAAAGCAACAATAAGAGAGCTAGGGTGACTACCCCAATATCAAATGAAACATACCAGAAAACAAAAATTGATACTAGGAACAGTAGGAACCCCAAAAGTCTAGCTGTGAGCAGACAGAACCAGCAGTGACCTCCACTCAGCCTCATGAATCAGATTCTTCTGGGCTGTTTTAAGGTTGCTGTAGGCCCTGCCAACTTTTATTTGAGATCTTCCGTATGTCAAATCAAATGGATTTAAGCACACTCACATTACTATTCATGTATTTTTCCTTTATAATTTTTGAAGGGTTTTTTTTTGGTGATTTGGTTTTCAAAGTATTTAATTCTGAATAAATATTTTTTCAAAGATTTTATTTATTTGAGAATGAGAGAGACAATAAAGGAGCAGTGAAGAGAGGC
The DNA here is from genome assembly GCF_030435805.1 of Mustela lutreola. Taxonomy (NCBI): domain Eukaryota; kingdom Metazoa; phylum Chordata; class Mammalia; order Carnivora; family Mustelidae; genus Mustela; species Mustela lutreola. The sequence continues at coordinate 85,104,508 of NC_081297.1, read as the reverse complement.
AGAGGCAGAGGGAGAAGCAGACTCCGCACTGAGCAGGGAGCCCGACCTGGGATCATGATCTGAGCTAGAGGCAGATGCTTAACTGACTGAGCCACCCAGGTGCCCCAGTTCTGAATAAATCTTAATTTATGTTCAGCTATGATGTCTTGGCAATCATTATGCAGCATCAGGTATTCTGATTAAGTGAAAAAAAGTAATCTATAAATTATTTCCAATAGTACTTTTTGAATACCATATTTAGCAACTAATAAAGTTAATACATAGTATTTTGTTAAGAATATGATTACACAGGGGTGCCTGGGTGGCTCAGTGGGTTAAAGCCTCTGCCTTCGGCTCAGGTCATGATCTCAGGGTCCTGGGATCAAGCCCCACGTCGGGCTCTCTGCTCAGCGGGGAGCCTGCTTCCTCCTCTCTCTCTGCCTGCCTCTTTGCCTACTTGTGATCTCTGTCCAAATAAATAAATAAAATCTAAAAAAAATATGATTACACATTTGCTAAAATTTCAACATATCAGTTTTCTTTTTTTGGAAAAAAACTGCTTTTTCCTCCTAGGTTCAACATATTTATAGGTCCTGGATACTGGACCTATGATTCCTAATATATAACAGAGCGTGATACATAGTTCTATGGGGAGAATTTGAAGAAGGTGAAATGATGGAATATTTTCTAGAACTTCCTAGAACGTTTCTACAATTACCTTAGAACTTCTCTGAAAGGGAAAATAAAATTCTATTTTAGGGAGTGAGGATGGGTTACTTGAAGAGGTAGAGAACTTACAATAACATTATGTTTCTCTATTATGTCCTGATTTAATCGTATCTATATTCTTCCACTCATAAAACAAAAGCATTATACATTGTGCTTTTACTTTGTCCTGAGAACTCTCATGTTGAAATCCCTTTTGATTTTTAAATAAAATGTTATTTTTATTTTTATGTTATGCATCCCCAATTATTTAGATTTAATGATAAGATATACTGACCAATGGGTGGATAAAGAAAATGTGCACCCACACCCACACACGCACACATGCACGCCCGTGCACACACAAACACACACACTCATGCAAACTTGGAGTAGTATTCAGCGTAAGAAAGAAGGAAATCCTGCCATTTCTGACCATATGGACAAAACCGGAGAACATTATGCTAAGTAAAATAAACCAGACACATAAAGACAAATATTGTAAGATCTCACTTATATATAGACTATTAAAAGAGAAAAAAAAGCCAAACTCATAGTAACAGACTCTAGAATAGTGGTTACCAGAAGCTGGGGTGTACGGGAAAAGAGGAGATAAAAAAAAGAAAGAAAGTAAGAGAGTGGTTGCCTAGGGCTGGAGGAAGGTCATCATGGGAAACTATTGTTTAATGGTACAGAGTTTCATTTTTGCAAAATGAGAAGAGTTCTGGAGATGCAAGGTGAGAATGGTGAACAACAGTATTAATGCACTTTATACTATTGAACTGTACACTTAATAGTGGTTAGGAGCAAGGTTTTATGTTATGTAGATTTACTACAAGAAAAAACAGAAAAGTACTGTGTTGTTATATTTATAAAATTATATATATATATATTTTTCCTTTTGTTGGATTTAGTTTGCTAATATTTTGTTTGGAATTTTTGCAGGTATGTTTACAAATGACACTGACCAGCGTTTTTTCCTTTCTTGCAAACCCCTTGTTGAATTTTGATTTTATAAATTGGCCTTAAGTAAAGAATTAACAATACATCTGGAAAAGAAAAGATTTATTGAATCTCTTGCTTTTTAAACTCTATTTCCTTTTGAATTAACCTTTTGCTCTGTAATTCTTTTACAGAAGGTGGATAAAATTCTGAGCATACCACATGGGTCCAAGGCTATAGATTTAAAATTAAATTTTCATCAAACTATGACATTATTGTTCTGTGGTCTCTTACATTCAGTGCTACTAATGAAATTCTGGTTGTTGGTCTGATTTTTTATTCTTGGTAGATCACATATATTTTCTTTGTAAGACTTTTAGGATGTGCTTTATATCCTCAATACCTACAGAGGTAAATACTGATTGACTCATCCTGCTCAGTACTTGTGGACTCTCTGAATCGGAAGATTTGAGTTTTCTTGAGATCTGGAAGATTTTTCTATTGTTTCTTTGATTTTATCCTTGCCTCAATTCTTTCTGTGCTCTTATTCTAGAACTACTATTAGGTGGCTGTGAGAAATGCTGGCTCATTCTTTATGTCTTCTAACTTCTCGTTCACTTATTCTTTGTTTTACTTCTGCATTGGATCCTCAGAGAATTGCTGGTTTTAATCCCTCAGTTCTATTTGTTTCCCTTTAACAGTACTCATTCTGATACTGAGTCCTTCTTTGGAGTCTTTCTTTATAATCACTCTTTTCATTTCTGAGAGCTCTTGCTTATTCTTTCTATTACGTCTCATTGTTACATCATAAAGTGGGATTTTCTCTTATTCTTTGGAAGAGGTATTATTCTTTAAATTTTTAAAAAGATATTATTTATTTAGTGAGAAAGAGAGAGCACAAGTGAAGGGGCAGAGGGAGAGAGAGAGAGAACCCAAGCCGACTCTGCTCTGAGCCAGAAGCCCTGAGGCAGGGTTCAATTTCCCAACTCTGAGATCACAACCTCGCCGAAACCAAAAGTCAGATACATAACCAACTATGCCACCCAGATCCCACTTATTCTTTAAAAATTTTTAATAACTTTATTGACATAGAATTCAAATGTCATAAAATTAATGTATGGAAAGTGTGGCATAGTGGAAATCACACGAATTTCAGAAACATTTAAGATGGTTCTACCACTTCCAGTTTGTGACCTTGGGTAAATTAGCTTTTCTGAGTCTCAGTTTCTTCACCTATAAATATATATATATATATATATATATAAAATATATTATATAATAGTAAGTGCTGCCTCTCTCCTCTGTTTGGCCTGGCAGAAGTCGCTCCTGCTTCTCTGATTTGTCCTGCCATGAGGTTAGCACACTGAGGCAAGCCACTTGCTCCCTGCTCTTCCTTTGTCAGGTGCATATATTCCATTGGTGGGGAAGGAATAAGATTTTTTTCAGCCTCAGACCAGCTCCTTCTCTGAGCCAGTTTTGCCAGCATTGAGGTAAATATTGTGTTTTAATTCCTAGCAGGATGCTGTTGTGTCTGTTTCTCAGTGAGTCCAAAATATGGAGGAAAAGGGATAAAGGATTAAGCTCCTTCAATATTCTCTATAGATATTTTTATTAAATGCTGAGTGTATCTAGAAAATAGTGGGAATGTGGTATATCATTTCCCATCCACTGGATGAGAAAAGAAAAATAGAACAAAAATCAAATGTTCCAACAAAAAATAGAGAACTACAAAATGGAAAGCATAGGAAACAGGAGACATAAAATAAAATCTTAAGAATAAAGCCAAAAAGGTCATTAATTACAATAAATGCCACTTACTTTAGCCATATATATAATACATGCTCACACACAACGCACACATTCCTTACATTTACTATTTCAGATTAAGTAAATGCAAGTATTATCAGATCTACAAAGAGAAGTTTAACTGTATTTCAGTAAAAGAAAAATTAATACATGAAATCACGTGAAAGAAGGCAAACAAATTCAAATCAACCGACTTTTTATATCCACTATCTCAATACAACTGCAAATCAGAAATTCAAAAGGGCTAATCAATAATTATGTGCTATGAAACTATGAAAAGAGGAAGATAGCAATTATATTCCATGTAAAGAGGTCTGGCAAAACAACAACAACCTTAGAACTAGAAAATTTTTTACTATAGTTCCCTTGATCTTTTCACAACTGTGCTGGTAAACATCAGCAAGGAAGTCAATTTGGAAAACTATCACAGGCTTTCGATTCAAAGGAATTGTGGTTACAAGAACTGTCCTCACAATTTAAAACCAAATTTCACAATAAGCAAGTGATTTGATATGTAAGAGTCGTTTTGATACAATCTAATCTTTTTGCCCTTGTGAAGTGCGTGGTATAGTGGAAATCACACGAATTTCAGAAACATTTAAGATGGTTCTACCACTTCCAGTTTGTGACCTTGGGTAAATTTGCTTTTCTGAGTCTCAGTTTCTTCACCTATAAATGAGGTTAGTAGCCACTAACTTAATAGGTTTTTATAGAATTACATTAGTTCATGCATTCATTTGTTAGGATTGCCATAACAAAGTACCATAAATCAGTTGGCTTAAGCATTTATTGTCTCACAGTTCTGGAGGCTAAAAATTTATTTATTTATTGTCTCACAGTTCTGGAGGCTAAAAATCCAAGATCAAGGTATCAGCAGAATCGGCTCCTTCTAAAGGTTGTGAGGAAGAACGTTCCTCACATGCAGATGGCCATTTTTTTCCTCTGTCTTCACATTGTCTTCTCTCTAGAAACTTTTATGTCTAATTTTCTCCTTTTTATAAGGATACCAGCCATACTGGATTAGGGCCTACCTTAATGAACTCACTTCAACATAATTCTTTCTGTAAAGACCATTTCTCCAAATAAGGTCATATACTGAAGTCCTAAGGCTTAAGACTTTAGTGTATGAACTTTGAAGAGACACAATTCAACCTGTAATCAGTACCTTTCATTATTATTGTCTTTAATGTTCCCACAAAATTGAAGAAATCATTGTTTGAAGTCAGGTCAGAACAGGTCAACATGGTATGAGAAAAGAGAAAGAGTACATAACTATGAGAATCCTGCATAGGAAGATCAATCCCCATCCTCCCCCAACTCTGTCACCATCTCCCCTCTACCCACAAAACACTCTGCTTGGGACACCACAAAAACCAAGGAAAGCCACTGTAGATGAGAGTCCCCGCCTCCTGCAGAACTCAGACTATTTCTCTTGAGTCATCTTGGTAAAGGCTGGCCCTAATTCTATTTGTATATGGCTCAACCTCAAACACCAGCTATAGATGAGTACTTTAATTTAAACTGGTGAGTGGTATTTGTGGTCATCCTACCCTGGAGAAACCTGACACTGAAGTTTCTGGCAAAGAGACAACTGTGAATATGTCTTTACTTAAAAATTTTCATGGATGTTCTCATGGAAGAAAGTTCATTTAAGGAATCAAGGCAATGGTAATATAAAGATATATGTCATACAATTTGTTTAGAAATATGCCTGTTGTGGCAAACTCTCAGCCACAAAATCATAGAGAATTAGAATGTTTTCCCTTGGACAAAGTACCCATCTACTATGAGAAAAAAATGGCCAGCATTCATGCTATTGATGATAAACTCTCTCCCTCTTTTTTTTTTTTTTAAGATTTATTTATTTATTTATTTGACAGAGAGATCACAAGTAGACAGAGAGGCAGGCAGAGAGAGAGAGAGAGAAGCAGGCTCCCTGCTGAGCAGAGAGCCCGACGCGGGACTCGATCCCAGGACCCCGAAATCATGACCTGAGCCGAAGGCAGCGGCTTAACCCACTGAGCCACCCAGGCGCCCCAACTCTCTCCCTCTTTATAAATAAGCTGAGAAATCCAGGGCAAAATTGCAAATTCACGCAATGAATTCAGACTGACTTAAATTTCATATCTTCCCTGGTGGCCAACTTATGAGCTGTCTATATTCAGGGTGAAGCCTTTTTTTCTTTCTTTTCTTTGGCAAGAATACGGACTGTTGGATTATTTGCCTTGCATATTTTTGATACCTGAACCAGCTTATATAGAATATCCTTAAACAGATATGCATTTATCTTCAAAGAATGAAGTACTTGCTTTCTTGGATAAATGAGAAAGGGATAGCTTTATCTCAACCCCTCCCAGTTTTGAGTAAAAATTATGAAGATTTTCTTTATCCTGTTTCCACTTCATCAACAGAATAAGGAAATGTATGGAGACCTCTCCCAAAATGGGACCTGTCAATGTGAGTGTTGCTGAAGTCTGGTTTGCTGTCCAAACGCCAAACTACAAAATCGATTTCCTAGTATGTGGACTTCTTACGTGTTACACAGAAACGGGAGAGAATGACTGGAAAGAACAGACGCTGGATTCACAAAGGCTCAGGTCTAAAGCTAACACTGTAATTTATCAGCTGCACCCTTGGGCAAATAGCTTCACCTGTCTGAGCCTGTTTCCTCCTTTCTAAAACGGTGTTTGGGGGAATAGAAACAACTGTGCGGCTCCAAGAGTAAACTGCAGTGAGAAGGGAGAGAAAGTGCTGTTTCGAAGGAGAGAAAACTAGAGAGTGGGTAAGTTGAACAGGCTGCTCCTCAGAGAGAGATTTTGTCAGGGGCAAAATGCGTGGGACCTGAAGTGAGAGAAAGAAGGACATGATCATTTACTGGCAGGGCTGAGTCCTGCCATGGCAGGCCCACCCACAGAACAGGTCCCATTTGGTTCCTGCATTAACCCAAGGACAGGATCTCATCATCCCATCTCACGGAGGCTAAGTGAAGTTATGTAAATTATCCAAAGCCACAGAATGTATGAGGTGTGGAACTGTTTGACTCCAAAACTTGTGGTTTTCCATTACACCAAAGTGCATTAAATAATAATATCAATAATCATAATAGCAATCTTATTCCTGCGGAATCCAAAGGGAAACCGTACCTCTGTCCCTAGGTTAATCTTCCTTAGCTCAGGCCTTGTTCATCTTCCCAGCATCTACTCTCCTGAATGTTGCAGCTCTCTGTTACTAGATGTTCCTAACATTGTTTCACCACCTTCCCAACCTATTTTTGCCCTTCCCAAACTCTTGACCAGAATTCAAGTTTCTGTTTTACCTTCACAATTACCTTCTTTATTTTACCTTCATTCTTATTTGACCCCTAGTGCTGCCAGCCAAGTCCTGATTCTGACAAATTTTCTCTGGAAAAGTAGAAACAGTTTTTTATCTCATTCACTACATCTTCCTTGAGACCTTAATTCCTTCAAGAGATTCTACAAGAGCTCCCAGGCTGGGTTAGGGACCTCTTTATGAGTTCCCTAAATCCTCCCTTCCTATCTCTATCAGAGCCCTTAACCAACTCTACTAGACCCCATTAGTTCATGTGCCCTCTACCCCTTCCCCCAAAGTATCAGTGCTTGAGGGAAAATCTATATCTTACCCATCATCAACTTCTCAGCACTTTATATGGAATCTCACACAGAGTAAGTATTCAATCAATACTTGTTGAATATAAGAGTGGATATCGAGCAGAACTGAATGAACCAAAGGACAGTTAACTCAAGTAAGCTCCACAAACATTATAATTATACATTACGATCTATTCCCACAGATCCCTTGATGTGGTAACAAATGAAGTTATTTTAAAATGATTTTGGTGATTTAAATAGTTTAAAGATAATCTAAATTTGAAGAGTATTTTGTGAATGGCAAGACTTAAGAAGTTAGAAATCTGAGTTCAAAATTTTCATCCAACATTTATAATATTTTGGCTTTTTTGCCATAAAGCAAACAAAAGTCTGGTTTGCTTATGATAGTGTCCTTAGTTTAATTTGAAGAAAGGTCCAGTTTATTGTCATCTTATTTCCTTCACTGTTTCTACCATCTTAAAGCTTTTTATCGCTGCCTGTTTTAGATATTCTCCAAATAATAGAGGCAACATTATCCAAAGTTTATTCAAACTTATCTGAACCTTTTGGGGCTAGAAATTAGGTGGGAACTGTTTTCTTCATGAGATTTCCAGTGCTTTTTGGCTTGAAAGGCTGGAAATGCAACAAGAATAGCTTTTCTTGCGGTATTTTGGTTTCTACTCCCAACCAAAATCAGGAAGTGCAGAGATGCACAAAAATTAAAATAAAGGGGAAAAAGTTAACTCAACTTTTTGAACCTTAAACAAGATTCAGGTTCAATTTCAGTTTAAGGCAAAGGTTCAACTAAGATCTTGTTTTATCCAAACCACTTGGCCCTTCCATTGAAATAACTGGTAGGCTTACATATGGGATTCTTTTCTAATGTAAGGATAAAGGGAATTACTGGTATATAGAATCATTATGTCAACAGACTGCTCCATGATACTATCATTGTGATGCTACAGTTCTACTGGACAGTAGCTTCAGTGAAAGCCCAGGGCCTTATAACTGCAGTTTTTACTTCTCAGAACTCATCTTCTTTTAATGTAATATTTTATAGAATAGGACTCCAATAAGATAAGCTTTGTCCAGCCTGAGTTTGCCATCTGTCTTTGGGAACACAAAGAAAAAAGGAAGATTACTTTTTTATGACTCCTGTTTAAAACCAAAAGTTGGCTTCTGCATGCATCTGATTCATTAGTGAGTTGACCAGGAAGACAGAATTCTTGCCTACACATCAAGAGTTAGGGTGAAGCAGAGTTAAAAAACAACTGATCCAATCATGAGGACAGTGAATGCTTAACTCCTTGAAATTACATTTTATTTCTTAAGACTCTAAAGTTTTGGAGAGCCCCAAATTCTATCTACATACAGCCAGGAACAGGAGGGATTCATGAATGGGAGAAAAACCAGGTTTGCTATAAACTGTGAGTGGATAAAAACAAGATTCAAGCACTCAGGAATAATTGGTATCCCAAGAAGAGCCTTCAGGTTAGATTTATTAGCTGTTCTATTACTGGAGAACAACTTGACTACAGGAACCTATTTGCCTGATAAGTGCCAAAGGAAATAAGTAGAACTATTTTTCTCTTAGACTGTGTCTACATGAGAAAGAAGTTGGCCAAACAACAAGCCAAAGCATTCAATTCACTTAAGAAACGTCCATCAAACCAGTTGCCTGGCACTCACTTTTCAACTAGTTGCCCTGGTGTCACTTAGATGCTACCACACTCAAATGTCTCCACAGACTGACATTTTAATAAGAACCAATTTGAAATTTAAACCTTCGCTAGGTTTCGATGCCCCTGCGAAAGGACGCTAATAAAAATCTTTGCCTCATTAATTCAACAAACATGCATAGCCTCTCAGGATAAATGTCTACTAAGCTTACTTTGTTAAATATTTTCTGATATTTTGACCTTTATCCTAGTCCCCAAACATTTAAGTGACAGACATTTAAGTTATGCTTTGATAGTAATATCTTTTATGGCTTTGAATAAGGGATCTCTGCATACACTATTTTGTACAACATGCTGATAAACTGTCTGAAATTTGTTTCCCAGGCCAAGATACAAAGATGTTTGATTGGGTATATAGAGGGGTTGCTTTATCAAATACACTCAACATTGTCAGATAAAATTTGTAATAATATTTTGAGAAATTTCTTATGATTTAATATGTTGAGAGTATTTCAGCAATCTTTAAAGTGCTACAAAAATGTAGTGTAGATCGTTAGCATCTACCTTCTCTTATTTGAATATATCACAATAATCTACCAATCAAGTTTGAGAAAACCCCACAGCAGCTCCATGTTGAAAAATTAGAAGCAGTATCATTTTCTGGGGGTGGGAGGGAGAATGTTGCTATTGGTAGATAAGAGGGATCAGCCAATTGTGTCAAGTTACTACACAAAAATAAAGACCAATAGTTTGTCTCGGATATATATATAGTATCTTTGTACTAGATCTAATGTGGAGGGAGTACCAGGTAAGCAGAGATAGTTCTTAAGGACATCTAAACAATGGACAGATTGGGTGGACACTCTTCATTTTCTTGATGACATCAGGTCCATTCTATGCAACTATGTCTTTAGACATGCTTTAAATGTCTCTGACACTGTGTGGAAATGGAAAGTAGACCTTTTGTAGAACTGCCGTAAGTGCCAGGTTAAAAAGATGCCAGACTTTTCAAGGAAAGTGGATTTCCCTTGTGTGTTCTGGCTTACAGAGTCTGTCTCTTTCATTTTAGGAATAAAATTGTCGCACCTTCTAAATTGCAGAACAAGCCAAACTCAACAAAGTCTTGTTTTTCTGTGAATAATCTTGACCGGTCCCCTGAGAAAGGGATTTGGGTGGGGAATGTAAATGTATGAAGAAGGAGAAAAAAGTTAGCTCATATTATTGCAGTAAACATTTCATCTGTCCACTATCTGCCTCTGTTATAAAAGGTTTTTTGATGCAAGATACAAAGTGCTGGCTGGTATAACAAAATCTTAGATTTCTCTCTATTCGGAATGGAAAGTGAAAAGAAACCCCCAAGGAAATGTCCCCACCCATGTATATCGTGTATATCTCAAACTAACAAGGGACAATCTTTTTGAAGTAAAGAACATCTGAATTTCTTTAAATAATCAACCTTTGAGGGGGATCCTGGAAACAACATTGCCTAGTTATATTGATGACTTCATGACATAGATATCGTCCTACTTAGAATAAGCTAAATCTAAATTCCTATCCACAAAGCATGAACTTTTATGGTTCACATTCTCAATCATCTTGTCATTCAAATATATATGAATACTCATGTATATATACACTCTTGTATACATATTTGTTATATGCCTGTATTTTTGTACATTTATTTGTTATCATAATTGATCTATAGTTGTCTCTAAACAATTACCTGCCTTTACCAGGAAAGTGACAAAATATAAAAAATTAATAAAGACAGAAGCCATAACATTGGGGAGGGTATGTGTTATGGTGAGTGCTGTGAAATGTGTAAACCTGGCGATTCACAGACCTGTACCCCTGGGGATAAAAATACATAATATGTTTATTAAAATAAATAAATTAATTAATTAAAAAAATAAGCCATAGAATTATACAAAAGCTAATAAATCAGCACAACTTGAAATGAGTAGTCTTACAATATATGGTTAATTTTCTGCCATGTGAAATCAATATATCCTTTTTTTTTTTTAAGATTTTATTTATTTACTTGAGAAAGAGAGAGTATAAGAGCATGACAGAGGGTGACAGAGAAGCAGGCTCCCATGAGTAGGGAGCCTGATATGGGGCTACGAGGAGCTCTACGCAGGCCTCAATCCCAGAATCCCAGGATCATGAACTGAGCCAAAGGCAGATGCCTAACTGACTGAGCCACCCAAGTTCCCCTGAAATCAATATGTCTTAATTTTTAAAACATTGTAATGGAAAGAATCAAATGATGACCTTTCTTTTGTTACTGTTGTTAATCACCATGTCCCACGGCCCAACAGCTATTTAGTGGTATTAAAAGAATACAGAGAAGGAAATATTTTCTAAGATGACTGTGTTGAAAGATTGTAATGGAGTTTAATATAGCTTTGGAAATTCAATTCCACTTATTTTGTCTGGTGTGTGTATGTGCATAAGATCAGGTTACTGAGAAAGAAAACGTACACTGTTCTTTTCATGCCTGAAACAAAGAGCGAATGACAGCTAAAACAAGAGGTGAGGATAAGGGGCTGATGAGGGCAATTGGTGTAGTCAGGAGAGATAACTTAAGATATCCTGGGATAGGGATTTGGCAAACTGTTGATTTGCTGAGGCAGCCCTTCTCACCTTTGGGAAGATTCATTTTCAAATGTTCTGTTGATCCAGATTCCACTGATGATTTTTCTCCCGACGGCCCACGTATCTTGTACCGGCCTTTCTTTCAACACTTTTCCCACTGTGTTACCTATATTTGGGTTGTCTTTCTCATCAACACAACCATGAACATCTCAAAAACTAGATCAACTAAATATTTGTGTTCACCTCATTGTTTTTCACTTGCATAAATCCATTAAATTTGGAAATATTTTTAAGGAGAGTTATGACACTTTTAAGGTAATGTGGCTTTAAAGTATAGCTAAACAGAACTGCTTCTTAAGTGGCAAGTCATTAAAAAAAAAAAAAGACTGTATCACATATTTCTCTTTGACAGACTACTGTCTGTCTCTATAGAATATATACCGAAAACTTATTTGGTGAATAAAACTGAGTCCCGTTTTGATACTTAATTATTGTAGAACAACTATTCTCACAGTGTCGTCTGGGTCCTCTGAGAGTCCCAAGATCTTTTCAGGTATTTAAAGGTTAAAAATGAATCTTGTGATCATACTAAACCATAACATGCTTTTTCACTAGGTTGACATTTGCACTAATGGTGCAAAGGCAATAATGGGTAAGCTGTTTGTGTTACAGCACAAATTAAAGCAATAACATCAAACTGTATAAGTAATTGTGTGGTTCACTTTCACATGTTGGTCCAAAAAAAGAGCCAGTTTCACTTAAGAATGTTATCCAGGAAGCAGTAAACGTTTTAAACTTCATTCAATCGTCTGTTTAGACTTGACGATATCTGATGAAATGGGATGTACTCACAAAGGCATTGTCTGCTGCATGTCAGAGTATGAAGGATGTCTCAAAGACAGGCTCTGCTGGGATTTTTAAATTTTGAACAGAATCATCAACTCTTCTTTACAGAACACTGTTTTTACTTAAAAGACCAGTTTATAGACAAGCTATGACTATTCAGATTTGGGCATTTTGTTGATAATGTCTCCAAAAATGGAAGAACAACAATAACAAAAAACCCAAGTAAGCCTGTCACAACAAGGAAAACGATGCATAGTTTTATTGCCAGTGAACTTTTCCCCACCACTGTAGCTTCCTTATACTTGAAACGTCTTACATGAAATAGGTCAAGTTATTAACGAATATTATTTTTTTACATCATGTAATAAAATGGGTCAATATTTGGAAGATTTGCATACTCAAAAAACTAACTTTTTGTAAATGACCAATAAGGGATACAAGATCATGAATGTGCAAAAAAGCACGAGATTGGCCAGTTGATTTTAATATAATAAAAAAGGAGGATGTTTTCATTGATAATGGTTCCAGATTCTAAATAACATTAACCTTTAAGAAACTAATTTCTTGTCAAGTTTTGGTATAATATCAAAGAATATCCATAATTATCTGAAAAGTTAAAAATGCTTTTAACTTTTCTAGTTTTTAAAAGTTATAAAGTATTTTTCCCTTTTCTCCCTTCATATAACTCAATGAAATAATCTATTACAACAGATTGAATACAAAAGCGAATATAAGAAAACTGCTATCTTCTGTTAAGCCTAAAATTAAACAAATTTGCCTATAAAATAATATCAATTTCTCTACAAGTTTCTTGTTTTAAAATATTATTTTTTATTAAAAATGTTATTTGCACTACTATGTAAATAGGTTTCTTATTGTTATTTTAAATAATATAATAAAGAAATATTTTTAAGTTTATTGGTTTTAGCTTCCAGGATGTTAAAAAGTGATATAACCAACCTAAAGCAAAAACGCTCTGTGATCCTCACTAATTTTAGAGTATAAAAGTTTCCTGAAACCGAAAAGTTTGAGAACTGCTGCTAGGAAGAAATGAGTTTTGGTCTCTAAGAGAACCAACAAATTAAGAATTACTTGCTTATAATTTATTTGTCAAAAATAATAAGGGGAAGTCAAGATGGCGGAGAAGTAGCAAGCTGAGACTGCTTCAGCTAGCCAGAGATCAGCTAGATAGCTTATCTAAAGATTGCAAACACCTGAAAATCCATCGGCAGATCGAAGAGAAGAAGAACAGCAATTCTGGAAACAGAAAAACAACCACTTTCTGAAAGGTAGGACCGGCGGAGAAGTGAATCCAAAGCGACGGGAAGATAGACCCCGGGGGGAGGGGCCGGCTCCCGGCAAGTGGCGGAGCAACGGCGCACAAAATCAGGACTTTTAAAAGTCTGCTCCGCTGAGGGACATCGCTCCAGAGGCTAAACCGGGGCGAAACCCACGCGGGGTCAGCGTGGCCTCAGGTCCCGCAGGGTCACAGAAGGATCGGGGGTGTCTGAGTGTCGCAGAGCTTGCGGGTATTGGAACGGGAAAGCCGGCTACAGAGACAGAGCCGACAGTAAGCTCGCAGCTCGGTGTTACCTTGAACCGGTCGCAGGCTCGGTGAGCTCGGAGCGCGGCCGGAGGTCAGGCAGACGGGAGTAACTGGGCGCGGTTCTCTGAGCGCGCACTGAGGAGTGGGGCCCTGGGCTCTCGGCTCCTCCGGGCCGGAGACCAGGAGGCCGCCATTTGTATTCCCGTCCTCTGGAACTCTACGGAAAGCGCTCAGGGAACAAAAGCTCCTGAAAGCAAAACCGAGCGGATTACTCACCCCGGCCCCCGGGTAAGGGCGGTGTAATTCCGCCTGGGGCAAAGACACTTGAGAATCACTACACCAGGCCCCTCCCCCAGAAGATCAACAAGAAATCCAGCCGAGACCAAGTTCACCTACCAAGGAGTGCGATTTCAATACCAAGGAGAGCAGCAGAATTCCAGAGGAGGAGAAAGCCAAACACGGAACTCATGGCTTTTTTCCTGGGATTTTTTTTAGTCTTGCAGTTAATTTGATTTTTTCTTTTTCATTTTTTTTTTTTTCTCGCCTTCGGGTAAAATTTTTTTTTTTTTAACTGTTACCTTTTTCTTTTTTAACGATTTTTTACTAGTTTATCTAATATATATATTTTTTCTTTTTTACATTTTTCTTAGGTGTTTTCTATTTTAAAAATTCTTTTCTTTTCTTTTCTTTTTTTTTTTCTTTTCTTTTTGTTTTTTTTTCTTTCTTCCTTTTTGAACCTCTTTTTATCCCCTTTCTCCCCACTCACGATTTTGGATCTCTTCTAATTTGGTTAAAGCATATTTTCCTGGGGTTGTTGCCACCCTTTTAGTATTTTACTTGCCCCTTCATTTACTATTATCTGGACAAAATGACAAGACATAAAAATTCAACACAAAAAAAAGAACAAGAGGCAGTACTGAAGGCTAGGGACCTAATCAATACAGACATCGGTAATATGTCAGATCTAGAGTTCAGAATGACAATTCTCAAGGTTCTAGCCGGGCTCGAAAAAGGCATGGAAGATATTAGAGAAACCCTCTCGAGAGATATAAAAGCCCTTTCTGGAGAAATAAAAGAACTAAAATCTAACCAAGGTGAAATCAAAAAAGCTATTAATGAGGTGCAATCAAAAATGGAGGCTCTCACTGCTAGGATAAATGAGGCAGAAGAAAGAATTAGTGATATAGAAGACCAAATGACAGAGAATAAAGAAGCTGAGCAAAAGAGGGACAAACAGCTACTGGACCACGAGGGGAGAATTCGAGAGATAAGTGACACCATAAGACGAAACAACATTAGAATAATTGGGATTCCAGAAGAAGAAGAAAGTGAGAGGGGAGCAGAAGGTATACTGGAGAGAATTATTGGGGAGAATTTCCCCAATATGGCAAAGGGAACGAGCATCAAAATTCAGGAGGTTCAGAGAACGCCCCTCAAAATCAATAAGAATAGGCCCACACCCCGTCACCTAATAGTAAAATTTACAAGTCTCAATGACAAAGAGAAAATCCTAAAAGCAGCCCGGGAAAAGAAGTCTGTAACATACAATGGTAAAAATATTAGATTGGCAGCTGACTTATCCACAGAGACCTGGCAGGCCAGAAAGAGCTGGCATGATATTTTCAGAGCACTAAACGAGAAAAACATGCAGCCAAGAATACTATATCCATCTAGGCTATCATTGAAAATAGAAGGAGAGATTAAAAGCTTCCAGGACAAACAACAACTGAAAGAATTTGCAAATACCAAACCAGCTCTACAGGAAATATTGAAAGGGGTCCTCTAAGCAAAGAGAGAGCCTACAAGTGGTAGATCAGAAAGGAACAGAGACCATATACAGTAACAGTCACCTTACAGGCAATACAATGGCACTAAATTCATATCTCTCAATAGTTACCCTGAATGTGAATGGGCTAAATGCCCCTGTCAAAAGACACAGGGTGTCAGAATGGATAAAAAAACAAAGCCCATCTATATGTTGCCTCCAAGAAACACATTTTAAGCTCGAAGACACCTCCAGATTTAAAGTGAGGGGGTGGAAAAGAATTTACCATGCTAATGGACATCAGAAGAAAGCAGGAGTGGCAATCCTTATATCAGATCAATTAGATTTTAAGCCAAAGACTATAATAAGAGATGAGGAAGGACACTATATCATACTCAAAGGGTCTGTCCAACAAGAAGATTTAACAATTTTAAATATCTATGCCCCCAATGTGGGAGCAGCCAACTATATAAACCAATTAATAACAAAATCAAAGAAACACATCAACAATAATACAATAATAGTAGGGGACTTTAACACTCCCCTCACTGAAATGGACAGGTCATCCAAGCAAAAGATCAGCAAGGAAATAAAGGCCTTAAACGACACACTGGACCAGATGGACATCACAGATATATTCAGAACATTTCATCCCAAAGCAACAGAATACACATTCTTCTCTAGTGCACATGGAACATTCTCCAGAATAGATCACATCCTCGGTCCTAAATCAGGACTCAACCGGTATCAAAAGATTGGGATCATTCCCTGCATATTTTCAGACCACAATGCTCTAAAGCTAGAACTCAACCACAAAAGGAAGTTTGGAAAGAACCCAAATACATGGAGACTAAACAGTATCCTTCTAAAGAATGAATGGGTCAACCGGGAAATTAAAGAAGAATTGAAAAAAATCATGGAAACAAATGATAATGAAAATACAACGGTTCAAAATCTGTGGGACACAACAAAGGCAGTCCTGAGAGGAAAATATATAGCAGTACAAGCCTTTCTCAAGAAACAAGAAAGGTCTCAGGTACACAACCTAACCCTACACCTAAAGGAGCTGGAGAAAGAACAAGAAAGAAACCCTAAGCCCAGCAGGAGAAGAGAAATCATAAAGATCAGAGCAGAAATCAATGAAATAGAAACCAAAAAAACAATAGAACAAATCAACGAAACTAGGAGCTGGTTCTTTGAAAGAATTAATAAAATTGATAAACCCCTGGCCCGACTTATCAAAAAGAAAAGAGAAAGGACCCAAATAAATAAAATCATGAATGAAAGAGGAGAGATCACAACTAACACCAAAGAAATACAAACTATTATAAGAACATACTATGAGCAACTCTACGGCAATAAATTTGACAATCTGGAAGAAATGGATGCATTCCTAGAAACATATAAACTACCACAACTGAGCCAGGAAGAAATAGAAAGCCTGAACAGACCCATAACCAGTAAGGAGATTGAAACAGTCATTAAAAATCTCCAAACAAACAAAAGCCCAGGGCCAGACGGCTTCCCGGGGGAATTCTACCAAACATTTAAAGAAGAACTAATTCCTATTCTCCTGAAACTGTTCCAAAAAATAGAAATGGAAGGAAAACTTCCAAACTCATTTTATGAGGCCAGCATCACCTTGATCCCAAAACCAGACAAGGATCCCACCAAAAAAGAGAGCTATAGACCGATATCCTTGATGAACACAGATGCGAAAATACTCAACAAAATACTAGCCAATAGGATTCAACAGTACATTAAAAGGATTATTCACCACGACCAAGTGGGATTTATTCCAGGGCTGCAAGGTTGGTTCAACATCCGCAAATCAGTCAATGTGATACAACACATCAATAAAAGA
The DNA here is from genome assembly GCF_030435805.1 of Mustela lutreola. Classification (NCBI taxonomy): domain Eukaryota; kingdom Metazoa; phylum Chordata; class Mammalia; order Carnivora; family Mustelidae; genus Mustela; species Mustela lutreola. The sequence continues at coordinate 85,087,170 of NC_081297.1, read as the reverse complement.
AAGAACAAGAACCATATGATACTCTCAATAGATGCTGAAAAAGCATTTGACAAAGTACAACATCCCTTCCTGATCAAAACTCTTCAAAGTGTAGGGATAGAGGGCGCATACCTCAATATCATCAAAGCCATCTATGAAAAACCCACCGCAAATATCATTCTCAATGGAGAAAAACTGAAAGCTTTTCCGCTAAGGTCAAGAACACGGCAGGGATGTCCATTATCACCACTGCTATTCAACATCGTACTAGAGGTCCTAGCCTCAGCAATCAGACAACAAAAGGAAATTAAAGGCATCCAAATCGGCAAAGAAGAAGTCAAATTATCACTCTTCGCAGATGATATGATACTATATGTGGAAAACCCAAAAGACTCCACTCCAAAACTGCTAGAACTTATACAGGAATTCAGTAAAGTGTCAGGATATAAAATCAATGCACAGAAATCAGTTGCATTTCTCTACACCAACAGCAAGACAGAAGAAAGGGAAATTAAGGAGTCAATCCCATTTACAATTGCACCCAAAACCATAAGATACCTAGGAATAAACCTAACCAAAGAGACACAGAATCTATACTCAGAAAACTATAAAGTACTCATGAAAGAAATTGAGGAAGACACAAAGAAATGGAAAAATGTGCCATGCTCCTGGATTGGAAGAATAAATATTATGAAAATGTCTATGCTACCTAAAGCAATATACACATTTAATGCAATTCCTATCAAAGTACCATCCATCTTTTTCAAAGAAATGGAACAAATAATGCTAAAATTTATATGGAACCAGAAAAGACCTCGAATAGCCAAAGGGATATTGAAAAAGAAAGCCAACGTTGGTGGCATCACAATTCCGGACTTCAGGCTCTATTACAAAGCTGTCATCATCAAGACAGCATGGTACTGGCACAAAAACAGACACATAGATCAATGGAACAGAATAGAGAGCCCAGAAATAGACCCTCAAATCTATGGTCAACTAATCTTCGACAAAGCAGGAAAGAATGTCCAATGGAAAAAAGACAGCCTTTTCAATAAATGGTGCTGGGAAAATTGGACAGCCACATGCAGAAAAATGAAATTGGACCATTTCCTTACACCACACACAAAAATAGACTCAAAATGGATGAAGGACCTCAATGTACGAAAGGAATCCATCAAAATCCTTGAGGAGAACACGGGCAGCAACCTCTTCGACCTCTGCCGCAGCAACATCTTCCTAGGAACAACGCAAAAGGCAAGGGAAGCAAGGGAAAAAATGAACTACTGGGATTTCATCAAGATCAAAAGCTTTTGCACAGCAAAGGAAACAGTTCACAAAATCAAAAGACAACTGACAGAATGGGAGAAGATATTTGCAAACGACATATCAGATAAAGGACTAGTGTCCAGAATCTATAAAGAACTTAGCAAACTCAACACCCAAAGAACAAATAATCCAATCAAGAAATGGGCAGAGGACATGAACAGACATTTCTGCAAAGAAGACATCCAGATGGCGAACAGACACATGAAAAAGTGCTCCATATCACTCGGCATCAGGGAAATACAAATCAAAACCACAATGAGATATCACCTCACACCAGTCAGAATGGCTAAAATCAACAAGTCAGGAAATGACAGATGCTGGCGAGGATGCGGAGAAAGGGGAACCCTCCTACACTGTTGGTGGGAATGCAAGCTGGTGCAGCCACTCTGGAAAACAGCATGGAGGTTCCTCAAAATGTTGAAAATAGAACTGCCCTATGACCCAGCAATTGCACTATTGGGTATTTACCCTAAAGATACAAATGTAGTGATCCAAAGGAGCACATGCACCCGAATGTTTATAGCAGCAATGTCCACAATAGCCAAACTATGGAAAGAACCTAGATGTCCATCAACAGATGAATGGATCAAGAAGATGTGGTATATATACACAATGGAATACTATGCAGCCATCAAAAGAAATGAAATCTTGCCATTTGCAACAACATGGATGGAACTAGAGCGTATCATGCTTAGCGAAATAAGTCAAGCAGAGAAAGACAACTATCATATGATCTCCCTGATATGAGGAAGTGGTGATGCAACATGGGGGCTTAAGTGGGTAGGAGACGAATAAATGAAAGAAGATGGGATTGGGAGGGAGACAAACCATAAGTGACTCTTAATCTCACAAAACAAACTGAGGGTTGCCGGGGGGAGGGGGTTGGGGAGAAGGGGGTGGGATTATGGACATTGGGGAGGGTATGTGATTTGGTGAGTGCTGTGAAGTGTGTAAACCTGGTGATTCACAGACCTGTACCCCTGGGGATAAAAATATATGTTTATAAAAAATAAAAAAATTATAAAAAAAAAAATAATAATAATAAACACCTTGAAAAGTTGAAAAGTTATAAGAATGAAATTACATGTTAAATTCTGACTAGCACAAAGTTTTTAACATAAAACTTCCAATAAATGTTTTAAAATATCTAATACAAGAAACCTTTCTTTAAATAAAAGTAACCAGGTATTCCATAGAAGTTCAAGAAATCCTCCTTAATGCTTTACTGTCACAAATGTGTTTAGAAATTACTTCCTCTCTTTTCTGTCATCTCATAAATTTTGAAAGTCAGCTTTTAGCTTTTAATCCTCATTTGCAAATTAGAAAAGCTTAAGCTATTGACTTTCAGAATACCAGTGTCCTTTTTTTCCCACATTCTTAAATTCTTTTTTTTTAATTTTCACACCTCTTTTTTTCTTTTTTCTTTTATTTATTTATTTATTTATTTATTTTCAGCATAACAGTATTCATTGTTTTTGTACCACACCCAGTGCTCTATGCAATCCATGCCCTCTATAATACCCACCACCTGGTACCCCGACCTCCCACCCCCGCCCCTTCAAAACCCTCAGATTGTTTCTCAGAGTCCATAGTCTCTCATGGTTCACCTCCCCTTCCAATTTCCCTCAACTCCCTTCTCCTCTTCCTCTCCCCTTTTCCTCCATGTTATTTGTTATGCTCCACAAATAACTGAAACCATATGATAATTGACTCTCTCTGCTTGACTTATTTCACTCAGCATACTCTCTTCCAGTCCCGTCCATGTTGCTACAAAAGTTGGGTATTCGTCCTTTCTGATGGAGGCATAATATTCCATAGTGTATATGGACCCCATCTTCCTTATCCTTACTATAAATACTGGTATTTCTTCAGACTTCCTCATTTCTTCCCTTCCTTGTTCATGCCAAAACTATTTATTGAGCAGCTAGTCTCAACTGAGTAACATGCAAAAAGTTAGTGGAGGCAGAAACCGCAGGACTGCAAGAACCGTGTAATGGTCAACAAGGACCATGCACAAAGATGCAGGAGAGATTGCCTTTACACTTGAAAATTTTGGGGGGCAGAGCTTGAATATTCATTCATTTTACTACTGTATTCAGGTTTTCCCAAATGACCACCTCCCGCCTTGAAAACCTCAATAGGATGGAAAGTCTTGGCGGGAGTTGATCAAGGAACACAGGGTTCCATGCCACTGACAGACGGGTACAACCCCCTTCCCTTGCATCTTCCTTTGGTCACCTCCACTGGTTCTCTACCCACGTCGGGCATAGTGAAGTGTCCACTACGACTGTGAAGAGAAAATATAGGGATTCCATTTGCTACCTCAAATTTGTACTTACTTTAAGTCAATATTAGTATTAGTTATTCTAGCTAAAGCAACTTACAGACTTAGTTGTTGGCACTACTCGGACATATCTGGGGAATAGCATCTCAAAGCCAAAATGCTGCAAAAGTCATAGTGCATTTCAGGCACACTCTGTTTCATATGGCACCAATAACAAATACTGTTGGAAAGCATTTGCAAAGATTCCAGATTTTCTTAAGAACTGCAAGTGTAATTACCAAGCAAACTGGAAGGTCTAGAAATATTTATAGATATTTACTTATGACATCGCAATTTCCAGCTAATTATGGAATAATTACACAGGGCCTTTTGCTTTTGTACCTGGAAAACAAAATGAACATGCTAACTTCTGTATGTATTGGTGGGCAATGGATGTATGTAGAGTCAAGCATTTCTTCTTTTTTTTTTTTCCAAAAGATAACTCATGGCCAAGGAGGCCTCCTTTTTCCATGCAGAATCCTGAGCATAATCTACATAATACCCGTTTTCTATTTCTCCCTGAGTGTTCAATCCCAACACACCCACATAGAAACTTCTGCTAGCTTCAGTACCCCTACCCGCAATTCCTACCACCAAGGAAAGTTATTATGCACCATAACCCAGAAGCAGCAATTGTATCCCAGTGCACACACAAGGAAAGGCAAGATTCAACCAGCCATGTTAGGATAGACAGCCATGACTCCCAGGACTCACCCAAATATGAGCCAATCATCAATAGAAAGAAGTCAATAGGATTCTTCTTGGATTCTTGACAGAAATATGACCATCAGGATCTTGCAGCTCCTCTCTCTCTGCAAACAGTTTGGTTATTTTAAGGAAAGTAAATAGAAGTGGAGATGGAAGCTTGGTTCTGTCATTGGGCACCAGCAAGACGTTTCTCTTCTTCGGGGAACATGGGACACGGGTGTAAGAGGGTTGGGACCAGGATTTAGGCAGAGATGGAGTCAAATCTTAGGGGCATGAGGCTGGGAAATGTATTTAACCTCTCTGAATTTCAACATTCTCATCTGTAAAATGAGAATTAATGTATCTACTTCAGAGAGTTGCTGGGAGGAGTAAATGAGTGAATAGGCAGGGATTCCTTTAGTGTCCTTCTCTTTATTCTTGGGTGTTAGTTCTCTGCCAAAACACTCCAAGAGTACATTATATTCCCTGACATATCCCTTCTGCCACTCCAGACAGAGTGCTCTGACGTTGTACAAATCCAATAAAATTTTAATAACTACTTAAATATTTTATATCAGAAGTGTTTCTCTATTTTTACTATAAGGAATTGCCCTACTCCAGTTGGACTGAATTCAACAAGTAGTTATTGAAGACCTGCTAGGTATAAGGCATCGAGCTCAAGCTCAATGAGGACAACACAGGGCTTGCGCTCTAGAAACATACAAGAGGGGATTGCTACTCAGCATGGACATAAACCCTGATAAAATGTGAAGGGACCAAGAGGTGTCTCAGGGGATGTGCAATTTGAGGGGTTCACAGCAAAGCAGATGCAAGAGAGAGTACCTTCGTGCAACCCTTTGACCCAGGCGGACCTTGGAAAGTTTTCCTTCTGCTGCGAATACACAGAGAGTGAAGACTCCTGGAGACTTTAGAAAACACTTCATCCAAAGTGGGGCTCTGCAAGTTGGTAGAATCTCTCCCACCTCTCCCTTCATTGTTAGCACTCAGCAAACGTATGGCCAACCTGCCTGAGAATGTTCAAACACTTTAATGCAATGCTATAGACTTTTATCCTCTCATGGTGTCAAAAGAAGTTTGCCTTCAGTTGAATTCGGTGGGGTGGGGGAGGAGGTAAATCTATATAGCTCCATAAACAGTACAGCACAAAGTCTGTTGCAATTCTGTGTAATTTTCTGTAATCATGTATACTTAAGTGAAATTTACATTATCATTTCGGCTGCACTATGGAAATGATTCTTTTAGCCTACAGCTATTAGAACCACCCTGGTGCCAGGACCAAGTTGTCAGCACCAGGGGAAGCAATTTCGTCGAGTTTCTCTTTACACTGACACACGGCTCCTATTAGTGCTTTTGCCCTTATTTTGTTTTTTTTCCCCCAACTCATGCAGTTTGCCTCTTTGGGTGGAAACGAAAACAATTTCAAGAATGAAAAGTTTCAGTTTGTAGCTAAAAATAGCCCCAATCATCAGCAGGGGAGGCAATTCCTCAGCTACTTGCAACAAAGATGACCTCTTTGCCAGGCTTGGTCTCCAGCAGGAGGTGTCTACTCTTGAGCTCCTTTTACATGGGCTCAAAAATAAACAGCCAGCTCCTCTGGCTGGCCTCCCTCCTAGAATGGAGGCAGGGAACGTTCTGTACAAAGAAACATTTTCCCATCAAGCTAGGGGCTGATCCTAACCCAGTCAAGGAGTCAACTGAAGCATCTGATGTATATTATACATTTGTAGCTTTTAATAACAGGTGCCTAGTGAACTAATTATCTTTCAACCTTGAAGATTCACCACATTGAGAGTCTTCATATTACAAAGACAAGACTGTGCAATAAGATATTTTCTAAAAAATAAATATTTTTTTTCACATAAGCCTCTACCTTGAATATACATCACTCCCAAGGTCACAGGAATACATTATCATATTATAAGATACCAAGTAAGCAAAAACATGGAAAGTAAATGCCAAGTCCAGGAAAGTCTTACTTAAAATTCTCTCCTATCTTTAAGGCTGACAGTAAAACATACACAGCTGAACCAGCACTCTGAAAAATTAAAACCACATGGTGTCCTTACCCCAGGTACCACTAGTGTATGAGAAGGAAACATGCCAAATTTGCTTTTACAAATAGAGAAATTGAGGCAAAACACCATAAGGAACTATGGAAAAGTTAGAGCTATGATCCAGGGCTCTGTCTTCTTAATATCTTCAAGCTGGTAGCTTAATCAACTTCCCCAGAATAGAGACAAAGTACACAGAATTTTAAGTCATATATTCAGATGTGTAAGATCTTAACTTTATTATTTTTCTTTTGCAAAGCAATATGATATCTACTTTGAATCCTCATTGTGCCCAGTATTAAGAAATGTAATCTTGATCAATTTCAGGTAAATCCGACAAGATACAATTTATTGGTGGTAAATTCACATTTTCCCCATAACTCCCTTCTCCCCAGAATGGCACCCAAGTTCCTGGAGTACTCTAGGTTGTGTCGATAGAGTTTGGGTGGGGCAAAGAAAGGCATCCATCATCGGATGATATACTCATTATCGAATCTATTGTACATTATTGTACATTACTGCCTCCTCGCTGTTATTCTTCCTCCATTTTTGCATCCACTGAGATGCCTAATATCCCATCTGTCGAGATCTCGTATTCCTTTACCCTGACCACAATGACAATGAAACCCTCCAAGTCTTCCCATCTCAGCATCACATCTGACCATTTACTATGGTCAAATATATAAGCATCCTTGGGGGAGTGTCTGGGACTCTGACAGGGTGCCTCTCCATCTCCCTTTGACACCTGACTCAGCTGTTTTACTTTCTCTTTTCCATGCCATGATGATGCTTACTCACCCCCATTCCTGGAGGTTACTTTGTGAAGCAGGGATGACACAAAAGGAAGAAAGTCTGGTTGAAAGACATACAGAAGGACCTTAATATCTTTCTTCTAGTTCAGCTCTTCTTCTTGTTGCCAAAACTTTAGGATCCTACTCTAATCTGCCAAACTGGCAAAAGAAATGAGGAGAGTTTGTTCTGCTCAAACACATATTCTTAGATATCTTAATTAATATTTCATAATATTGTCTTACCTCAGTAAAATGGGTTTAAGATAATGAAATTAAGGGGCACCTGGGTGGCTCAGTCATTAAGCGTCTGCGTTTGGCTCAGGTCATGATCCCAGGGTCCTGGAATCAAGCCCCGCATCAGGCTCCCTGCTAGGTGGGAAGCCTGCTTCTCCCTCTCCCACTCGCCCTGCTTGTGTTCCCTCTCTCACTGTGTCTCTCTCTGTCAAATAAATAAATAAAATCTTTTTAAAAAAGATAATGAAATTAAAACCAAATACTTACTATTCCCTCTTTTCTCAACTAATGTCATAAAACTATAGAAAAGTATGGAGACCAGATAAGAACACTGGACTGGAGATGATTAATTTAAGAGTTTTGGATAGCATTTTTATTTGAAAGACACCCTCTGTACTATCTTAGTTTTTTTGTTTTTGTTTTTTGTTTTTACCTTTCTTTCCTTCTTTCCTTCCTTTCTGTTCTTCTGGAACAAGGACTAATAGGCGTTATATTTGTACAGTGACTGATCTAGGTGCCACATGAAAAACTTATCAATTATTCTAATCCTATTATGGCCTCTTAAGAAACAATACAAAGATCCTCTGTGCCACCTCATATAACCCTTGGTCCTATGCCTCCTTATCCCATTACTTATTTGAAGTGTGCTTAGGTTCTTTTCCAATATATTTTAAGATGCTTGAGGATAAAGATCATGTTTTCTAGAATGAAGACCACTTTCAAAGCACTCTAATTCAAGGCTAGGAATATTGTCTATAGGTCAAAAATGATGAAAGAAAATAATAATGCATCATGAAAACAACATGAGCAGAGAGATATAATTCAGTCCCCCTCTTCAACAACTTACTGACTGGACAAATTGTAAGAAACCAAACTGAACATTATGAGAATCAAAGAAGATGATAGTTTATGGTAAGCCTTCTAAGCAATAAATTGAATGAATGAAGAGCTTTCCACAATGGGATGTAAACAGTGGCAAAAAAAAAAAAAAAAAAAAAGTGTCAGGTGAGAAATAAGGAGAAATATAAAATGGAATAGCCAGAATCTGCAGAGGCCAGAGGCAAGTGATATTTCCACAGCATATTATGGAAATGGCAGGTGACTTCATATAACTGGAAGGGAAAGGACAAAAGTGACAGAGGAGACAAGACGTCTGCTTCTGACCAGAATGGACTAACAGAGACCATATTTATCCTCCTGCCTGAAAAAAAAAAAAAAATACTGGGCTAAATATATTTAACAATATTTTCAAAACATTATGTGGGCATCAGGTAATGAAGGACAGTGATCCCAAAGAATTGGGAAATGAATCAATAGTATTTTTTCCTGAGCTTCATGCCTTTAATGAGTTTATATGCCTCAGAGCCGGCAAAAAGACCATAAGCAGAGTCCAGCACACCCTCTGAGAAGAGGACACATTGCTGAGAGTCTGAAGAAACCAAGATGGCTAGAGTTAAAAGATGGAGTACTGGAAAGGTAAGTGTTACGTTGCAGAATTCAAAAGATCTGTAAAGGGTCCTGCTTATGTGTTCTGCAGTGTACTGATCACCGCATTTATGTAAGAAAATAACTCCAAGGCAGGGAAAGAATTACCCAAAAAGGATTAAAGGGACTAGTACCCAGCACTCACTTAGGCCCAGGAATACTGCTTGTTTCCACAAGCCAGACAGAAAAATCTCATAATTCATAGGGCATTAGTTAGAGTACTCAGAAGGGTCTTGCCTCAAGAGTGAAGAATAATTGGACATAGACTAAGCAGCACTCTGGTCCCACCTAACAATTCTTAAAAGCAAAACCAAGAGGATCAAATGGTTTCCAAGTAACATAACTGCATCTCACAACAAAGCTCAAGAACAAAGGTAAAATTCAACATGTCTGGCATCCAATCAAAAATTATTCCCATGCAGAATTCCAAACAATTTATGTAGAGACTCCACCCTCAAGGAATGGGAAAGCACCGCTTTCTTTTGACTTAAACATGGGTTGTGACTTCCTTCAAAAAAGTACATTATGGAAAGGAGGGAGAAAGACAACTTCCTAGCACAGAGATCTGGCACATGCTACCTCAGCCAGATGACCAAGGTTAACATTAACAGTGCTAAGTCAGGTTAATAATATGTGTCCTTGACACGATGTAATGAGAATGCCAGTTCTCCCCTCAGAGACATAATTCCAGCCGTTATTTAAAAACAAAACAAAAACAGGCAAATAACTGAAGGCCTTTCTACAAAATACCTTACCAATACTCCTCAACACTATCAAGGTCACTGGAAATAGGGAAAGTCAGAAATTATCACAGCCGCAGCAGCTCTTTCTGCCCACAGGTCCTGCCCCAGTGCTGTTGCACCAAAAAAAAAAAAGAAAGAAAGAAAGAAAGAAAATGAAGTTATCACAGCCAAGAGAAGCCTAAGAACACATGAGTGATAAATGTAATCCTGGGTGGGATCCTGGGACAGAAAAAGACATTTGGTAAAAACAAAAAAGAAAAGAAAAAAGAAAACATGGTGGCGCCTGGGTAGCTCAGTCAGTTAAGGGTCTGCCTCTTGATTTTGGCTCTGGTCCTCAGGTCATGAGGGTCGTGAGAACACTGTGCTCTGTGTTCAGTGGGGAGTCTATTTGAGTTTCTTTTCGTCTGTCCCTTCTGCCCCAAAAAGATGGATTTAGTTAATAATAATGTATCAGTACTGGCCATCTACTATCATAAATGGGCCAAACTTACATCAGATGTTAATCGTGGGGTACATTTGGCGTGGGGTATATGGGGACTCTCTGCATTATCTTTGCATTTTTTCTGTAAACCTACAACTGTCCCAAAATGGAAAGTTTATTTAAAATAGAATACAGCTCAGGGGCACCTGGGTGGCTCAGTGGGTTAAAGCCTCTGTCTTCAGCTCGGGTCATGATCCTAGGGTCCTGGGTTCAAGGCCCACATTGGGCTCTCTGCTCAGCAAAGAGCCTGCTTCCCTCTCTCTCTCTCTCTGCCTGCCTCTCTGCTTACTTGTGATCTCTGTTTGTCAAATAAATAAATAAAATCTTTAAAACAAATAAAAATAAAATAGAATACAGCTCAAAAACAAACAAACAAAAAAATTACCAGGCATCCAAAAAAGCAGGGAAACATGACCCTCAACCTCAATAAGGAGAAAAATAAACCAGTTAGAGTTGCTGCCGTTGTTATAAGTAATAGGAAAGGACATAAAAATGATTACAATGGAATTCTGTATGTTTAAAAAATAGAGACATAAAGTTAAAAAAAAAAAAAGTCCTCAAATCTCCATAGTTGAAAACTATAATATCTGAGATGAAAAATACACTGAATAAGATTAAGGGCAGATTAGATGCTACCCCTCCCCCACAAAAAAATCACTTAACTTGAAGAAATAGCAATAGAAATAGAAACTATACTGAAAGGAACATAGAGAAAAAAAATAATTTAAAAAAAATGAAATGAAGTATCAGTGAGCTGTGAGATAACTTCAACTAACTTAAAATACTTGTAATTGGAGTTTCCATGGGAGGGGGGGGGAAATATTTGAAAAAATAATGACTCAATTTTTTCTAAAATTGATGGGAAATAGAATCCCGTAGATTTAAAAAGCTCAAAAAGGGCCAAGCACAAAAGTCGACAGAAAACTACCCTACGGGACACTGTGAGCAAACTGCTAAAATCCAATGATAAAATCTTAAAAATAGCCAGAGAGAAAAGATACATTATGTACTGGAAAAAACAAAGATAAGGATGACAGAAGATTTCTCGTCAGAGACAATATAAGCAAGAAGACAGTGAGCAACATCTTAAAATTACTGACAGTAAAAAATATATACTGACAGAAAAAAAAACCAAAACACTATCAGCCGAGAGCTCTATACTCATGAATGTCTTTCTGAAATAAAGACACAGTACTTCTTTAGAGAACAAAAGCTGACAGCATTCATTACATGGCAACTTGTATTACAGAGGCGTTAAAGGAAATTCTTCTGGCAGAAGAAATAGGATACCAGATTTGGACCTATATCTGGTTAAAATGAGTATGAATATTTTAAACACATTTTTCTATTTTTAGTCATCTTAATGGATAATTTCACTAGGAGTGATATAGGAGAAAGGGTAGATACTCAGGTCAACGAAACAGAAGAAACTCCAGGCATATTGTCTGCAAGCTGGAGACCCAGGAAAGCCTCTATTTGACCAATGATGTTGAACATCTTCTCATGTGCTTTTTACTATCTTGTATTTTCTTTGGTGAAGCATCTACTCTTATGTTTGCCCGTATTTTTATTGGGTGATCATTTTCTTAATGTTGATGTTGAAAGTTCTTTATATATTCCGGATATAAATCCTTTATCAGATAGGTATTTTGCACATATTCTCTTCCAGTCTGTTGCTCATCTTTTCAGTCTTAACTTGAAGATACAGCAATAGATACAGAAAATATTTGTCTATTAAGTGTCTTTCAAAGAACAGTCATTCTTAATTTTGAGGAAGACCAATTAAAAAAAAAAACAGATAAGTCAGTTAATTTAGTCCTTATTACTCTGTCTTTACTAGGATAGGTAGTCTTTTCTGCCTTTTTTTTTTTTTTTTTTTTTTTTCTTTTTCACATGAATTTCTTTTTTTTTTTTTTTTTTTATTTTTATTTTTTATAAACATATATTTTTTATATACATATATTTTTATCCCCAGGTCTGTGAATCACCAGGTTTACACACTTCACAGCACTCACCAAATCACATACCCTCCCCAATGTCCATAATCCCACCCCCTTCTCCCCAACCCCCTCCCCCCGGCAACCCTCAGTTTGAGGATGCGGAGAAAGGGGAACCCTCCTACACTGTTGGTGGGAATGCAAGCTGGTGCAGCCACTCTGGAAAACAGCATGGAGGTTCCTCAAAATGTTGAAAATAGAACTGCCCTATGACCCAGCAATTGCACTATTGGGTATTTACCCTAAAGATACAAATGTAGTGATCCAAAGGGACACATGCACCCGAATGTTTATAGCAGCAATGTCCACAATAGCCAAACTATGGAAAGAACCTAGATGTCCATCAACAGATGAATGGATCAAGAAGATGTGGTATATATACACAATGGAATACTATGCAGCCATCAAAAGAAATGAAATCTTGCCATTTGCAACAACATGGATGGAACTAGAGCGTATCATGCTTAGCGAAATAAGTCAAGCAGAGAAAGACAACTATCATATGATCTCCCTGATATGAGGAAGTGGTGATGCAACATGGAGGCTTAAGTGGGTAGAAGAATAAATGAAACAAGATGGGATTGGGAGGGAGACAAACCATAAGTGACTCTTTTCTGCCTTTTTTTAAGTTCCATACATCTGCCCTAGTTGGAACTTGAGAAATTAATCCAACTTCTTTATATTGCAAGTGAGAAAAACAGAAGCCCATTTCTTTTCAACAAGCATTTACTGGACACCTTTTAAAGACTTGAGATATATATGAGTATGTACTGGAAATTAATAGTATTCTCTCTGGTGTGGGAGCTGAGCGACCTAACAAATTGATAGACAATTCTGATATAGCCTTTATAGATCGAGAGAAGGTACAGGTCCATGATCCAAAGTTCAGATGAAATTAAGAGAAAGAAGCAGGAATGAGAGATAGAAATAATTGCTTTTAACCAGAAGAACCAGAAGAACTTTAACCAGAAGAACTTCTGCATACCAGAAGCTGTGACACTTCATCCATTACAGGGAACACAAGACACCAGCAGACCTCCACACACAGGAGCAGAATCTGTGGCACTAACTGAGCTCATTCTGAACGAAAGCAGACTCGAAGGCACCCTCTCAGGAGGCAGCAAGGCCTCAAGCTAAACACAGAAGAGACTGAGCCAGGTGCTTTCCTTTCCTTCTCCCAAACTCAAAAAATCTGGGGCAGAGGGAGGTCACTAGAGTTCCTGAAGCAGAGGTGTCTTCTACAGAACCGAGGGAGGAGTGGGAGATAAGTGTTCTCCCAAACACGCATCATTGTGCATATTTATTGGATGTCTCTCAAACTCCAAACCTCTTGTCAAACCCATGTAAGTTCCACGACTTCTACTATTATCCTACTACTCACATATGTGAGACCACATGTAGGAATGCAACCAGCCTCCTTGTGTAACTAAGAAAAAGTAATTAAGAAGAAAATAAAGAAAAGCATAGAATGTAACCATCTTATTACAGAATATGTGTCCTTTTTAAAAACTAATATTTTCTCAAAACTTACAACAGTGCCTGGCATATAGTAAGTGTTCAATAAATATCTGTAAGAGGAATGTGGAAATAATTAGCTTCAACTCATAGGCTAATGATCTAACTCTGGATTGGTGCCAAAAATTTCCCAAAAAAAAGTGCAAAATAATTCAAGTAATAGATATTCAAAAATATTGACTTGTACTATAAGATCAAGACTAAGTGGAGAGCACAGATTCTAGGCCCCAGGCTTAAATTCTGGTGCTTTCTTACACAGGTTGCTATGACCCTCTGAGCCCAAGTTCTCTATTCTATAAATTAGGAACAATAATATTATGCATTCCAAAGTGATTTTCTGAACGTAAGTGAAATAATCCATTACAAGGGCCTAACCTAATGTCTAACACATAGCTACTCAATCAATATTATCTGAAGTAATGGAACAATGGTATTAACCAGTCAAGTAAGACAATAGAGATCTCTTGATTTCTGATCAACAAGATAGAATAATTGTGACTCCATTGTCTCCATCACAGTTTCCAAGAAGATCAAATGAAAGAGCTTCAGGAAAGAACTATGTGGATATAAGATCATATTTTTTCAGGCTCAGGCTCTTCATTAACCGATGACACTAATAAAGACGTAGAAAACCAGGGATCTTTGAGTGAGATCAGTGTTTCATAGGCTAAGAAGCTTTCCTGAGCCCATCTGCAAAGCTGCTGACAATCTTTTTATTGCTGAGGGTTGTGCCTCTTAACTAGGCTGTCATCATTTCTTTTCTCAAACTGGGTGTGGGTGGGGGGAACGTGGGGAGCCACCGCTGAGAGGCAGCCTCTCTGGGTGGTCTGTCTGCTGCTGCTCAGGCTGATGCTGCTGTCACTTCTTAAGTCATCATCTCTTTGGCTTTTTTATGACTTTGAATTCCCTTGCATTCATTGACCTCTCATGCAGAGTATACAGTTGTTAAACTCTTATTAGCTGCAAATATTGATAGTCAAATGATCTTAAGGGAAGAAAACCTATCTACAAAGCACAACTTCCCTGATTTAGCATATATATACACATAGATATAAATACATAAATATATGTGTTATATGCTATACATATAGAATAATGTATATAACATATGTATGTATATATATTAAGAGCAAAACATTTTATAGATGTGTGAAAAAGACGAGTGTTATTTCAGTACAATGAATTGCTTAATAAACTTTGCACTCTTAAAACAGCTCTGTGACTTACTGGCATAATTTAGGATTCTGACACTGAAAATGGCAACATACCCGTAATTCCTCTCAGTGTGGATCATCCCAATCTGAATTCTGTATTTACTTATACAGTTAACCCATCTCTGTTTATGGCAATTCTCCTGCCCATAGCCACACCACATTCTAAGCTGTAAATAATAGTACTAGGTAGAAAGTGATATGCATTAACAGAGGTTTTAAATACAATAGGTATCATCAGTTGCATGTGGCTGAAATTTTCTGTCTTAATTAAGGCTTTCCTGGTTGGCAGTTTCCGAAACTCACATCACGTTATTTGAAGAGACAAATACAATTAGGGTGACAATCAATCCCAATTTGTCTGGAATTTAGGGATTTCCCAGAATTCATGACTTTTGTGCTAAAATTGGGATAGCTACTGGTAAATTGAGATGGTTGATCACTATAGCACAGGTGTTGCTACGATGAAATATATTGGAAAGATGTTTGGGTACCTATGGAATTCAAGGACAGGAAACAGATTGGCTCCTTAAGAATCTAGAATAAGAAGCTGGATATCCGTGGGGTGCCTGGGCAGCTAAGTGGGTTGAGCCTCTGTTTTTGGCTCTGGTCATGATCTCAAGGTTTTGGGATCAAGCCCTGCATGAGGCTCCCTGCTCAGCAGGGAATCTTCATCCCCCCGCCCCCTGCCTGCCTCTCTGCCTACTTGTGATCTCTGTCTGTCAAATAAATAAATAAAATCTTTAAAAAAAAAGAAACTGGATATCCATCTGCAGGCACACAGCTGTTTTTTTCTTTCTCCACTTTGTAAAACTCTAGTTCTCTCTGAATGTATGTTTTACGCTCCCTCTAATTTTTCCATTCTATCTTACTCTTTTACCTTAATAAAAAGATGCAAGAATATAACTTACTGGAATTTAGGGGCCTATATCCCTATAACATATAATCTTCAAGAATCAAACAACAATATGTTCTAATGTCTTTCCAGGAATGTTGTTTAGCCAATAGCTAGAATCCCCAAAATGCTCATATTGTCTCAGAATGCATGGGTCACAATCTAAAATTCTACCTCAATGATCATATTGTTTATCGATCACAGGGTTTGAGGAAACGCTGCAGAATACTATGGTAGTAACTACTTCCAGCCCAGGAAATTCTGAGGAGCCCTTAAATGGAAATACTTCTGACTTCTGACAGCATATTTTAATCCTTTGTTATAGCTCTCTTGAATATTTTAAATATTAGACTCCACTCAGCCTAGAACAATTACTTGATTAATTGAGACACTTATCTCAAAAACATTGGCCTCCAATTTCCTAACATTTGGACTAAACCTGTGATTATTTCAATGACAGATGTCTCAGGAATTTGTTTGCATATCTGGAATTCTCACTATGAGAGGATTCTCTAAATGGTTGGTTGAGTTTAATTGAAACGTAGCTTGTTCAATGTTAGTTTACAAGTCACCCTAAAAATTGTAAACAGAATGAACCAATCAATGTATTGGCTAACTGCTTGCTAGCCACTGCTCTAAGACAATTAATTAATTCATACTTTAATTTTTAATAATGAGCTATTAGTAGAACCATAAAAGTACATTTAAAAAATTAACATAATTGTTCATGGTTCTGTGCTATTGTTTTACAAAATAAATAAATTCTAATCAGTGACTTCTAAGTGAATTTTACTCCTTGATTGAATAAAATTATTCAGTTTTCCCTAAGAGTTTAATGGCACCTAAATAAAGTGATTGTACCAGAAGGAATCTGGAATGTTTTACTACCTATAATTTTTTTTTTAAGATTTTATTTGTTTATTTGACAGACAGAGATCACAAGTAGGCAGAGAGGCAAGCAGAGAGAAAGGAAGGGAAGCAGGCTCCCCACTGAACAGAGAGCCCAATGTTGGACTTGATCCTAGGACCCTGGGATCATGACCTGAGTCAAAGGCAGAGGCTTTAACCCACTGAGCCACCCAGGTGCCCCACTACCTATGATATTTTTATCAAGGCTTATTTTTCTTAAGATGTGCCCCTCATTGATTTGAGTACAAACCTCTTTTCCATTGCTTATATCTTAACACATTATATCTTAGAAATTTCTTAGACATTAACATATAATATCTTAGAAATTTCTTCTTGTAGCTCTAAGTCCATTCATATACATAGATTATTATGGCCTTATTCTTCTAATATAGTGCTTATTTTTACTAAATGTTCCTTATATATTACATTAGTACCCATAAATAGGTTAAAAAGTCAGTGATGGTCAATGCTTGTGGTAACAAACATAAAGTAGTCTCCCATCGCACTCCTCATCACCCTCCAAAAGTAACTTCAACTCTTTTAGCTTCAACTCTTTTAGCTTACACTTATATGCTTAAGACTGTATAACAGGATCATACTACTCTTTATTTTTTAAAATTATTTTTATTAACCTATAATTATTTTTAATAACCTATTATTTGCCCCAGGGTACAGGTCTGTGAACCATCAGGCTTACACATTTCACAGCACTCACCATAGAACAAACCCTCCCCAATGTCCATAACCCAACAACCATATCCCTACCTCCCTCACCCCCCAGCAACCATTAGTTTGTTTTGTGAGATTAAGAATCTCTTATGGTTTGTCTTCCCCAGTTTTACATGTTATACTTTGAATCCCATTAAGGAATATATGAATTGAGAAGTTTTAAATCTTGCTTTCTGCCTCTTGCTTCATGCAAATATCCTCCTTCATCCCATCTATTCAATGAAGCTATGATTTGTGGTTAAATCAATATGTCAGATAGTCTTACATGATTTACATGTAAATATTATTCAGAGATGAACCATGTGAAATGATTTGATTATCTTTGCTTCTCACATAAACATTCTTCCCTAGAGTTAGTAGTTGCCTAGGATTGTGTTTCTTTATTTGCTTTTTTAGCCTCTTCTACCTACCTATGTTGGGTTGCTCTGTTAACTTGAGGAATCTGGATGGTTTCCTGTTAGAGATGGCCAAAAGAGAAACTTGTACAGTTTTAAAAGTAGGACTAGTCTCCAAAGGTCTTTTTTATGCCCAGAACTGTGACAGGCAAACACAGGATCCAACAGGTATAGGGTTGCTCTCTTCTGGGTCCTGTCCTGTTCTTCCTCTTCCAGTAGTGACTTTGGGTCTACCATCAGATGTGGTATTGACACAGAAGTAAGAACTTTCCATAGATTCTCCATGAGCTCCCCTTTGAAGGACCCATTTTGGTGGTTAGATGTTCTTGGCTTCTTGGATTTTCTTACATGCTTCAACTTATCCACCTGTACCAGGGCTGCTTAGTGGCTTACTTCTCTAATTCTTCTATTCCCCCTTCTGGACTTTACACTTCCAGCTTGTCCTACATTATGAATGGCTAAATTCCAACAATTATCCCTAAATACTCTTATAGTGATTGTGCTTCTCTGTCTTAAATTTAACAGAAACTCTATCATGAATATTTCCCCAGACTCTTGAAAGAATTATAAATCTCCTCTCAAAATATCCATTTGCATTAGATAATTTATTATTTCAACTTCTTTTTTTTCCCCCTTAGAGGTTCCCTTTTGGATTTTTCTGTCCTGATTTGATGCACACTGGCTGCTCTGAGGGTCTGATGCACATATGTTATCTGGAGTACCCTTCACTTTTATACTGAGAAGTCCCTTTATGTATCACCAGTAGTGAGGTTTCCTGTTGTCCAGATTCCATAAATTCCTCTCTTTTGATTTGGACCCTTGTTTTGGTGAAGTAATACCTACAGTAGCTTCCTAAGGTCCATGAAGATAAAAATATTCTTATACCTGTATCAATCCTCCATTTTAAAAATAAGACTTCATATTTTCATCTCCTTGAATTTCTTAATGGAATCTCCTCAAGGGTATTTTCCAAACTTGTAAAAAATTTTTTTCAGTTTTTGTGCTTTTAATTTCCAAGAGTTCTTCCTCCATATATGTTTGTCTTGTGTGATGTCTTGCTCCTATGTTTTGGATGTAGTAACTACTCTTCCCTCTATGAGGAATGAAATTAAATTTGAAAGACTAGTGTGCTTCATGAATTGTGTTCTTCTATTAGTTTCTTTTTGTTTCTGTAATGTTAGCATAGGGCACCCCATCCAGAGGTTCAGTAGATGCTCTGGGCATATGGAGAAGGCATGTCTATATAGACATGGTATATGGACACAACAGAGACTGTAGGAGTACAGCTATATATAAAGGAATTCTCTATGATGACTGGACAGGAACAGCAAATTGTGATTTTGATTTTGTTTCTTTAGACGGTTTGTTTCTTTTGCTTTGCTTAGTTTTTGGAGTCTTATACATAGATTTGAGAAATCAGGTTTATACATTGAGTAACTTTGCTTATTTAAGGAAATATACCTTCACTTTCTTATTGATGGTGAGTCGGAAAATGGTCATAGGTGGTTATATGAAATGTATCTTTTCATACAGTCTCTAAATGTCTTTCAAGCATTTCATATACTAATCAATAAAAAAGCCATATTTCATGTGTATGTTTCACTCAAGATAAAAGAGATAATTTGACATGTTGTTGGGAAGAAATTAATTGGAATATAAGGAACATAGAAACTAACACTATGTGAAAAAGAAAAGATATGAATGAAAATGCTGACCTTGACTGAGAACACAAACAAAATAGTACAAAATTTTCCAAAGTAAAAATGGTGTCATCTCATTAAATAATTCCATTACACAATATAATGTTGCCAAAATAGTCTCAGAACCCATCTTTCTGAAAACTAAGCTATTTTATAAACAGAATTTGGTGTTCCAACCTAGGAATTATGACAGAATTTCTTTGAACATTTAATTCTTATCTAGAACACTAGCCAACTCTTTCTTTTTGGTTGGAATTCAAATCTTTAAGTCACCTCTAAGAGAAAAATTTCATGAAATTCAGTATTTGTAAAAAATTCCATTAAAAATGCCCTTTGTGGGTTTAGCTTAAAATTATGCAAGAGTGGAAATACCTAGTGAATAATAATTTATTTTCTTTTTTAAAAGTACTATTAGCACTGTTTGAAATATTTCCATATAATATTTTATATTTTCCAAATGTTTCAGGTATCCTTGTTATTTTCTTAATTTAGTAAGTAGTTAATGGACACTGTGTGCCAGACAAAGTCCTCGGCATTGGGGTTAGAAAATAAGCAAAATACAATCTCCTCTTTGTTCCCTATACTTTGATAAAAGAGACATTCAAGTTTATAGTTACCACAATTTGTTATACTACAGGGTGATACATACTAAAATATAGACTGAGTGACGGTGCTTAGATTACATGGGTGGGTAAACATCAAGTCTTTAGGGACAGAATGTCAAAAAGGCTGATTAGAGAATTGAAATCAAAGGAAGCGAAAAAAAAAGGATGATAGGAGGAGGGTTAGTTAAGCTGTCCTAACTATGGGAAGTAACCTTATAGAGCTCCAGTGGTGAGAGGACCTAAAGCGGTTCCCAGCAAAAGGTGGATGGTGAATAGGGGAAGACGTGTTTTTGAAGATAATTTAAAGACACAACATTAAGCCTCTTATAAGCCATATGAAGGATTTGACGCTTTGAGTAGAGAAATAACTTGATTAGATTTGGCCTTTAGAAAGATTGTTCTGCTCAATGAGAAATTTAGAGGCAGAATTGAAGGTGAACCAGACCAGAGAGGAAGAGCAATGAGATGATTACTACAGAATATTTGGGTGGGAAATGATGATGACCTCAATTAGTTGAATACTGGTAGAGATGGAGAGGGGTGGTCTGATTTGGAGATAGTAAGAGAGTTCATTAGAACTTGGTGATTGATTTGATGTAGGGAGTGGGTTATTCAAAGAAATCAAGGTTGACAAGAAATCTTCTGGCTTTAGTGTCTGGGTAAATGGAGAAGAAATAACAAGCACAACTTGGACACCTAAGCAAGGTCCAAGTATATCCATGCAGTGAGCATTCGGTCATGATGGTCTACAGTTGAGAGAGTGAGCTGTCCTAGAGAAATAGTGTAACTAAAGTTGCAGGAGCAGATAGTGTCCCTCATGGAGACCAAGTAGATGAGAAGAGAGGAATTCTGTGAGGTATAGGAGAGAACACTGTTAGAAATCTTGGCCTAAGATGACTAAGCAAAGTATCCAGTTCAGAATTGATACATTCTGAATTTCTGGCCCATCAATTCATTTTTTCTGACTTTCACAATGGCACATCAACAAGACTGAGTCTTGTCCAGGCAGCTTCAGAATAAAACCCTCCCAATATATGAGAGAAAAATTTCAAAACAGTGTTGCCACAAACATGGAGTAGCATTATTTGAGAGGAAAAGGAAATGTTTAAAATTTATAGGATCATTTCTTTGTCAAGTGCCAAGGGAACAATAAGATTGAGAATGCAGTGATAGGCTCAAATATAAGGGAAAAGGCAATATGCTAGATGGTGAGCAAAATATATTTGAGGTGAGTGTCCTTCATTCAAACAGAAATTCCAGTAGGAATCTAGAAATCTGAGCTGGATCTATGTATGGAGATCAGGGCTGGACACATGGTTTGAGAAGCTCAATATCCAAAGTGGTAGTAAAAAGCTTGGAAAAGGCTGGATTTACTGTAGATACTTACCAGAAAGATATTGTTCACTCTGCATCACTCGGGAGGAAAGATGTTTTTCCTCCCTTTAAAAAATTGAGTCAAAACTAGGAAAAGCTAAGTAGCTGGCTCATTGTGTAACAAATGGTGAAAGAATAGCTTGAGGTCGAGGTTCCTGACTATAAATTTTGCTATTTCCACTAATAGTAGGAAATAATAACAACAATAATAATGTTCACAATACAGTTTGGTAGACTCTGGGTTATGTAGGCACCTAAAATGCAGAAAGAATCCTAGTAGTAATGCTAAATTAGGCAGTCAGGATTTAAAATGTTCGCTAAGACTTTCATTCAACTGTTATTTTCTAAAACCATACCAAAAACCAAAAACAAAAAGCTTAATTTCTAGAAACCTTTAGGCAGAATTTCTTGTTGAATCTACTTCAACAACAATAAAAAAAAAAATGTCTTTTTGGAAAAAAGAAAGCTCAGAGCCACACAAGTAGAGGCTCATTATCAAGAGAATGATCACAAAATCATGTCTTTCATTTTGAAAAGAGGAGTTCCATCAAGACAAACATTTCAGAAATTCAGCCAGCGGCATTCCAGCATTTTATTTTGTTTTTAACCAATTGAAAATTTATTATAACAAACAAGACAGTTGGTACCATTCAATTCAATATCACGGAATGTTCCAATATTTAAATTTAAAAGAAAAAGGAGAGACTAGAAACATTAAAAAAGGAAAAGCCAAAATATTCACTGTTTGGAGACAATTTAAAAGAAACAGGTAGGAAAAATCTTCTGTCATCTTAGCTATGATAATTCTTACTGGTTATTTCTCACATATAAGAAGATGATTTGGGGTGCCTCAGTGGCTCATTTGTTGAGTCTGCCTTCGGCTCAAGTCATGATCCCAGGACTCTGAGATTGAGTCCCACACTGGCCTCCCTGCTCAGTGGGAAACCTGCTTCTCCCTCTCCCACTCCCCCTGCTTGTGTTCCCTCTCTCGCTGTGTCTCTCTCTGTCGAACAAATAAATAAATTTTTTTTTTAAAAAAAGATTTATTTTTGTAAACCAATCTTGGATCCAATTACCTTTTAAAACTCTTTTACTAGTTTTATTAGTATTTTAGTTGATTCTCTTGGATTTTCCATGTAGTTGGGTGAGGCAATTTTAAGAATTTTCCAAAATCATTTTATTTACCTCTTGGGCTTACATGAGGAATCTTTCCTTGCATCTCTTCCAGAAATGTGGGGCAACTGACTGAGTTGTGAGTACAACAACAGTTATGCATACCATTTCATTCTGGCCAAAAAATCCCCCAAATTATCTTTCACACTCTCTTCTCTATTTGCCTACTAGATGGTAAGACACAGGGCAATCTAGAAGTTCTCACTGGTAATGGCAGAGCTGTCAATCTAGGTTCCCAAAATGGCTGAGTCAAGCAGAATGCAAACCAACTTGGTCCACATTGTACTATGATGTAAGTAAGATTTGGGGAGTTACTCAGCATCAGAAAAATACAAATCAAAAGTACAATGAGATACCACCTCACACCAGTCAGAATGGCTAAAACTAACAAAACAGGAAACAACAAATATGGAGAAAGGAGAACCCTCTTACACTGCTGGTGGGAATGCAGGCTGACAGAGCCACCCTGGAAAAAAGTATGGAGGCTCCTCAAAAAGTTGAAAATAGAACTACGCTATGACCTAGAAATTGCACTATTAGGTTACAAATGTAGTGATCAGAAGGGGCATCTGCCCCCCAGTGTATATAGAAGCAATGTCCACAATAGCAAAACTATGGAAAGAGCCCAGATGTCCATTGACAGAAGAGTGGATAAAGAAGATGTGGTATACACACACATATACACGCAATGGAATATTACTCAGCCATCAAAAATAAATCTTGCCATTTACAACAATGTGGATGGAACTAGAGGGTATTATGCTAAGTGAAAAAAGTCAATCAGAGAAAAACAGTTATCATATGATTTCACCCATAGGTGAAATTTAAGAAACAAAGCAGAGGAGAATAGAAGAAAGGAGGGGGAAATTAAACAAGATGTAATCAGAAAGGCAGACAAGCCCTAAGAGCCTCTTAACCATAGGAAACAAACTGAGGATTGTGGGAGGGGAGAGGGATAGGGAGATGGGGTAACGGGGTGATGGGCATTAAGCAGGGCACATGATGTAATGAGCACTGGGTATAATATGCAACTGACAAATCACTGAACTCTACCTGAAACTAATACACTATACGTTGATTAGTTGAATTTAAATTAAAAAAAGAAACTGCTTCTATCTTCATGTTAGTTGAATAAAAACATTTGGGATTGTTTGTTACAGCATCTAGTGTAACTTACCTTGACAAATACATGAATTAATATAAAATGTAGAAGATATTTATTGAAGTAAAATTAAAAGTTTACTAAAAGAACTGTACCATATTATCAATACAATGAATCAGTATTTTAAGGAATATAAAACCAATAGAAGACTATTCTATAAATCTATTTAATCCCAATAAAAATCCCAAAATACATATGGAAATTTTAAAATTAAGTCAGAAATTCATAGAAAAGAATAAAATAGCTGCCCGCCATGTCTCCTCCCTGGCCACACTCCTGGGCACTCGCCTTCTCCCAACCAGCAACCTGCAGCTGTGGGGACTGCCTCCCACCTCCCCACCCCCTACCTCCCCACTGCCCTCACTCCTGGCAGCACCATGACAGATCAGGCCTTTGTGACACTGACCACAAACGATGCCTACACCAAAGGAGTCTTGGTCCTGGGCTGTCTCTGAAACAACTCAGGCCCACTAGGAAGCTGGCTGTGCTTGCCACCCCGCAGATCTCAGACTCCATGAGAAAAATTTTAGAGACAGTCTTCGATGAAGTCATCACTGTAGATGTCTTGGACAGTGGCGATTCTGCACATCTAACCTTGATGAAGAGGCCTGAGTTTTGTGTCATGTTAACTAAACTCCATTGCTGGTCATTTGCAGAGTATTCAGAATGTGTGTTCATGGAGGCAGATACTATGGTCCCAGCAAATACCATAATCTTTTAGAGTGAGAAGAATTATCACCGTGGCCTGCTTCAGTTCTGGAGTCCTTGTTTATCAGCCTTCAGTTGAAACATACAATTAGCTATTGCACCTTGCTTCTGAGCAAGGCAGTTTTGATGGGGGACCAGGGTTTACAGAACACATTTCTTTCTTTTTTTTTTTAATTTAATTTTTTATTTTTTATAAACATATATTTTTATCCCCAGGTGTACAGGTCTTACAGAACACATTTCTTAACAGCTGGGCAGCAACAGGTATCAGAAAACATCTGCCATTTATTGATAACCTAAGCAGCGTTTCTATATACTCCTACCTCCCAGCATGTAAAGCATTTGGTGCAAATGCCAAAGTTGTACATTTCCTAGGATGGATCAAACCATGGAATTATACTTACGATCCTAAAAAAAAGTGTCAAAAGTGAGTCCCATGATCCCATCATGACTCATCCAGAGTTTCTCAACCTGTGGTGGGATCTTCACCACCAGTGTTTTATCTCTGCTTGAACAGAGACACCCACTCACACCTAAAAGTAGAAGGTGTCTCAGGAGCCATATACCATCTGTCCCTTGGTGAGATCCCGGCTGCAGCACAGGCTCCTTATGTCCTCAGAAGAATGGAAGGAGTGGAAGGAACAGGGCCAGTCTGATTACATGGGAGCAGATTCCCTTGACAATATCAAGAGGAAACTGGGCACTTACCTCCAGTAGAAGCACTGACATTTCCCCATGGACACGTCCACTTCACAGGCACTTATTTCTGATACTTAGTATCTGGAGCTGGGTTAGGAAAGGTCCACTACAGTTGCTACGGGCTTTGCTAGAATCTGTCGGATAAGGGGTTTTTGCAGGACAACAGGTGAGAACTGGGCAAAAGTTGTGAAGCAGCAGTTCTGTTACGTGGACAGCATTCTGCTTTCTAATCTTAGGCTTATTCATTATTCAGCTCATGTGTTGGAAATTCTTGCTGATGGCCAACATATGTGGTAAGGGAAAGTCAAGCTAATTAAAATGGCTGTATCGACTCTAAAAATGTGCCAGTGCGGCTCTACCTCAGTTTCCCTTCAGAATGGGACAGGCTGTCTCTCTCGCTTGAGCATCGTAGCTTTCACTAGACCTGCATTTTATTTAGAATTGTCCAGACACTGCCAGAGTGATTGTGATTCTGCTTTCAGGTGAAGATAGCCTGTAACACTGACGAGTGATTCATAAACCTATCGACAAACGGTGCTAACCCATTTTATTTCCTAACTGTAGTGTCTGAAATTGTTCACCAGTTTTCTATGTACAGTAAGGCAGCAAGCTAAAACACGTTTGTTCAGTTCTGTGAATCTGTAAACAGCAGTGTGTTCCCTGATGTTTACCTGCAATGGCACCTTGTATGAAAATAAAGACATTGCTATATATAAAAAAAAAAGAATAAAATTGCTAAGATAATTCTAAAAAGTCTAAGAAGAGAAAATATTTAATTTCCCAGATACAAAAGCTTATTTTAAAGCTATAAGAATTAATACAGATTTATAATTTTGCAATCAGTAGAATAAACTAAAAAGGAAGGCAAAAATCATGGATATATAAAAGTTTAATTTATGATTAAAGTAGCCTTTGAAGTCAAAATGGATTATTTAATAAATGATTTACAAATTAATAGTCAAAATAGAAAAACAAAGCTACAAAAATAGATTGAGGAAATACGGAAGAATATGTTTATGACCTCAGGGTAAATAAATTATACAAATTAAAAAGCATAAGTAGTG
This sequence comes from Mustela lutreola, assembly GCF_030435805.1. Classification (NCBI taxonomy): domain Eukaryota; kingdom Metazoa; phylum Chordata; class Mammalia; order Carnivora; family Mustelidae; genus Mustela; species Mustela lutreola. The sequence goes on along the minus strand of NC_081297.1, from coordinate 85,060,913 downwards.
TCCAGATTATTTGAGGGAAAATCAAATCAAGGGGAAAAAAAGGAATCAACCCCCCCCAAAAATGAACAAAAGATGTAAACTGAAAAAGTCAAAGTTGAAATTAAAATGTTAAATAAGTAAAAAGATGCTCAACCTCACATATAATCAAAAATATACAAATTCAAATGATACAGTAGGATATTTTACCCGTGAAATTAGGCAATTTAAACAAAGTTTGATAATACCAAATGCTGGCAAGAGTTTAAATCAAATATTGGCAAGAAAGTGAAACCCCCAGAAATGGAATTACAAAATTTATGTAGGTATTGCTAGATATTATGGGTGAGAGCGTAAATTGGTGTTGCTACTCAGGAAAACAATTTAACATTTCAATAGTATCTATTAAAACTGAAGATAAGCCTGCCCTATGATTCAGAAATTGTACTTATTTGTTTCTTTACTGTATAAAAACTCTCAATGTGTGCCTAAGGAGGCTGAATCAAAACATTCATTGCTGCATTGTTTATATTACTGAAAAATAACAACCTAAGTGTCCATCCTATGGGAATAGTTAAATAAACTTTGATCTATTGCTCTGCACTAATTCTTAAAAATGCCATAGGCTTAAATGTATTAACATGGATATAAGTTGAAGATACATTACAGGAAGGTAGAAAGTGGTGCTCCTTATATCTGCAAGCCCTGTGATGGAGATATTCACATTTTCTGCCCAGTACCTGGTCACCCGGCTTCATACATATTGAGGAGCAAGATATGGGTCATCTGATTGCTGGGATGAATCATGGCTGCCATAGTGAAGTCCTGAAGCAACCATTATGGTGGCAGATTCTTGATTTCCCAACTAATTAACCATGGCAGAGATACCAGACCTCTTGGTAGGCCAGTGGTGCACTGCTCTCCTGGGAGTCCTTTATAGTAGTCAAGCCTAAGACTGGTTTTCTAGATCATCCAATTTTTTTAAAGAGTTTATTTATTTATTTAACAGAGAAAGACACGGCGAGAGAGAGGACACAAGCAGGGGGAGTGGCAGAGGGAGGAGCTGGGTTCCCGCTGAGCAGGCTGCCCAATGTGGGGCTCTATCCCAGGACCCTGGGATCATGACCAGAGATAAAGGCATGTGCCCCTAGATCATCCAATTCTTTTAGAAGCATCTAATTTCCTGAATTATATCCCTTTTCTTAAACTAGGTAGAGCGATTTCTGTTATCTTCAACGGAAGCTTGACAGACCTAGTATTTGGTTCCACAGAAGTGGCTAGGGACAACAGATTTTCAAGGTTGAGAATTTGAGATTGTTTACATTTCATTTGTTGGTTTTGAGCAGTGACAACCTGGGTAGCATTAAAGGATAGGATACTGATAATCTAAGGAAACTTAAATTATTATCTGTGTTCACTTGGAATAAAATGTTGCTTGAAGGTGTGGTGTTGGCAGAGCAAGTGGTGACTGACTGCCTTTAAATTCTACCTATGACATGCGAAACACATTGACTGTGGGATGGAATGTTCACCTCCTAAAACCCCAGTGAACACTTTTTATTATGGAATTAGGGTTTTTAATTCTTAATCTCAAGAATGACCAGAGAATTAGGAAGGTTATACAACGGTTCTAACAAATCTATCTCTAATGGCCACAATATAGATGTAGTCAAAAATCAAAGTAAAAAATCAAACTTTCAAACACCTAAATTAACAATGAAGTTTTAATCCATCTCCTATTTGAAGGTTGTGAAAGTTAAGACATTGATTGGGAAAAAGCAAAACCCCAAGAAATAGAATTCTCAACTTTTGTCAGATATCAAAGATAGAGAATGTCTCCAATCCCTGAATCCGCTGAGCCTCCCTCATTCTGTCTAATGAAATGAATCCTTCCCAGCTAGAAGATACGGACTGATCTCACTAGAGAGAGGTATTTGCAAGAGAATGCCACTTCTCTTAGAACCTTGTCTCTCCATCTGTCATGACCTCCACACCTTAATTGAGACTCAGACCTCAGCATTCCTCAGAGGACCAACTAGAAAGTCAAAATTGGAAGGGAAGGATGGTTTATAAAAGAACTGTAAAGATTTACTCATTTATATCAAAAGGAAAACTGGAGAATATGTGCGCAATGAATTCTAAAGTTTTTTTTAGAAAAGGGGCAAAAATATACCATTTTACCTCATGCTGAATCTATCAACGTGTACACGTGAAAGATTCTTTAATTCAGTGTTAACCCAAGAAGCCAGAAGTATCTCTGTACAGAAGATAAATCCAAACCTGACTCCAGGGGTCTGAGAGGAAAATCTTCCTCTACCCTTTTGTCCTTCTAGTTGCCCTTAGAATCAGACTGACATGAGAAAAAATAACAGGAGAAAATGAAAGTTAATAGGCATATGCACAGGGAACCCACACAGACATGAAATTCCAAGCACAATGAGCAACATGAGGCTTAGATAGTTGAACTGCAGAGACACGTTGGGTCAGAGGACACAAAAAGGAGGAAGGCCAGGGGCAGGAAGGTGAAAAGACATGTTTTAAAAAAACAGTGATTGCCCTATTGTGGAGATAAGTTTCTTAGGTAACAGGGAGTCTGTTAATACCTCTCACCCTTTTCAACGTAAATCCAAGCTGTTGAAGGGGAGGCAGAGAACTTTTTCTGCAGCTGCTGGGTTTTGATTACTTCTAACTAAAATTAATCTGTATGCCAAAATGGCCCATCTTGGGATAGCCTGCTCTTGGCCCCTACACTTTGCATATGTTAACTTATTTATTCTTCTCAATGACCCTATCAGGAAACTACAACTACCATGCTGTGAAACAGAGAGTATAAATAACTTATATAATACAGCCAGCAACCAGCAGGGATAGGACTTAACCATTGCTCAGAAAGAAGACACCAGGTCTACTGAGGATTCTTGCCCACATTTTACCCAAACTATACCATGCTATAGAGTATCTAGGAGGAAACATAAGCATTAGTAAAACAGATTATGCCTTTCACCTTCTTTCTAAGGAAAGTAACCCAAATGAATGTAAACTTATAACAAACAGGTGATCGATGAAAAGAAGACACAAAAATGGGGGCAAAAAATTTAAAAGGGGAAATAAAGACAAAAAAGAGGAGCCACAAATCATTGAAAGGTATAGGTAAGATAAAAAAGTTAAAGCAGGTGAATAAAAAAATTCTTCAGGGGCTCGTGTGTGGCTCAGTTGATTAAATGTCTGCCTTCAGGTCAGGTCATGATCTCAGGGTGCTGGGACCCAGCTCTGGATCAGGCTCCCTACTTAGCAAGGAGTCTGCTTCTTCCTCTACCTCCGCCACCCCACCCCTCCGCCAACTTGTGCGCACGCGCGCGCTCTCTCGCTTTCTCTCAAATAAATAAAATCTTTTTTTTTTTTTTTAAGATTTTATTTATTTATTTGTCAGAAAGAGAGAGAGCGAGCACAGGCAGACAGAGTGGCAGGCAGAGGCAGAGGGAGAAGCAGGCCCCCTGCGGTGCAAGGAGCTGGATGTGGGACTTGATTCTAGGACGCTGGGATCATGACCTGAGCGAAGGCAGCCGCTTAACCAACTGAACCACCCAGGCATCCCATAAACAAAATCTTTTAAAAAATTATTCAATACACTTTCTTTGAAAATAAAAGTGTGACTATTAAATTAAAAGCTTAGTCACCAGGTAGGAAATGATGGGACGATTCCCTCTGCCCTTTCCCTTCAAAAGTGAATCAGGGTTCATTTCCTGTTAGAATTATAAAATCATAGACTATTAAAGCAGGAAATGACCTCAGAAGTCCTCTAATGCAAATCCCACTTTGCTTTGATGATTTATATCCCAAAGTTACAAAAGAAGCTTTCTAATTCATTTTCACTAACGTGTTTTCATGTGCTATCATCGAATAATGTATGAGCAATTCAGGGAATTCTCAGAGATGACAAGCAAATAAGTTCCATGTACTCTAAGTTATTGTATAAGGGCCAAAATAATTGATGGCATTTTTCAGATTAGGATTCTTGATGAGATCAAGTCATAATTTTCAAATGAAGAGATTACCCTGGTCTTGATGTTGGTGGAAAAGAGTACCCTGGAAATTATCTTCTTAGATAATGTGGACAATGGTATGAAATGTCTAAGAAAAAAACAGCCATTTTGTTGTTATGAAAATGTTTGAACATTATGTCTTTGGTGGTCAGAGAAAGAAAGCAGCATCCCTTTTGGCCAAGGAGCAAATTGTTTAAATGTCTGCTAACTTAGTCATATTGGTTTATAGTGGTTTTTTATCAAAACAGATTCCATTGATTCTTCTCGTACCCACTTAAGCCCCCATGTTGCATCGCCACTTCCTCATATCAGGGAGATCATATGATAGTTGTCTTTCTCTGCTTGACTTATTTCGCTAAGCATGATACGCTCTAGTTCCATCCATGTTGTCGCAAATGGCAAGATTTCATTTCTTTTGATGGCTGCATAGTATTCCATTGTGTATATATACCACATCTTCTTGATCCATTCATCTGTTGATGGATAAAAATATATGTTTATAAAAAATAAAAAATTAAAAAAAAAACAGATTCCAGAGTTAATTTTGACATGTTTATGCCTGCTAATTGAGAAGATGTCACTTTTTTTCTTAAGATTGCTCGTTTTGTTTACATATCTAGCTGGCACTTAGCATTGCCTTACCACTCTCATCTTTCACTTTCCAGATCTTGTCTCATTTCCGTGTAGTTTACAGTCCAATTAATTATAGCTAACAGATTGCGTGGGACCTGTTTTATGAAAATGTGATTATATGGTGTTGTAGCAGTATCCTCTAAATTTGACAGGACTATACTATTCAGTAGAAAGAATCCTGTATTTACATTTAAAGGGATGATTATCATAAAACCATGATTAATGTACATCATCAAATTATACTCAGTCTTTCTTGTAAATATGTCAATTAGAAGATTAAATGATTACAAGAGTTTTGACCTGGATTGCAGAATAATGAGGAAAATGAGTGGTTGAACTGATTGATGTGTATTAAGGATGTATGTGTCCTTCTTTTTTAAAAATATAGAATAAAAATGCATTTAGAAATATGTCTAAGAGAAAACAGTTTTCAAAAATCACAAGAGATACCATGAAAAAAATTTATGTCAAAACTTAGATGAAAGGATGGGTTTCCAAAACTGATTTAAGAAATATAAAATCCAATAAGCCAAAACCAATTAAAGAAATTAAAAGTCGGGATCCGGTCCTGCATAGGGCTCCCTGCTCTGTGGGGACGGTGCTTCTTCCTCTCCCTCGGCCACTCTCCTGCTTATGCTCTTTCTCTCTCTGTGATAAATACATAAAAATAAAATCTTAAAAAAAAAAAAAGAAATTAAAAGCCACCTTATCCCAAGGGAATCAGCCCTAAATAACTTCAAAGGTGACTTTGAACAAACTTTAAAGAAAGGGGTAATCCCCATATCATAAATTTGTTTCAAAAGATAGAAACATGGGAAAAACTATTAATTTATTTTTAAAATTAAAATAAACTTCATGCCAAATGCAGACATGAGGAGCCCAAGAAAAGAAAGTGGATTAATTCATTTATGAACGTAGAAGTACAGATACTGAGTAATATACTAAAAACCTGATTTTGACAATGTATAAAGAATACACTTTAATCAAGTAGGGTTTATCCCATGATGCCTACATAATTCAACATCAGAATATCTAATATTATCATTCACTATATTAGCAGAAATGAAGGGGATAAGACATATGATCTCTCTACATATACATTCTTCAATAAATGGAGGAAGTAGTCAGGTAAGCATTCGTAATAAAAACACTTTGCACACTAAAAATAGAATGGTATTTCCTTCGACCTTCCTTCTTCCTTCACTTAAAATGATAAACTTTAGAATTATACTATATCAGGAATAAGAATGTCTGCTATTATGGCTTCTTTTTAACATTATGTTGATGTTGTTGTTTTAAAGATTTACTTGTTTATTTTAGGGAGGGAGAGAGCACAGGCAGGTGATGGGTGCAGAGGGAAAGATAGAATTTGGGACTCACCACTGAGTATGGAACCCAACGTGGGGCTCGATCTCAGGACCCTGAGATGATGACCACAGCCAAAATCAAGAGGCAGAAGTTTAAACTACTGAACCATCTAGGTGTCCCAACATTATGCTATTTTTAAAAAGCCATCATAATCTGAAAGGAAATATAAAATAATTATTCTTTGTTGATGATATCTACATAGAAAATAGAATTTATATGAGTAACTAGAACAGTTTCAAGATAAATTATCAACACATAAAAATATATAGCACAACTAAAACCAGTAATAACAATAGAAAATTAGGTAGAAAAAATTTATTTTAGGAACAAAAATATAATAGTCCCAGGAACAAATCTAATAAACATATGCAAAACCTTTTGAAGGAAAGTTTTAATAAAATTATTGAAGAACACTATCAATCCAAATAAATGGAGATCTATGTTATGGTCCTGCATGGAAAATTTAGGGATACCAACACTCTCTTGAAGAAAAATCAAACAATAAGGAAGAAGCAATGGGTATGTACAAGCAGTTTACATAAAAGGAAATTCAAATAATCATAAACCTATGCATGCAACTGTGGCAAACTACCTTCTTAGACTGCAAATAGAATAAATTCTCAGACCATTGACAGTTCTTGATGCCATCTCAAGAGCTAATAAAATACACATGCACAAATCAGTGAGACTATAAAAGATATGAACCAATTTGACTTAATTCACAGATCAAGAATATCACATTCAATAACTGAAGAAATAAATACAAAAATGAGACATATTTTAAAGTTTATTCTGGTGATAAAGCAAACCTTAATAAATTTCAAAGAACTGAAATCATAAGTATATATCCCATGACCAACACAGAATTAAATGATCGAATGGAATTAAAGATAACAAGAAAAATCTTTAAACACTTGGAAATTAGGCCCATATGCTTAAGAGGAAATCACAAGGCAAATTAGAAATTAGAATGATAATAAAAACCAACATATCAAGATTGGTGGGATGCAGCAAAAACAATCTTTAGAGGGATATATATTGATTTAAATACAGATATTAGAAAAGAAAAAGAGATTTGAAATCAATGACCTATACTTCTAACTTAAGAATCTGGAAAGGGGAAACAAACTAAACAAAGGAAATGGGATAAAAGTAATAAAAATAAGTGATGATGGGCACCTGGGTGGTTCAGTCAGTTAAGCACCTATTCTCAGGTCAGGTAATGATCCCAGGGTTTTGGAAGAGTCCCACATGGGGAAATCTCTGCTCAGCAGGAAGCCTGCTTCTCCCTCTCCCTCTGCCTCCTGCTCTTCCTGCTTGTGCGCTCTTGCTCTCTCTCTGTCAAATGAATAAACAGAACTTTAAAAAACAAATAATTGGTGAAATCAATAAAATAGAAAAATTAACAACGCTTTAGCTTTGATTCTTTGGACACATTAAAAACACCGATCGACACTCAACAAGAGAAAGAGAACACAAATGACTAATATGAGGAAAAAACAGAGAGCATCTATACAGACCCCCACACACACACCAAAAGGATAATAACAGCACATTATGATCAACTTGATGCCAATAAAATTGGAAAAATACAGTGTACAGATTCTTGGAAAACACGATTTATCAAAAAATGACCCTGAAGAAATGGAGCATCTGTACATGCCTACATCCTTTAAAAAAAAAAAAAAATCAAATCCATTGTGAAAAAATTTTCTCATGAAAACTCCAGATGTAATGCTCACTTTGGCAGCACATATACTAAAACTAGAAAGATACAGAGAAGATTAGCATGGTTCCTGTGTAAGGATGACATTTGAAACTCTAGATGTAGATGATTTTACTGGTGTAGTCTTCCTATGAGTGAAAGAAGAAATAATGCCAATCTTACATAAGTTCTGCCATAGAATAGAAAAAAACAAGCAATTCACCAACTCGCAACTCGTTTTATGACCCAGCAAAACTCTGACACTAAAACCTGAAAATAACTAAGAAGGGAAAATATGGGCCAACATTTCTTATGAATACAAATATGAATATATTAAATAAAACCTTAGCCAACAGAATCGAGTTTTATATAAAAAGGATGATACACCAAAACTAAATGAAGCTACCCTGAAAATCAACCAATATAATTCACCTAATTAATGAACAAGGGAGATAAACCATGTGATTACTTCAACAAACACAGAAAACATATTTGATCATATTCAACACACATTTATTATTTAAAAGGAAAATACTCAACATGTTAGAAGTAGCCAAGATTTTTGTTAATCTGATAAAAGATATCTACAAAGTAAAATCTTAATGGCCAATATAACACGGTAAAATATTGACCATTCCATTCCCCAACCCCTGAGAATGGCAGGAAGACAAGATTTCTACAACCACCAGTGCTATTTGATATTGGAAGTCCTCACTAGTTTGAAGAAGCAGTAAAAAATGTTTCTTGAGAATAAAAGGTTGAAAAATAACTAGTAAATGGTTATTACTCACAGATGATGTAATTATATGATTAGAAAGTTCAAAATGATTTACAAATGATTAGAAATTCTAAGTGAATTTAGGAAGGCTGCTGGATAAGGTAAACATTCTGTTTTGTGTTTACCCCACAGAGGTAGGCTATAACCCTTCCCAATTAAGAGATAGGATGTTGATGCTGTTGACATTCCAGAGACCTAGAGAATTTAAAAGAAAGTTTATTGTTAGCACAAGGGACTCCTAGGGAGAGCAGGAAGGGTACAAATAGATCCAAGCAGGCTCCAGTGGAGCAGAGAGAGTGGGTTAGGCCTTTCCAGTGGCAAAGGAGCAGGACCAAGGACAAGTTCCTGAGGGAGGGCTGGGAATTTGCCAAGTTTGTATTTTCCCACATGTCCTGAAGGAGAGAGTTCATTTGGATTTTCTTATCAATTATGTCTAGATATGGAGCAGAAGGGACAAAGGAAGCTGGGTCTTATAAAAACTCAGAAGTCAAACATCAAAACATGGAATCAGACTCTTACATGACCCGAATCAACTGTATTTCTGTACACAAGTAAAAACAGAAACAAAAACGAAACACTCGGAAAATTAAATTTCAAAGAACTTCTATTTATAGGCGCATCAGAATACATCAAATACCTACAACAAATCTAATAAAAAATGGAAAAATCTTAAAACTGCTCAAACTACTAAATATTACTGAGGAAAATGAAAGGATTTAACAAAGAGAGGAATATGCTATGTTAATGGACTGAAAGATTCAATGTCGGTAAGATGTGGATTCTCCCCCATATTGATCTATAGGTTTAATGCAATTGCAACAAAAAAATATCAGGAGGTTTTCTGTGGTGTTGACAACACTGCTAATGAGTATGTGGTCTGAGCCCAAGGACTGAGCTGACTGATTAGAATGGCAGGCGTTATCAAGCTCCATGACTTCATCCTATGCTAGGAAAACGAATTTCCAGAAGGAGCAAATATTCTTGTTTGTAGATCAGAGCACACTTTCTCCTATAGACACTGCTGAAGATACTATACCATGTTTGCCTCTTGATTCTTTTCTTTCATAGTGACCATTCTCCCATTTGATTGACATCTCTCTTCAAAATCACTATATTACACTCTGCAAACTTGGTACTGATGAGCTCATATTGAATTCCAGCTAATAGTTCTCCCTTCTCCCCACCCGCAATCTTATTAGCAGGAGAAGTCTCTCCTCCAAGACTTTTCCTTTCCCCACCCGTTTCCAAATCATCTACAAACTTTAGGGCTTACTCCATGCACATAATTCTGCTTCCAAAAACAAGGCAAGGTTGTGGAGAGAGCTAGAGGTCATCGTCGCTCTTGCTTCTGGCTGTCATGTGGTGCCCTAGTTCACAAGCAATTGTGTAGCCAACATGCCCATTATTGCTGGGGCACCTCGGAAAGGTTCCCATTCAGGTTGCAGAAGAGCACAGGGAGAGTGCAGTCTATTTAAATTCTAATTCAGTGCTCACCTTGCAGCCCCCAAGCACAAGCACCCTGCAGGGCAATACATTTGAAGACCTTCCAGCCGGGGACATTTATTGGGCTAAAATCTGGTTCCTCTACCAATCTTTTTACCATGGTGCATGCCTGGGTTACCCACCTAAATAAATAGCCGCCCAACTCACTATTGGTGTACCTCCATCCTACTTCACCCCTCTTTCCATTTTCTCAAACAGAAGCGATGTTTTACAGAAGTGCTCTTCAGAGTGTGGTCCAGGGAACCACAGCAGCAATTACTCTCACCGGGATGCTTATAGGAAAAGCAAAATCTCAGGCCCAACTTCTGACCTTCAGAATGAGAAATTCAAGGGTAGAACCTAGGAATCTGCATTCAGCAAGCGTTCCAAATGCTCCTTGTGCACAATAAGGTTTGACTAGCACTGTCCTACAGTGTTTTGATATCTCTTTTTATAGCAAGAACAGATGTGTTCGTATTTTCAGTTTACAGTTCTGTCTCCGCCGAGGAACAATTCCATTTAAGAACCTGTTCCTCCTCTTCGTAACTCCCTAGTCATGCTCTTAGCAGTTGGAAGATTGGAAAAGTGCAGCCACCTTCCGAAAGAAAATCCTACCTTCAGACAAATGCTGTATACATAGAAATCCAAGGGACCATGCAAGAGAAATTTTGCTTTTCCCTCGAGACACCTGTTGGTCTACACTGAGCAGGTCAAGACAACAGAGACCATCCCGCTTGATGGACCGGGCACCTTTGCGCACTCCTTTCAGTCTTTTTTTTTTTTTTTTTTAAATCTTCATTTCATCTGCTACATCCTGCTTCCTCGTTTTCTTCTGATTCACAGACCTGGGGATAAAAATATATGTATATAAAAAATATATGTTTATAAAAAATAAAAAATAAAAAAAAAAAAAAAAAAAAAAGAAAGAAGAAAAAGGAAAAAAAAAAAAAAAAAAAAACAATAATTATACTGCACAACACACTCTACCCCGAAGGAACTCAGGAGCCCTTGATAAATCATAAAGTTGGCATTTCTGATTCTCTCCATATTCTGCCCTGGGTCATTAGAACATGGGCTTTGGGACAGCAACACACATTTTTAAAGAGATAGGGAAGGAATATAAGCACAGACATAAAGATGCTCCGCCTTTGACAGTATCATATAAATAGACCATCTAAAAACTGCAGGCTGTTAGGGCTACTGAGGGGTGGGTGTGACGAAGGGAGCATCAGTGGCTCCCTTACCCTTAACCATAAAAGCTAATGGAAGGGATGCAACAATCTTGGAAAATATCGTTTTTCCCATGCACTGTGAGCACCACATTTCTTGAACCGTGCATCCCTCCCCCTGCCCTTTCTTTTCCTAATGCAGTGTAGTACACGGAAAAGTCCCAAAATCCAGGCACAAAAAATGTCACTATGCATCCACATGAAGTTAAAAACCAACTACATTTTCCTGCTTAGGTTACACCAATGCTTTAGCTTAAAAAGCTAGAGGAAATTTTTCTCGGACTTAAAGGTGTGCCAAAACTTCCTCCTCCCAGATACAGAAGCCGTATAGGTAGCCTCTGCATTTGAGACATACCCTTAAGTAGGAACCCCCTTCCCATTTCCACCCTCCCACCCCAGTCTTACTTTGCTCTCCACCAGAAAGCTGTTTGGCAAATTACAAAGAATAATGTGGTCTTTTCTGACGGTTTGGCTTGGGAGGCCCAAATGTAAACTCACATCACCGCTACCAATGAATGATTTTATTCATTGTAAGGCACTTATTTTCTTTTATTCAAATACGCTTTTTCAGACAGGCAATACACCGAGAGGAAGTGGAAGAGGTTTATTGCAGGAGGGTAAGTCTACCTGATGATCTCTACATTAAAATTATTAAAAATTACCCTGAAACTCCCATTTAGAACTGCATTCCTTTTTTTTGCATATTCAACCCCTGAAACATCAAGGTGTATGTGGGCGTGGGTATGTTTCTGGCTGTGTGAGCCTGGTTTGTTTAGGGAGAGGGCCCGCTTCACCATCGCCACCCACTCCGTCTCAGAACTGAAGGTGTTCTGAGACGCCCCTGAGTTACCTGGAAGTGGATCCACCATACTTCAGTACCAGCACGTCTCTCTTCAAAATGTGGCTCAGGAGTCCCTGAAGGAAACCACACAGTGTTAAGACTAAACATTCTTGAGTAAGCCTCAGTTATGGCAAGTTCAACAGCCTGGCCGTTGAGAAAGCAGTTACCGAAATTTTCCAAATAAATAAAGCAAACAAGTTACTTCAGGAAGAAGTTCACATCTATATGATTTATAATACTGGGAGTTGGCCCACTGAGGCAGGAGGAACCCAGTGAACCAGCAGTAAACCAGAGGCCACCCAGGCACTCGGGGCTGCCTCCAAGGTTTTAGTTCACGTCCAACCACCTACTGAATCCTCGCTAGGAGTTACTCTGTTTAGAAGGTGATGGCATCTTCCAGCATCCTGCAAGACCTACTGGCCCGAGCTATGTCACCCAGTCTCTAAATGGGTTAATATTAACAGGGGGGAAAAAATAGGAATCCTATTTAGAGGCCCCTGGCAGCAAGCAAATAGAGAGAAAAAAAAAATACTCCTCCAAAATCAATGTTTGCTTTGCTGAGGGCCTCCTTAGGTGTACATTGGAAACAATTCCGCCTGTCTCCCACAGTTAAGTCACCCTGCAGCCTCGTATGCCAGCCAGGAGTACTTAGCAGTCCAGAATCAACAGGTTGCTGCTGCTGAGCTGTACCAGACCCTGGGGGCAAAAGAAGGGGTGGAAAATGTTCTGTGTGACACAGCGGCGTTGATGAATGATGATGATAAAAGATGAGAAGCACCCTGAAGACTCGTGCCTCTCTTGACACCCCCAACCACTCACCTCCAACGGGGCACCATTTACAAAGATCCTTCTAGCCATTAGAGCAAAAGCTACTGCTGTGTAGCTAGTCTCTGTAGGGTGTTCTCAGGCACTTCCCAATGAAACCAGACGCATACCCAAATACTACCACATACTCTACACTTTACGTAGGGGGATATTTTGTGTTGATGGAGATATGGAAAAAACAGCTTTAGTCCCATATTATCATTCTGTCTTGGTACCTTTTAAATGTGTGTAGCATTAGGAAATAAAGTACATACAGGGCATAACTGTGTTTGAGTTATATTACCCCATCTATGTCCTCAGGTAGAGGAGTAAACTCCTGAGAATGGACTGGGAAGGAATTAAAAGTTGACCTGATACTATTAGGTCAATAACAAGACACAGAGTATCTAAGCTCCTAGGGAGAGACCTCTGTCTTTGGTTCCCCACTAGATAATGAATACATTGATGGCAGTTTTTGCAAAAATTATATATCACCAAACTACAAGTTCTGTCTCAGAGAATTAGAGGTATAACTATAGGCAGTAAGTAGTAGAGGAAACATTTATACTTAAAGTAATAGTCCAAATATTTCTCTAGGTGAAAACAACACGCCCGATACATGTGATGATCTTTGAGAATGTCAGGGGTACATATAAATATTTGCATATGTATTTATATAGATACACATATATGACACTGGTTATGTGTCATTCTTTTTATGATGCATGACATTTTTACATGACATGCAACAGGCAGGGAGAAATAGGATAGTCTATAAAGCTGGGAGAGATTGTTTTTTAAAACAAGACAATTAAGGATCATGAAGAAAAAACTAAAAACAAACAATAGAATCAGGAAATGGAAGCCACTCACTTGAAGAAAACCTAAGTGTCAAAGATTTTCGAGAAGCTGAATATTCTTCAATGGAATAATACAGAGGACCCAGGAAAACCGTGTTGAAGTTAGAATAAGAATGTGGAGAAATTAAAACCTGAGAAATTCTCCACCTGAGAATAAATAATAAGAAAGCATCTACTGGGGGCGCCTGGGTGGCTCAGTTGGTTGGACGACTGCCTTCAGCTCAGGTCATGATCCTGGAATCCCGGGATCGAGTCCCACATCTGGCTCCCAGCTCCACGGGGAGTCTGCTTCTCCCTCTGACCTTCTCTTTGCTCATGCTCTCTCTCACTGTCTCTCTCTCAAATAAATAAAATCTTAAAAAAAAAAAAGGAAGAAAGAAAGAAAGCATCTATTGGCTTAAGAAAGTGAAAAGCAAAAATTGTGATGATGTCAGAATATTTCATAAATTTAATGAACCAGGTAGAGAAAAATATGGGAAAAAGAAAGGTCTAGACTTCCCCTGGAAGTTCTTAAGACTCTGACAAAGTAAGGAGTGTGTTGTTTTCTCCTGCAACTGTATTTACTTTAAAAAGGTTAATAAAATGACTGCTAAGCTAGGGAACCCCAAAGGACAGAAGGATGGGCAACAGCTTTGCAAAGATAAGATAATGTGAGCTAATTAGGAGTCTAACTGCAAAATCTCCGAGAAGACTCATCGCAACAATATACATTCTGCAGCTTTTCAGGAAGATATCACAGCTGAGGCAAGTGTCTGGAGAGCAAATATGTAGGAGATTTCCTTAGATAATGTGGAGCAGAGCCCCTAGATGTGGTGCCAGATGGACGTGGAGCATAAGCAAGATCTAAACCTTTGTTTATCTGAGCCCCTGAGATTGGGGCTTGTTTGTAACTGCAGCAGAACCTGGTCTATCCTCACTGATACAATGAAGACAAAGAATATGCTTCCTTCCTCTGAAGCATTCTTACCGTAATTATTACACGGCCAAGATCAAACTCAGCCATATACGTGTAATACAGCCAAAGGTTCTGAATACTGTTTGTAGTGTCTTGTGAACAACCAGTTCTGTTTCCTTACAGATTATGGTGTTTCAAAGAGGCAATTGGGGAAATTATCACTATGTAGACACCAGTGATTGATTGAGGGTGTCATATTAAAACTTAGATTTGGCAATTATAAAGGAAGGCGGGGTGAAGGTCATGTAACAGGGGATCTGAGTACTGTCCAAGTACAATTCAAGAGTGTGTGTTCATGACGAATAGCATCTACAAAGCAGGGCTCAAAACAAAAAGAGAAAATAAACAAGAAGTTATAGTAGCAATGGTGAAGACCAAGGCAGAGCACCACTTTCCCATACAGAGTCTATTTTCATTCTGTGAGTTTTCACGCTATGAGCTTGCCTACTACTGTGTGGAAGGCATAGGTCTCCAGTTCCAGCATCCAACCAACAAACAATGGCAGTAAGCTGTGGTAGGGAAAGATCAGAGATAACCAAGGATGAGCTTGAAAGAGACTGTATCCAAGAGATTCCAGAAGGAATAGCAAAAGCAGATTTTTCTTAACCAAAAGTAAAGAAGCTCAACAGGTAGTCAAAGATGACATTACTGATTTTTTGTTTAACAGGCTAATGAACCAGGCCTGGAGCCCCCTCAAATCTTTCGAGGTTAGCTTGGATTGGAGAGTTAAAATGGAGTATTGCTGTTTGTTTATTCCTTACCCATTTCCGCAAGTAAGTGCATAAGAAAAATGATATCTACCAATCTACACTGGTATTCAAACTGGTGAAAATAACTTCTGTGTTCTCCTTCTATATGCCTCAGAGGTATATGAAATTTGTACGAATTCACTTCTCCTCACTTCAGAGGACAAGGTTAGACATCTAACAGTGAAGTGGACAAACAGGCTCTGAAGAAAGAAAACGGGAAATGCAGCCAAGTAACACACAAAAAAGTATATAGTATGGGACAGATTACACTTGCCCTCACCTGAGGGTCTGGAGGGAGTTGAGAGGATCTCATCTGAGCTGTAGTCTGAGTTGTTGCTTAGAACCATTTCTGACCATGCATCAGTCTTAGTCACCAGGGAAAAGAAACAGAGACTTGACACCTCAAGTCCCAAGATAGCCAAGCAATCGGTTAAAGGTGACTGAACAGCTTTGGAAGCAAGTGAAAAGACATATACAAGAAAGTTAGATCGGGAGACCACCTAAGGCATGTGGAGTTGAACAAAAAAGGTCACCAAAAAACCAGAGGGGCAAAATGGAAAGGATTCAGACAAGGGATTTCATACATCAAATTTTTCTGGTCAGTCCAGTGCTCATAAAAGTATAGGGGTTCACAGAGGACGGAGGTGGAAAGAGCTTTGATACAGGTCTAAGGCATAGGGTGTTGAAGCAGTAACCCCCTCAATGGGTGTTCCTAGCAAGGTTACCACGCCTCAAAGAGAAATGGACATGAAGTTCAATCGCCAGAGGAAATCCCACCTTGAAAGAATCTGTGGTATCTTCTCACCACCCCCACAAGATAGAAAATGACATTTTCTCCTCCTCTTCAGTTATTTTTCAGTAACCTCCATGGTGTACTTGAAAGAGTGGAGGGATATCAGGGTCATAACTCAATTTGAGAACTGCGTGAAGCAAGGTAAAGGTTTTCTCAACACTGGAAAATCTAAGAATTTGTCTCACACACAGAACTTAGAGTGCCTGACTTTATGAAGAAATTGACATTTTTACTTAAAATAACTGTTCAAACTGTACATTTGCTAAGTTCTAGAAACATCAGAAGGGCACCACTGACACCCAAGTGAAAAATCCCCACCTTGGCCAAAATGGTTTCGCATAAAAACAACTTACCTACCAAGTAAAACTTTCTGCACTCCTTGTGCCCAGGGGAATTTGGGGCAGGAGAGCTAGTGCCTCCTTTGCAAAGAAGCAAAGATGTTAACCCCAAGTGGGAAAGAAGCCTTTAGGTTGAAATGCTGCTGGCTTTACCATCTCTTTTTTTTCTCTTGGGAGCCAAGTGGGCGCCTCCCAAATTCACCCCGCAGCAGCCCCACACCAAGATCGGTCTGTTGTCCGCCTTTTAACTCGCTCTATATAAACATTTCCCCCTCGCCCGCCCGCAGACAGCCGCCCACCTCCGCCTGCCTCCCTGCTCGCTGGCCTCCCCTCCCCAGGCTTCAGCTGGAGGAGCGCCTCGCAAACAACTCGTGCTTTGGGGCTCAATGTTCTTCACGCCTGCCAGTTCTTTCAGGAGGCCGTTTACACGCTTGGCTCTCACATCAATGAGTTACCCTGGAGCAGCCAGTGAAAAGTGCTTTTACTCCTGAAAAATATTGGAGTCCTTTGTTGCAAATGGTGGGTGAATCCATGGCCCCCCATCATGATAGATAATGGCCAACCCAACAAGACTGGACTGTGGCAGCTTCGGGGGTGATCGCATTCCTGTCAAGGGGGACTCGACAATTTCAGCTCCCAGCTTCTGTTTCAGAAATCGTTTCCATGTTCTCCCGATTCAGCAGACCTCTTCTGGCCCTGCCTACCTGTTCACCCTCTTGTTTGTAAATTGCCATGGTGCGTAACTCTTAATGGGCCAAAAAAGGCACAAAGCTAACATTTACTCATTACATTCACATAGAGCGTAGGAAGAAAAACACCCCCTTGCACACACCCTTTAGAAAAGGCATAAATTTTCACAGGAAAAATATTTCCAGGGGAGCTCTATGTATTTCTTTACTCAGTTGTAATGGCAATATTATCGAATTAGTTTGTGCTGCCTCCAACTTCATATTTTCATTTGGTCCTTTTTTCCTCTTAAGTGTACTATAAAAAGATGATTAATCAAAAAAGGAGGGTTCCTTTGATTAAGGAAGTTAGTTATGAGTGGCTAACTTGAGGGCGGTGGGAGGTTTCACTCAGCCATTTTATTTTCTTCTCCATGGGAGAGCTCGAAAAATGGGCCATAGGAAATACTACAAAGAAGGAATCACTGGAGGAGTAAAAACCTTTAAAGGAAACTTCAACTTCCACTGCCATCATCAATAAGCAATGCCGAGAATGTTTCTTTATCTACATTTTATTGCACATTTAATGGGCCTCCAAGTGCTATACAAACATTAAATATGTTTTCAAAATCCCATGATGGATTGTATAAGTAATCACCAAAAAATCATGCTCGTTTCATGATGGGGAAGCTGAGTCAAACCTGAATTGTCAGAAAGGAAATTGTTTTCATTATTGTTGAGTTTATGCCTAGAATCCCACAAAAAGTATTAATGGAAAAAAAAAAAAAAGGCAGTGTTGGCTGTATGTACTTTGGAGCCAGAATGCCTTGGTTATATGCCTGGTTCTGCCTTCTTGTGAGCCAGGTGAACCTGGCAATGTATTTGGCTTCTTCACACCTCAGTTTTCTCATCTGTAAAATGGGGATAATGATGGTACCCTCTGTCAAGAATTAGTTTTGAAGTTTGAGTCAGTTTTCAAGAGTTGCTTAGAATAAGGTTTTCCTTCTGTAGTCGGTCCTGAAGGTAGTAGCTGTTGTTGTTCGGTATGAGACATCGGAATGTATAAATACTCAGCGGAAGAAAGAATGTTGAACAGAGAAAGCATGCATGAGGTACGTATTTAGCCTTCTCAGTTCTCAGGCACGTCTGCGTCTACACACCTTCAACGGTGTGCTGCTGGCCAAGGCCAAGAGTATGCCACACATGGAAGTCATCTCTACTTTTAACCCAAGACCCTCACCTCCCAGACATCCTTTTTCTGGTGTGTTGGAGAAAAGCCTGGGTAACAACACTCATCTTCCCATGAAGAGACAGTCTGGCTGTCCTTTACAAGGCCAGTCTCAAGACCATTTTTCTCCGACCCTCTGCCACAACCGTTCCCACCTTGAGGATCCGGGAGAAAACCTAATGTTATGATTTGCTCATTGTCTCATGAATTGAACCTGAAACTTGAAACACATTTCTGTTTCTAAAAGTTTGGTCCTCCCTCCAGGCCCTATGCCCTTCACACTTGGTGGCCTCTCCTCGTGGCTTGGTGTGCAAAGGAACAATGAACTTGGCACAGACCAAGTGCACACATTTTCTCAGCACAAGTTACCCCTGTGTGTCCAGTGAGCTCCTCATGGGCCCCAGAGATTCGCCATCTGGCTGCATTCTTTGAAGCGTGGTCGGAAAGTTAAATAAAGCCGAGTGTTCTCCTAGCACTACCATTGTCACTTGTACATGTGGGCCTGTGGATTGAAGGTAGTTTCTATACGTCCCATCCTTATGAGAAGGGACAAGTGACTTCAGGTCTCTAGCCCCAGTCCTCTCAGGTGTAAAATAGCACTGATAACAGATATCCACCTGAGTTGCTGTGGGTATTAAAGAAGATATTGTCATCTCTTACACTTAGTACGATTATTTTTAATGCTCAGCACAGTTGGCCCTGGAGCAATACAGGTTTGAATTGGGTGTATCTGCTTATATGAGGATTTCTTTCTTTCTTTCTTTCTTTTTTACAAAATACAGTTCAGTACATAAATATATTTTCTCTTTCTTATGATTTTCTTAATCACGCTTGTTTTCTTTTATTGTAAGAATACAGTATATGATATTTATAACACAAAATATTAGTGTTAATCACCCGTTTATTTTACCAGTAACAGTAGGCTATTAGTAGTCATCCCTATGGAGAAGATTGAGATACTGAGTCAGAGAATTGCCCCAGTGTTCTGGCAGTGTTCTATGTAGGGTAAACCCTCCCTTCTTTCCCGTTCCCTGAAGTTATCAATCAAAACCCCAAGTTCTATAATACTCTCTATGTAACACCCTGTTACTGAGACATCCCATGGTTCTCTAAGGTTTTCATACTCTCTTCCCACCCCAAACTCCCTTTTTAGATACTCCCTTGCTGTGAAGAGTAATAAGCTCAACTTGTCCAACCTAATCCTTGAAGTCGTTGGCTTCAAGCCATTGACAGTCATCATCATTGGCTCCCTGCCACCACTGCCCTTGAAGGACGCTAACATCCCTACAATTGTCTACAGAGAGAAGCTCTCATCCCTACTTTGTGTCATTAGTTCCAAAATGACTTTGTGTCATTACTTTGTGTCATTAGTACCCACATGAGTACGTCTGACTAGATGATAACTAGAGCAGCAGGGAAAATGAGAAACTGGTGTTTTTAAATTTCTTTGCATCCCACCAAGACTCAGAGAGAAGGGAATTTCCCAAACATAGTAAGGACATTTAGAAGGAGAGAGGGGGGAAAAGAGATAGAAAGGAAGGAGGAGAAGGAAGGAAGAGGAGGAAAAGAAAAGAAATCCTGATGTGATACTGTTAAAGTGACTCCTACAAGAAAAGACAGTGAGCTAAAGAAAGAAGGGAAGATTGCATTGTGCCCCCAAAATCAGGACCTGAGAAGATGCCCCTTCCTCCAGCCTCTGGATACTCGGTGGTGGTAGAGGCAGGAAACTGGGATGGAGCGCTAGCTACACCCCTGTATGTTTCCTTGTGACAAGCTTAGTCTTTTGGCTTCTGTCCTGTGTCGGTGAGGATTATGTTTGACCACACAGATCAGGAAAACCCAAATAACAGTGGTTTAAATCAGATAAAAGTTTCATTCCCATGTAATGGTCGTGTCTGTGGTTCTCAGCTCCCCTTAGCTTGCTGCTTCATCATCCTTAGTACATCTAAGTTCCAGGAGCATATCTCTTCACCTTGTCATCTTTACAGGCATCACTCAGTGAGCCGAAAGAAGAGATGACCAGGAAGTTCTCCTGCTTCCCTTCTCCTCTCAACAACACTTCCTGGAATGCACACACAACACGCATTATATATCTGAGTGCTCAGACCTTAGTCATAAGCCCGCACCCAACTGAATGGAGGAGATGGCGCTGGAGAATCCAGACCTTTAGCAGAATGAATGTTAGAGCAGCACCTGGCAGTCCCAGCCACAACTCATTTGAAAATTTTCAGTGTCCTTGGATGAGCAAATGTATGTGAACTACAGTAACGCATGCATCTTCTGGAGAAAAACTTTTCACCTTCAGAAACATGTACGAAGTTGTCTCAGCCAGCTCCCTGCAATGCTTAACTCACTACTACCAGATTCACTAATCAGGTATAAGCTGGACCCTTAAGGCCATGATTAGCCTTTTTCTTCTTTTTCTAGATTTTTCTTTTCTCAGAACAAGAGGAAGTGATATTGTTAAAGCTGACTCCTTGCAACCCAATCAAGAAGGATAAAAAAGAGTTTGTTTTTAAAAAGAAGATGAAAGCTAAATTAACAAATATGAAACATATTTATTTCACTTCATTCCCTGCCAGAATGTACATTTGCTGTGGTACAGATAAATGGTTCTCAAATTGTGATCTTGGGGCTATTGGTGGTCCCATATGTCCTAGGTGGTCCTGTGGCTAATTACAAATCTGTTCTAAAACTCAGCCTAAATGTGTGTTTTAAATTTGTTTTAATTTACTTGTTGAATTTAAATCTAAATATAAGAATCAATATTTTAAAACTGTAACCTCAGCAATGATTATTAATTTGGGAAAAGATTTCTCAAGATTTGTGTGTATGTGTGTGGTAGTGGGGTAGGTGGTCCAGTGGATCTTGCCCAGTTTTCATGTTCTGCGACTGTAAAAAAATTGAAGGGATGGAGTCTATCCTTTTCAACAGAGGATGATCCATGGGCCTGGAAGACTAAAATCATCAGTTAGAGAGGACCCAACAGTAAACTTGATGTCAAAATACAAGAATCCATGTAGAGTCTATGAAATGAGCTTTCTGCAGTAATGAACCTACAATAGTCTACTTTGCATTGGGGATTGGAGTCATCTCATGATGATGCAGAGACCAACAAAGACACCCTTAAAATGTCACCAAGGTTAAAGAGGTCAATTTAAGCTTGAAAATTTTAACATTACTACCAAACTGGGGAGTAAAAACACATGATAGGTTGATTGAGTTAAAAAGAAAAAAAGTATTTGAGAAAAAGAAGATTGTAGGTTTCTATAGTTTTGTTTTGTTTTTCAGAGAAACGGGTACAGGAAACAAGTACATTGTGTAGTTCATAGTGGATTGGTCATTCTATCAATCAGCTCTTGCTGATGGCATTATTTCTCATATTACACCAACACTATCCTAATTCTGGATTCAGCAAGTAGTTTTCTAATTTTTTAGTATATGTGCTGCCGAAGCGAGCACAGTTTTCTAATTTTTAAAACATTTTATTTATCTATTTGAGAGAGAGGGAGAGACAGGGGGAGAAGCAGACTCCCCACTAAGCACGGAGGCCCACTCCCGGCTCCATCTTAGAATCCTGAGATCATGATCTGAGCCAGAAGCTAGGTGCTTAATAGACTGAGCTACCCAGGTGCCCCATAATTTTCTATTTAATTTGGTTTCACAAGTGGATACTGATCCTTGATTGGAATGTGTATGTATGTGTAAGGTTGCCCTTGGGATTTAAAATTGGCTACTTTTAATTCATTTTTTTACTCATTTATGGTGCTTTACTGGGCACCAACTTAGCCTTAGAGACTGTATTAGGAACTGGAGATTCACTAGTTGTCTCTTGAAGGATAAGATCCTATGGATCAAATTTACCATACATGAATAAATAAAAAAATATTTTTAAACCATGGAAGACCAACCTTGGTAGTCTCTTGAAATAGCTTTCCTGGCCTTACAGTTTGACTTAGACTGGGTTGCCTTAAAAGCAGAACCTATAGCAAAGACAATAGTCAGGTAGTAAATTTGAGAAGCAATTCCAGAAAGAAACTATAAAAAGCAGGAGTAGAGTCAGGCAGGGGATAAGAAAAAGTCAATAAGAAGCTGTATTACTGAGTTGGCCCCAGTATGGGAAAATGGAGCTCAATTCTGTGGAATTCTCAGGAGGATCCTGATGAAGTACATGTCTGGATGGCTCACACTTTGGTCAAGGATACTGCTGTGGGTCAACGTCCCTGCTTTACTAGAGTCTGCATGCACAAGTGCCAAGCCTGGGTCCATGAGCACCCCATACTACAGCAGCTGAAGCCCAGGACAGGAGGTAAGAAGAATGTGGCAAGGATCCGATCTGGGAAAAAGCCTTCTCAGGTTACACCTGGTGAAGTGTGGAAGCCGACCCAACCAGCTATAACAATGGCTGGTTGTGGTAGGAAGTGACTCCGAGAGGAGGTGGAAAAATGCACAAAAAATGGCCTATAAATTATTCTGTGACAATGACAGTGATCTGTAATGTGATAATCCTCTTGTTCCCAGAATCTTCACCAACTCTAGCACGTTGTCCACCACTACCGATCTCTTTCACTACCACCTTGGCCACTTTGAACTTAACCATCATCATCTCCATCATCTCCTTCACTACCACCTTCACCACCACTGCTACCTCCATCCCCCCGACCCATGAATACTGCAGCCAGTACCCTTCGCCCCACTAGCAGTGCTATGGACACTACTGTTAGACTACATGGCAACCTTCCATCACCACCACCAAAGGTAAGTAACACCATGACTGAGATAATCTCAAAGCTCTATTCTGAATGTTGCTTCTGAGAAAAACAGTCTTTAGTCCAGGACTAAAAGTTCTTGTGGTCACCTAATCAGGGAAGATCTGTTTCGGTCCTTAAGTAACTGTCAAATGTTAGAAGGTTTTTAAGTTTTGCTACAAATAATCTAGAAGTGGAAGGAAAAAAAAAAAAAACACACCTTGAACTCTTTGTAAACTTGTACCATCCCCAAAAGATACTAAAGAAACAATTAGATTTAGATGAATTTTTATAAAAGAGTGTTAATTGCAGCATTATGTAGGATGATGGAAACTGGAAATCATCTAGTTTTCCAACAATTATATTATGGTGTAATAAAGCATAGTGCATATTTGAAAGGAAAAAAATAATGGTATGGGATAAAGTTCATGCTATATTACCAATGAAAAGGGTATGATCTAAGAAGAGCTAGTGATCTACCCAATATCTGTTCTCCCATTGTCCCTCTCCTTCTTATCAACCGAACTCGACTTTATCAGGACTGGCAATGTGCCCAACGAAAAGAACATTTGCTGTCATCCTTTGAAGCTGCCTGCAGAGATGATGATTCAATGCCTGGAGATAAAGCACCCATTCTTCAAAGGTGAGGATAAAAGCTGTATGTTCTGAATGGATGAGCAGAAAACTAGAATGAGCCTAGATCCTGAAGACTTCCTCAAGCAGCTAGACCAGCTCTAGTCTGCCTATATTTATACCTTTTCATTTTGTTTCATATGCAAGGCAAAAATCTCTTTTTGTTAAGCTACCGTAGTTGAGTTCTGTTACACGAGCCAAATGTAATATTAAGTAATACCTACATGTTCCACAATGTTTTTTTACAAGTAGTTCTATTGAGATGATTTGTATACCATAAAATTCACTTATTGTAAGTGTACATTTCAATGAATGTTAGTGTATTTACAGAGTCTGAAACTTGTTTTTATTTTCTATTTTTCACTTAGTTTGCCTATCAGTTTATAGATAGTATGTATGGATCTGATGTATTCTTGTTAAATCACTGAGTAGTGTTAGATGCTGATTATTTCAACTCTGTATCAGGACACAGTTCGTCTGCCCAGGGTGTTAGGTCTGGCCACCTAATGAAATGTGCCTGTAAGCAACCACATTTCTGCTAAGTAGAAGCTTTTAAGATTCAATGTCTGCATTCAGCACATTATTTCCATCTGCCATAGTGACTGGTAATGCTCTAAACAGTGGCTGCGAAATCTGCCTGAGCCCCAGCACATGGAGGTCACACAGACTCAACTGAATGGATCTGTGAATCTCATGAGTGAAAAACAAAATAAATCCCTGTTTATTTTACCTACAGAGAGTTTGAGATTGTTTTCTTGTAGCAGCATAACCTACCCCGTTCTGCCTGGTAGAGAATTACACATGAAGCTCAATCACGCCCATATTGATGGCCATTTTGTTCAGCTTGAATTTTTTTAAATTATAAACAGCATGAAAATGAATATCCTTGTATATTTATGTTTATGCGTATTTGAGCTGTTTTAGAATAGATACAGTAGTAGAAGTAAAATTGTGGCATCAAAAAAATAGGCACATTTTATATCCTAAAGGTATTATGAAATTGCTTCCAAAGAAAAGTTTTGAATATTCTTCCTCACAGATCATGCCTGTATCCTAGTTCATAACACTTATAATAGATAGTATCATTATTTTCACTTTTGCTTATCTGATAGGCAAAATATTTTATTGTACTTAATTTAAACTTCTCTGGCGGTGAAATAGAGTGTTTATTTTCATATTTGCTGGTCGTTTGAATATCATCTTTGTAAATTACTTGTTTTATTGTGAAGTGCTTACCTTGACCTTACCTTTATCCTCTTGGATTGCTTATCTTTTCTTCTGGATTTATAGAAGCTCTTTAATATAGTCTGAATATTAATCTTTATATTGTGTGATGTAGACATTTTCTACAACTCAGTCTCACATTTTTATGTTGTCTAGTGCAGAAATCCAAATATATTATGTAATTAAATCTATCATTTTATTTTATAGCTTCTAGGGTGAGTGGGAGAGGAAGAAAACCTTTTTCCTGGATGATTCTTAAAATTCTTTCATTTCCTTTTAATACTTCTATAATTTTATTTTTTACATTTCACATTTGCAATCCATCAGGATTTTTTTTTTTTTAAAGGAATGATGTGAGCTGGATAAAGCATTTTAATATAGCACTTTTCAAATAGATTACTAGTTTTTCTCATGGCATTATTTCTCCTACTTATTCAAAATACCACTCTTGTCAGAATCAAAATTAATAAGTATGAAAGATTAATTACTGATTCAAAATACCACCTTTGTCATAATCAAAATTAATAAGTATGAAAAGATTAATTATTGAACCTTGTTCTGTTTCAGTGATCAATTTCCCTTTTCCCACACCAGTAGCCCCCTATTTTAATTAAGCAAGCCCCACATAATTATTCAACTTTTTAATCTTTTTTATTAACTATTTTTGTGAGTATTTTCTTTCAGATAAATTTGAGAATGAACTCATCAAGTCCCATAAAATATCCCATTTGAATCTGGAGCTTAGGTATGGTTTAGAGATTACTTTGGAGTAATCTGACATCTTTACAATATTCCCAACCTAGACCGTGGCATGCCCCTCTGCTCATGTAAGCCTTCATTTATTTCCTTGGTAAAGATTTACAGTTTCCTTCATAGAGGTCTTGTACGTTTCTTGCTCTGTTTTTTAATGGATTATTTTTGACATCTTGTTTCCCCAGGTTACAAGACAGAAATGAAGTCATTAGACTGAGGCTGTTGCTTCAGTTCAGATGCTTTGGTTTCACTCGGGTATTGAATGTTTAGAAAATGTCTACTTATTTCTTCTTCTCTACTCAAGCAAAGCATTATCTTTCCGTTGTGACAGTTTGGAACAACCCATCCCATTTGACCTGCACATTTTCTTTCATCTGATCCGTATTTATGTTCTGCTGTATGAATGATGACAGGGTAGTTGATCCCAATTGGCTCCGTTCTCATCAGCCACATGGTTCTCCCATTCTTCTGCTGTTTTAAATAATGGCTCCCTCCTAGTATGTTAGTTATTAAATCACAGGGAAATTCTTTTTGCACAACACGATGTTACATTTATATTAAACCCTCGAGGGCAACAATGTAGTCCATATTGCACACATGGGTTTGCAAGCACAATTTAGAGCCTTCTCATGCATAGGAAAAGGAAGGTTAGATTCCTCTTAGAAGAAGAGGTCCTGGCATACTTTGTTAAGATGCAACAGGCGAGAGAGTAATGATGAAACAGCCAGAACTGGAGCCTACTCTCATTCATTATTGGGATTTATTAACTGCCAGGCTTTCATGGAAAACAGAAATTCTAAGATTCGCTTTGAATTTCATGTGCTAGCCCACTATGCTTCTGAAATATTTATTGGGGACTTTTTCTCTCTTCATTGTTTCAAATATATATTTGTTTCTGTTTTTGAAGTTCCACATATCTATGTAGCATACTAAGATTTGTTTGAACGGATACAACATCTGTGATAGCAAGAAAGTACTTTGAAAGTTCTTATCTTTCTTTACTTTCCATCCATGGGTTTTTTTTTTCCCTTCTCTTTCTCTCTCTCTATAATTATTTTGTTTCTTTTCATTGCTTTCACTCTACAAGTATAAATAGGAGGAGACATATGGATTCATCAGCAGCTCATTGGAGACTAGAATATCTTCAGATGCAAATTAAGACTGCCTGGACAGAAATGCCGGTTTCTTAACTGTCAGCAATTAACAACTGACACTACTTTCCAGGGCCTCCTGTGTCCACCACTGACCTTGTTTCATAGGTTGAATTATATCCTCCCAAAAGCTACCCTAATACTTCTGAATGTGAACTATTTGGAAATCGGGTAATTACATGTGTGATTAGTTAAGATGAGGTCATATTCGAGTAGAGTGGGTTCTAATCCTCTGGGACTGGTGTCTTCATGAGAAGACCACCGCAAGAAGGAGGCAGCAGATTGGAGTGTTGCATCTACGTGGCAAAGCATGCCAGATGTCACCAGGAGCTAGGATAAGAGAGACGCAGGGAGGAGTCTCCCTCTGTGCCCTCAGAAGGGAGGGTAGTGCCAACATCTTGACTTCCAACTTCTCGCATCCAGAACTGTGAAAGAATAAATTTCTATTGTCCTAGGCAACAACCCAGGTAGAGGTGCTTTGTTATAATACGTAAGGAAACAAATACACCTTGTTTAGAATTGTAAATATTGGCTCTTTCTAGCGAGCAAATTTGGAGCCCAAGTTCTTCCCTTCTCCTCTGCCTCCTCCAAGATCCACATCAGTATATTCTAAAACCAGATATTCTGGACATATATTGTACTTTCCTGCATTGGGGAGCACTTCAGGATAAAAATCTAAACTAGTAGACGAGCTACAAATACTTAGTTGGCCATAAATCTAACTTGACACAGGAGCTTTGAGAGTTGGAATCTGCTTTAACCTACAAGCCAGTGGCCATCTCCTGGAAATCGTTTGCCCTCTAGAGTTCCTCCAAGCCACATCTTCAGCCCCAGGATGAGCTGTCCTGTCCTTACCTCCATGACCCACTCATTGGATCACTGAGATTCTGCTTCTAGAACTCGGTGGCAAGTCTCTCTCTCATTAAGGACTGTGACGTGAATGGAAATCCATTAGGCTCACATCTCGGATCACTTTCTAGAAAACTTGCCTTTGCTGCACCCAGCCCTGTTCACTGTCTTTCACACCTGCTGGCCTTCTAACTGCCCGCCATTTGCTGCTATTTTTATGATCCATCTTTCCTGTGTGTGTGTGTGTGTGTGTGTGTGTGTGTGTGTGTGTGTGGTGTGTGTGTGTGTGTACTTATTTTTAACTTGTTTAAAATTCAGCACTACCCCTACTCATCCCATGTTCCTCCGTGGAGTCTTTTTACTGACCTGACAGTCCTATGCATACATTAAAAAGCATATCTCTGCTGGCTCACTGTAAAACCGAAACCTCTGAATCCTTTATTTTATTCAACATACATAAGATTTCACTGGGGGAAAGGAAAGCTGCCTTTGCCTCCGGCACACACAGGATCAAGGAGGATCTTCATCACTAGAATATATAAATATTTCATGTGCAAGCTTCTTTGTGAAAAAATTATTTTATGATATAAAGAACCCCATGGGGCACTGTTTGATCTAAGACGCATATGCAGCATTTTTGGTGAAGTCAGTGGAAATCTACATGGGTCCCCTGATGGAAGGAATTAAATTCAGAGAAGATGAGATAATTTCACCAGATGCCATATATTTCCCATGAAAAACTGAAAATCATAAAGTAATATTAGCAATGGGGAAAATGCTTGCGATATCTGACATTCTTCACCAGGAGCCGTTCCAGGATAAGCAATAGACTTTTCTGTCAATAGAATCTTTGACAGAGAAGAGGACATTTGGGTCCTTTGGGAATTATTCAGAAGTTGTTCTGTTGAAGTATTTCCTCTCTCTAAGAATTCAGACTATCAGCCTGTTGGATTTCTTTGTCAAATTCTACAGAATACTTCATGAGACAAAACAGAAAAATAAATCACCAACAAGAAACAACCATCCTAAAATGGATTTTCAGAATTTACCCCCATATTACCCATGTTGTGTAATATGGCCACAACATGATTAGAAGTGCATTATTTTGAATAAAATAATGGCACATGATGGGCTACCAGGGCTGGGGTATAGGACCCAGTTCATGGGGTAGCATAAGGAAGAAACCGGGGCTGTGTCTACTCCCTTAGGCTTCCAAAAGGAATGTGAAACTGAGCCAAGATATCCCCAAGACTGTGCATCTAATTGACAATGCTTCCATGATCTGCCTCTCCTCTTCCCCAAACTTAACTATGGAGCACTGAGGAGCTGTCTGCACCATCAGCTCCACGGCTAGAAGCATTCCTTCCTGAGGGAGGACCTTTTCTGCTGAATCCCCTGAACTCCTGCCTCAACCGCCAAGGTTAGTGGGGACACTGCCTTCAATTTGAGTTTTTAAGCTTGTTGAGCGAAGTAGTCTGGAGAGAGCATGTCCATGTCGACATGAGCTCCAATTCCTTGCCTTCTCTAAACTAGATGTGGAAAGGGCTGGACTTTCCGCTTCTAGATAAAATGTAGCCAATTTAAAGTTACCTCAAATATGAAGGGGCTATTGTTGGACAGAAGGGAGTATAACTGCAATTTTATGTTATAAATACATAATAAAGCTATTATATAAATGTAAGTAAGCATTGCCCTCAGGAAGAGGTCCAAACTCGTTAGCTAAGCCATAAAAAGGCTCTGCCTGCTTTTCCAGCTCAGACCTAGCTTCTCTGACTCCTCCCACGGTGCCTTCCAGCCAAACTAAACTTCTGGCAGTTGGCCAAAAGTATAGCTTCAACCCTTCCTTTTCCTTCTAATGCCCATCTCGACACCCACCCGCACCCTCCCACACTAAGTAATTCTTCCTCTTCCTTCAAGGTAAGAATTTCAGATTTACAGCCCTTCCCTTCTAGAATGTCCTCACTGGGCCTCCAAAATTTGGAGGGAAAGTCACTCTCTGTGTGAACTCCAGGCCAAGCACTTGCTATTTTGAAATGTTCTGTTAACTTGCCTACTGCTCCCACTAATCCGAAACCTCCCTGAGGACAGGAACTGGGGTCTCAGTCACCATGGTGCCCCTAGCACCCAGCACGGTATTCAGGAACAGTAGGTATTGACTATTCTTCTTCAAATGAAGAACTCCTCCCTCTCCCCCCTCAGAGCGTTTATGCAAACTACATCATCCAGCAAATTTTCTCAGTATATTATATCTTCCCCAGTTAAAGAATGTTGTGACTGGCTGGTGTCTGTGAATCACCACGTTTAAACCAAGACTTGGATTGGAAGCAACAGGGGTGAGGAGAAGTTCAGATTAACATAAATAAAACAAAATGAAACAAAACAAATGACTCTCAACTGTGATTTCATTGTCTATTGAATAGAAATAATGTATATAACAATATTTCTTTTCCTCACAGAGTCATGGCGAGGTTAAATGAGATAACCCACATTAACCCTCTACTAGAGCACCTGGTACAAAACAAACAACAATTGTTAGTTTAAGGAATGATAGTCTAATAGAGTCTTAGAGGTCATTTAACACAGGCTCCTCTCCCGTCGAGCAGGAAGGGCCTTGGCCGAGTGTTGTTCACTTAGCGTCTGTCAGAACACCCGGTGGGCTCAAGTGTTAGAAGAAAGTTCCTCCTCTAGGTGAGCTGAAATCTGCCTGTACATACATCAGTCCTACTATTCTCCATCTGGATAAGTCAGATTCATTTTCTTTTTATTTTCATCGATTTTATCTACATAAGTCACATACAAATATATTCCCTTTCTTAAAAACTTTAGACATTACAGTTAAGCTCCTTTCCCCTACATTCTTTTTCAAAATTTTATTTTAATTTTTCAGTGTTCCAAGATTCATTGTTTACGCACCACACCCAGTGCTCCATGCAATTGGTGCTCTCCACAATACCCACCATCAGGCTTACCCAGCTCCCCAACCCCTTCCCTCCAAAACCTATATTCTTTTCATTCTCAGAGCCCACCACCTTTGCACATGTCAACTGTCCAAAAGCTATACTTCTGTTTCTCTCCCTACCCTCTCAGTTCAACTCTCCATGTCCTTAGTCCAAATTCCCATTTCTTTCATCATCCTATAAAGTTTCTGGTGTGAAAGTCTCCACCGTCCTAGTGGCCTTCCTCTGACCATATCCAAATCATCAATGTTAACTTCTGCAACATGCTATCATTTCAGAAAATATCTAAAAGACTACATAGAAATAGTTAGAAGTTGGTAAATCTGGGAAGAGAGAATGAGGTAGGGTAAAAGAGGGGAAACAACTTTCTGTTTCATTTAGTACATTTTTATAGTGTTTGAATTTAATTTTTTTGCCATGAATGTATTAATTTTATAGTCTAAATAAATGTAGGTAAAATTTAGTTAAACAGATTTAGCTAGAAAAATTCTTTCTTACTATCAAAGTATAAAAACCATCATGGTAGAGATTTGAGCAAAAAAAAAAAAAAAGTACATATTCCTGAATATGCATTTAATCCAATTGCATGGATATATATTTCTAAAGAACTATCTGTCACTCCGAATAGGGAGGAGAAAAGTATCTCCTCCCTGTTGAAGAACAAAAGTGTCTAAATCAAATGATTGCAGTCAAAAGAAAATGAAACCTAACCAATGGGCTTCAAATATCTCCACCCCATTGGCAAGACCACCCCTACAGTGATGAGGTTATTGGTTCCATGTTTCATAGACTTCAAGTATTTGCTTCCATTAGCAAGGCCTTCCCGAATGTGAGGTAATTTCATTAGATGACTTTTGACTGATACAATAAAATTTAATGATTATGAAGCTACAGTAACCAAAGTGAAGAGAAAAAGCATTAAGAGGTGAAGTACATAAATATTCACCTGGGGGTGCAAAGAGTGGAGAACTGAAATATGGGATATCCAGAATGATGACAGTTTGAGCTGTTATATTCCCTCACATTTTGAATTAGCATTAGTCTCATCTCTCCAGCCAAAGCATATGTTTCTTAAAAGAAGAAAGAGTTTACATGTCACGAGTGCCTTTTGCTAACTTACACAACTCCTACGTAGCCCTTGCATTGAAGATATTGGAACTGTTAAGTTTCCAGTACTTTCTGTCATGGTCTGGAAAGGGTCTGACGTTTTACTCTATTGACAAGAGAACAGGTTAGCTTGTTACTGTTTAATGGATGGATGCTGGAATAAGACATGAAACTCACAGGTCAGAGACAAAGGACTTTATTGCTCACTACACAGTAGGCAGCAAGAGCTTGATATTGGTTGGCATTGATTTCCTATGACTCCCTAAATCCCATGGATGACACAAGTGAGGTTAGATGGATTTCTGCAAATGCATGTTGTTGACTTATAGGAAAGGATAAATGTCCTTGGGGTATTTGTCACTTTTACAGGGTGTGGTAAGTAAGCTTACTCTTTGCCTGAAAGGAAATGTTATCTCATCCCTTGAGGATACCCCTGAAGATACAGTCCTGAGGCTACCATAACTGCAAATACACTATAACATTAGACTATGAGACAGTTGAGAAGTGTCTCAGATAGAGTGGCCATAGCCTTGCATTCTTGGTATATCCAGTGAGCATGTGCAAGAGCACACAGGACCTAAGGAGGATTGCCTCTCCCAACACTTCTAGTTGGAAAGAGAATGTGTGTGTGTGGGGGGGGGGGGGTGAAGAGACAGTCTATAATTCTCCACCTGTAACAATATTATAAGAAGAGGTGAAAGAAAGAAAGAAGAGAGAGAGAGAGGAAAGAAGGAAGGAAGGAAGGAAGGAAAAAAGGTAGGATGGAAGGGGAAGGAAACAAAATAAATCTACCACCAAAAAGCATCAGAACTACTGTTTATATATTATGGCGACAATCCAACTATGCTTCAAGTCACTGGGGTCTCTCCTATAATGTCTCCCAGAGAGGTATCACTCCAGGTACTCAGAATCAAGGAAAGGGAGTAAGAAGAGAGAACACACATGCTGAACGCAGGCCATAAGGTCTGTCTCCAGTATCTGCCTGTACCCTGAACTCAAGGGTCCTCTGAGATAAGGAACCTTCGTTGGCTTTCTGCTGGTGAACGCCTTCCGTGTTTTCTCTTCTCTTGTGCCCTTTTCTTAGGTTCTATGTTGTCTTGGAGCAGTTCCAGTCCTTCCTTAGAATAACTAATAAAATAAGGCTAGATCTTCATCTTTCTTTTCATTGTGCACCCATTGAAACTTGTCTAGAACATGCTTCCAGTGTGGCATCTCTAACACTGATTTTTTTAAATTAACATATGACTCTCATATATGGTCCTCATCCCTCAGAATCATGACAGTCCTCCCAATGTGCTGAAATGTCACAACTTCCTTCTATTTTTCAGTGCATAGACCTTATTTTTCTGATGACTTAAGACTATTACTACTAATAATAGTAACTACAATAATTGCTAACACTTATAAGATGCCTACTTTGTGTCAGGCATTTTTCTCCCAGCTTTAATCCTCACAGCAGCCAAACAATACAGGAATTATTAACATTCACATTTCACAGATGAATAAACTGAAGCGCTGGAAGGTGAAATTACTCATAAGGGACAGAATTCAAACTCAGATAGTAGGGCTTAAGCGTCTGCAATCCTAATCAGTAAGCAAAATTGAGCAAAATGTTCATGACATTATTCCTTTTCAATTTTTGTTATCACCAATCTCTCCTTTTCTTTTCTTTCTTCCTTTCTTTTTTTTTTTTTCTTTTACTGAAAAATGATCATAGATCATCAGATTGGTGTTAGCCAAGTTGCCTTTTCCATGTGAATCATGTTGGAAAACTTATTGAAACCACAACTCTAAATGATGAGATGTTTGTAAACATGGCGTACGTCTCCAATCTCTACCTCCCAGTGCCTGGCAAGGTTCCTGGGGTGTAATCGAAACTAGAGAGAGATGAAAGGGAAATCGGGAACGAGAAGGGTGGGAGAGGGGTGAAGGGGAGGAGGAGGGAAAGGCTGGCCAGATGGGAGACAGAAGACAAAAGCAGGAGGGGGAGGGAAATTCATCCCAATAATCACCCTGTACACAGATGTGTATTTGTTGATTGATCCAGTATCAGTAACAGAATGACCCGGCAGGAAACCTTTGCTTTAGGAAAAGGGGTGTCTGGGTGGCTCGGTCCGTTAAGCGTCAGACTCTTGATCTCAATGTCATGACAGAGAGCCCGAGAGCAAGCTCACCCCTGGGCACTGGGCAGGGAGGCTGCTTGGGGATTCTTTCTCTGCCTCTGCCTGGGCCTCTGCTTCTGCCCTTCCCCCTCTGCATCTGCATCCCTCCCTCCCCACAAGCTTGTTTTCTCTTTTATTATTATTATTATTATTATTATTATTTATTTGACAGATAGCGATCACAAGTAGGCAGAGAGGCAGACAGAAAGAGAGGAGGAAGCAGGCTCCCTGCTGAGCAGAGAACCTGATGCGGGGCTTGATCCCAGGATCCCGGGATCATGACCTGAGCTGAAGGCAGAGGCTTAACCCACTGACCCACCCAGACGCCCAAGCTTGTTTTCTCTTGAAAGAAAGAAAGAAGGAAAGGAAGGGGAAGGGAAAGGAGAAAAAAGGAAGGGAGGGAGGGAACCCAGGAGGAAGGAAGATAAGAAGGAAGGAAGGAAGGATGGATGGATGGATTTCGTGCTGTTTTACCGAGGACTGAGAATGCTTTCATTTCATGTGGATGTATCAAAATACCTTTTTCATTGTCTTTTTAGTTGTTCTTCTTGTTGTTGTTCTTCCTCTTCCAATACACATAAATGAAGAGACTCAAAGAAAATGTCAGAAGATGCTATCTTATAAGATTTGACTACCTTGGACTCAGAATATTACGAACAAGTTCAGAAATAACTTATTATACACAGCAAGACTAGCAGTAGAACATTTTGTAGTACTGTGCTTTACCAGTATAGCCCGAGGTTTCTTGAGCAAAATAGAAGAGCAAACCAATCTTATTCTAGATATACATTTCAAAAAGAAAACGACTCCCTGCTTCCTTAAAAAAAGAAACAATGCCAGCAACCTTGCTTTCATGAACAGCCCTGCAATAATAAACCAGTGTGGGTCGATTTAAAAAAAAAAAAAAAAAGTATTTGCAAGGAAACTAGTTCATTCCCGGAGTTTCCAAGGGCTTAGTATAAAAAACAGTGACTACATGTTTTGTTAAAACAAGAAAAAACTGCCTTGCAGTGTTTATAACTTTTCAAAAGGAAGTTGCATGGCCTAATGAACTGCTTCTTGGATTGGGAATCAGAAACTTCAAATTCTGCTCTTTCTCAAACACTGTCTGGCTGTGTGGCTTTGGGTAAATTACTTACCCTCTCTGTGTTTCCTCTTTTTTAAAAAAAAAAAAAATGGGAATTATACTGAGTGACTGCACAGAAGAGGTATTATGTTCACCAATGAATTACTGACTAGAATGAATCCTTCAAATATGAACAAAGAAGTGCTATGTCTAACCCGAAACACACATTTTAAAGGAGTTGGGAACAGCTCCCTCATTAGGTAAATAAGGCAGTTCAACCAGTTGATTTTTGAAATAAATTCCAACTTTAAAAATTCAATTACTCTAAAAATCATATTTCTAAAACAACCTCAGAAAATTCATAATTTACTTTTGTAATCGAAACTACCCACCCTTTTACAGAGTTTCCAAATGAGGATTACCTGTTTTTTATTTTTAATATGTTTTCATGAAGCAGGATGAGAAACAGAGAGATTACTTCAGCATCTGTGTCCTCATCTACTCTTAGCAAACCTTATTAACCTTTGGAATTTTGACTCTGATACATTAATGACCTGCAGTAAATAGTTGAATAGGACAGAATCTAAGAAATCTTTCAAGATATCCATGGAAGCCCAACCAGGATAAGCCCATAGTGTTTTGTACACACTTGCTGATGATGCTCTGCTTAGATGCCTGTTGCTTTGTTAGTTTCTAAACTGACGCAGGATGGAACTGTCCCCTATCTTGCAACCACAGCACCCAGTATAATACTTGGCACGCGGACACTCTTAAGTAAATATCTGTTGAGCAAAACTGAAATCGGAGTAGTTAAGTTGGTTTCTTCAGGAGAATTGGATTCGAAATAAATTTTTTGAATTGACAGTTTTCTAACTAACAGAACCAAGAATCACAGAGGACAGTTTCAGAAGCCTCTTCTGTTAAATTGCTGGATAAGGGAATGTAATGAGGCATAGCTAATTTAATAATTTCAGCAACCTTCAATTATTTTCCACTACGCACAGATTGTCTAAACTCAGCATGACATATGGGGTCTATGTGACTCTATCACCATCCTTTTTGGATGGAAAATTCTCTCCATCTTCACCTCAACAACGGCAACTCTGCTTCATGCATGCTCTTCTCGGACCATATTAGACTTTTTGCTAATTTAGGCAAACACATCAGGACTTCGTCCATCCTACTGACTTCCATAAGGATTTTCCAAGAGAAATGCCTCTGTATGTGCTTGTCCTTGAACTAATATGAACTAATATGTTCTCCTTTTTTTACTCACATGAACACCTACACATATTTATGACCACACTCTGTGAAATTCTACTGAAACTCTCCCACTCTACTTCTTTAGATACATACCTCTACCGAAACTCATATTTTACCGTTTGTTTATATAATTCACCAAAGGCAGATGCTGGGCCTTATTCTTTTTTATGATCCCAATACTAGCATGATGTGTACCTTTTCTTATGTGATGAGCACCTTTTTATATAATGGATTAATGTGTGTGGGTCCAGTATTTTAAGTGAAGGTTCTCACCCCAACCACCTTTTTCTGAAATCAGCAGACCTTTGGACTTTGGAGGTTAATGAATCAATACATTGTGGTGGGAAGAAGGGCACGTGGCCGCTGGGATGGTATTCAGAATTCCTGCTAAAAAGGCCACTTCACCAAGCCAATCATGAGTCCTTGCAAATAGATGAGATTTGTACCATGCTGAGCCATTGGGACGTCAGAGACTAGGTCTTTGAGGGTGAAGAGCTTAGTCACAGAGGCTTGTGTGACAACAAAAATGAACATATGATAAAACTGTTTCACAAAATAAAGTGAGTTTATATCATTGGTTGTTTAAAACAAGTGACCCCTCTGTAATATGAGACTGTGGTTGTAGGCATTAGTGTTTCCGTGAGGAAATTCCTTCCCAGCTCTTCTCTGCACAGTTATATGTTTTTTGAAACCTCAACTCTTAGCAAAATCAGTAGAGAAACCGAGACACTATTTCTATTGTGAGAATTCAAGGAACACAGAAATGTCACTTATTTGAAGGAATCTACTAAGGTCAAGTCAATAAGACTGAAAAGTGCTGTCACGTGGAGATTAAGGTTGGCATTTCTAGGAACAGGAAAGGAATATTTTAAGAGGGAGGGAAGCTAGGTTGGGCCTGAAAATAATTCTTTTGCAATTAAAAGTGTCCTGTCGCTTCAGCTGGAAGCACCTCGTGTAGTGCCATGGTGGTAGGCTGTCTTCTAGCCCTTTAAGAATCACCCTCCAGTCCCCAATAGTGAGGCCACTGATAACGAATATGCCCTGTCCTCGAGTGCGAGGATGAAAAATACTGGTCATGGGACACAAAATTGCCAAAGAGAATGAGAAAAGTTCAGGGATCAGGCATTGGCGGAGAAAACACTTACCCTTTCCCATTCCACCGTAATTTTAGCAAAGAGAGGTTATGAATGGCTCTAAGACACCGTTCGTAAAGAACCTGCTTCAGATCAGTGTGGCACATTTCCTACAGCTGTGTTTCCCCACTGCGCTACAGCTCACCTATGTTTCTTTGGCCCCTCTCTTCGTGATCACACTAATTCACCAGTCTGGTTTTTCAAGCTCCTGGTGTTATTGCTCCTTGGACTTGCACTGTAATAACCACTGCTTTTATGTAGATGGACTTGGCTGGGCTCTAGTATCTTATTAACAGTAGATAATAGGACATTAAGAGTAGATAATAGGACATTCATGGAACCCATCCTACAGCCTAGACACAGGGATTAGTGCTTTACATGTAGTACCTTATTTAATGTTTACAACAATTCTTTCTATGAGGGAAGACTGTTGGAAGATAAACTGAGGCATAATAAAAATCTTCAGAGCTTATTTGAGGAAATAACACCTAGAATGGGGCAGCACCAAACCAGGAATGGTTAGAAGTACTCCACCCACCAAGAGCTACAGGGCAAGACTTTTATAGGGACACAGGCATCAAAGCAAGGAGGCTATCTGACTGACTATCTTAAGTGGTTGCCTCATTCTGGAAAGCCCAGTTGCCTGTTCTTGATAGATTGTCCTTAGGTTTTGATGTCTTAGCCTTGAGGCATTACAGATTTGGGTTTCGGTTAGATAGAGCCGGCTGCTAAGGCATTAGGCCCACCTCAATTGACCTCTTTGTTTAATTAATTTGACAATGCTATCTCCATTTTGCAGGTAAGGACACTGAGCCCCAAGGTCACATAGTTAGTAAATATCAGAGCCGTGACCCAGACCCAGTCTCTTACCTCCCACCCTGTATTGTTTCCAGTCTTTTATGTGTACAGTTTGATGATCTCATCTTTCTGCAGTAAAATCACACAGATCTTAGGTATAGCTGTTGAAAATCTTTGAGGAGCTCGATGCAAAAACATCTATGTCCGGTTCAATGCTCTTGAATGCCAGAAAGTCGTGCCAACAAATCCACACTGAAAATTCTTCTATTTCTCTTATCAGCTTCGAATGGATGGATCAGATCTGTTAGCAATAGAATGGAGCTTAGAGATCATCCAACCCAGAACTTCTCAAATTTTAGCGGCATCTGAACCACCTTGAGGGCTTATTCAAACAAGATCCATGGGCCCTGGTTTCAAAGTTTCCTATTCTGTAGCTCCGAGGTGGGGCCTTAAAATTTGCACATCCATCAATTTTCAAATGCCGCTGCTGCTCTGGGAACCACACTTGGAGCACACAGGACCAAAACCAACCTGGGCCTAATTTTCAAGAGAGGAAACTGAGGCCTGGGGAACCGGAGAGGCTCTTCCAAAGAAACTGGTGACTACAAAACAGAGGCAGAATAGTATGTAAATTCCTTCCTTCTCATTATGCAGCCTCTGAAAATAACCAACAATAGAAACAGCATTGCCTGCAGGAAGTAAGCTTACACACTGGGGCGCAGGCATGAATGAAAGCAAGTAGGCACAATATAGTAGGCACTCTGAAATGTTCACGCCATTTGACCCCATCATATCATTTTTAACAAACTAGCCTTTGAAAATGCCAGAGATGGGGCGCCTGGGTGGCTCAGTGGGTTAAAGCCTCTGCCTTTGGCTCAGGTCACGGTCCCAGGGTCCTGGGATCGAGCCCGGCATTGGGCTCTCTGCTTGGCAGGGAGCCTGCTTCCTCCTCTCTCTCTCTCTGCCTGCCTCTCTGTCTACTTGTGATCTCTGTCTGTCAAATAAATAAACAAAATCTTAAAAAAAAAAAAGAAAGAAAGAAAATGCCAGAGATGGGTAGATATTTTCGCACAAAGAAATATATATATTTAAAGATATATAACATCTTTAATATCTCATTTAAAATAATACCTAATTTAATATCTTTAATACCTAAAATCTCACATCTTTACATAAATATATATATATATGCCTTTGTGTGAGATACATAGTGTATATGTAATATATTTGTTGGATAGGTGGGAAGAATGGGTGCTAAGGTTCAGCTCCGTCCCCTTCAGAGGCTCACAGTAGTAAGCATACGGATTCTGTTTGTGTCACTACACTCCTGCCTCTGTCTACACTTACTTGGGTCAGGGCTAAGGGCTCCCATTTTATGCTGTCACCATCTCACTGAGTGTTCAAGCAATCCTCTCTCTTCCAGGGGCTTCGACTGCCCTTGGCTATCAGATAAGAGCAGGGAGAAGGACTAACAGGTGTCCACTCCACCTCCAGGGGTCACTGGCAACAGAGCATGCTCTTTGACGTCTTGTCTCATTCTCCCATGCCATGGTCCCTGCCCCCCAACCTCTTCATCAAGACTGGGTACTTGTTCAACCTACCCTCTCGAGATAAAAAAAAAAAAAAAAAAACAACCCTTGTCCTGCAAATATCACCTTAATTGTCTCACACTTAGACTAGCATCCAGGTACCTGCAGCCTTTGGTTTATGCGTCCCAAGTGCGTGACTAAGTTTAGTTATTTAGGAGAGGGGCCTGCGGGCTTTCAGGGAAGGCGGTGGTAGACGGGAACTGGGAGAAGGGATGGACCTTGAGGCACAATGAAGAACTAGGATGAGCACAAAAAGGGAGAAAGCATTCTCGTGAGTGCTTCAAAATAAATGATAGGAGTAACGTCCGCACATACTCAAGAGCGTAGACGGTATTCCCGAACCATCCTGAAGGTCGGAGTTTCTCACAAGGCCATCTCCACAAAGCTTTCCCCAGAGGTGAGTTGTTCTTCAGTTTGTCACTTCTGGGGCCGGGTTTGGGTTTGTGGAGCCTGAAATGCATCCACCCGGTGAACTCTTCCAAAGGAAAATTATGCATTTGACAGTTTGTATACATTTCCAGGCTCCAGAAGGAGCCTGGGTGAGTAAGGAGCCCTGAAGCTTCATTAGTTTCCTGCTTAATGTCCCCTCGGCAATCTCTGCAACTCCAAATAGCCTCTACATGCTTTGAAAGGGGCAGGCTTAGCTCGCCCAAGACAGCCTGTAACTCCCTTTCTCATCTACTGATATTTGCCAGTTATATTTTTAGTTCTTTGGGAATTCTTTTTTTTCATCTGTAGATGATATGCGAAAGCTTCTATCTCTATTTCTTCAGGGAAGTTAGATATAAGATTAGAAAACGAATTTCCCTCCTTTTCTGTCTTTTTCTCTCTGTCCCACGTCTGCTACGTCTGAATGTCTGTCAATGCTAACAGTGCTCCAAAAATAACAAACTTGACAAGATATATCTTTTGCTCAGTATCTATGATGAGGTCTTCTGTGCTGTCAATAACATGATTTTAAAGACTGAAAACCTGTAAACAACATTGATGAATCATGCAAATCTAGGTGAGTGCAGAAATACTCAGTATGATAGGAAGTGGGAAGT
The DNA here is from genome assembly GCF_030435805.1 of Mustela lutreola. Classification (NCBI taxonomy): domain Eukaryota; kingdom Metazoa; phylum Chordata; class Mammalia; order Carnivora; family Mustelidae; genus Mustela; species Mustela lutreola. The sequence goes on along the minus strand of NC_081297.1, from coordinate 85,019,987 downwards.
GGGAATGTAATTCACAAAATCTGGGCTGTTACAGGAACTTATCTCAGATGTCAAGTTCAAATAAAGTCTGTTACAGCGCCCCATTAATTGCTCAAAATTTTTGCACTTTCGCTCAAAATTTTGTCCATTATGTTTACGCTTTAACTTTCCGGTACAGATTTTTTTCTTAGCATTTCTAATTATCTTTCTTTTTCTTTCCTTTTTTTCCTTTTTACACTTCTCAGGATAATAATGTGTTTCTAATGATCACTAAAGCACACCCAGCTTTTTCAAGTTGCTATCTTTTATAATAAATGTCCTTTCTTCTCAAAGACATTCTGCTGAGAATTCTGGCTTTCTGTTCGAAAATATTGAATGATTGCTTTTCCAGCCTGCCACACAGAATCATCCCAAGAATTCTTTTCGTGATATTTCTCTGCTACAGCAACTAGATCTTGACACTTACATCTTTCTCTTCCTTGGATCCTTTTTTGGCTTTGTGGTAGCAACATCCTGAAGGAACTTTTTATAGAAAGGAGGGAGGAATCTTTTCTTAGGTCTTGCATGTCTCAAAATGTCATTACTTTGTCTTCAGATTTGATTGCTGATTTAAATCATATAGAAATCTCAGTTTAATGGAATTTTCTGTCAGAACTGTGAAGGCATTGTGTTACCAGTTTTAGAATCCAACATTTCTGAAAAAGAAAAAAGTTGGGATGCAAATCAGATTCTTATTCCTTTTCATATCACCTGCTTCATTTTGTCCCCACTCTATAGATCATTTTAATAACTTCTTTTTATCATCAGTATATGAAGACTTTATCAGTCTATGTACAGAGTTGGATTATCTTTCTACTTTACTTCAGTTTGGTGTTCTACACTATCTTCCAATTAAAAAATTTAATATCTTTTCTTCAGTTTAGGAGAATTTCCTTCAAAATTTAAAACAAAAGTTATTTCCTCCCCTCCATTTTCTCTGTTCTCTGATTCTGGAATTTCTCCTAGATGTTCAGCTTCTGAATTAATCCTGTATGTCTCTGAATGTTCATATTACATTTTCTTCTCTAGCTTTTTTGCTCTGAAATCTGGATGACATCCGTGAGTTTCCTTTTAGAGGTCTATTCAAAAATTTGACCCCTGTAGTTTTAAACTCAAATAAATCTTCCTTGTCCTTGGATTTAATAAATATCTCAAAACTAACTTTTATATAAAACTAATTTATTATTAAAAACTTCTCTTCAGTTTTCTGAATTACCTCTATTTCCTTAGGGTTAATTGTTGTATGTTTCTTCTTAGTTCTTGTCTGTGTTCCGTTGGCTTTCCTCAACCGTCTGGGTTGGCCATTTATGTTTGGAATAAAGGAATTAGACTGATTGAGAGTAGATTTTCTCCACTGAGGAAAAGTCTGTTTTCTCTACAAAACTCCCTACCAGGTGGAGGGTTGTTCTTGAGCTGTGTACACAGGTCAGAGCAAGTCGCTTGTCACTGGCCGGTAACTGGTGAGTGGCCATTACTAGCCAGAGTGAGGAAAGATTCGTTATGGAACATGTACAGCCACACCCAAAGCTTGCTTATTTCCAGTCAGCTTGTTTAACTTCTTCAGAGCATGTCTTTGGTTTCAGCCTGTGGAAAATGGCTGCTGTCTTTTGCTCTGTAGATGCACAGTTTGGGGAAGAGAATGGAGGATGAGTGGGCAGGTGGATGGGTGTTCTGCAGGAGACTGGCTCTTAATACCCAGATGTATGCCCCACTTTATACCCCCTGCTTTTTTACTAATACCCCATGCTTGGAACTTATTTGAGCTTCCGCTAGGAAACTAGGTTTCCCTATCACCACTTTCTTCCTCTTCATGGTGACTGAGGCTTCCACACAACCCACCTGCTTTCTGTATTCCAGAAATCCATCAACACATCCTATCTGATGATGATCCTGACCCATTTGCTCCCAAATTGTAATGGATTTACTTTATTTTGTATTTCTGTAGGGTCACTCTGTACTATTTTGTACTTTTAAGTGTCATTTCAATGATGTGTAGCGAAAACATGAAGTAAAATCTTCCTCCAAAAGTTGTCTACTAAAGCTTTAACTTGGAAAAACAGAGCTTTCCTCTAAAAAGATTTAGACCTATGTATACACACACATACATGCATGTAAAAGATTGGAATAAAATGATTCCAATTTTATTAGAGGTAGGAGGAAGGGGAAAATCTATAAATGTTCAGTAAATACTTGATGGATTTAAAAATCTTGTTCACTAGAACACAATCGTTTTGTAATATTATATGAAAAGAGCAATATGGAAAGTTGTGACAGTACTAGACACTAATTATCTAAGGCATTTGGTGACAATGAAAAGTAATGCTTTAGAGCTGGTTAATGATTTCGACGGCAGCAGAATATTCCAGATGATGAGTTAGAACACAGCAATGCGCTCCCAATGTTTAAAATGGAACAGCTACTAACCACTTTCTCAGTTTTTCCTATAGACATGGTCATGAAAACCTGTGCAAGATTTATTGCAAATATATCTTGTACGTGAAGTTACGTGAAGCAATAAAATGTAGTAGTCCTTGCTTTACTAGGTCACTCTGGACTTTCCCAAAACCCTCTTTTTCTTACACAGCAGCCATTAAGTGGGGAACCATAACTTTGTGTAATGTAATTAAATGGTAATGGACTTTTAACATTTTTTATAGGTTTATGAAATATTATTCCCCTGGATCTTTGAAATCTGAAATTCACAGCATATTGGCAACTCAAAATATTGAAGATTCTTTAAATTAGGCACTTGGCTTTGAATAGAGAACAACATTAAGAAAAATGTTAAGCAATCAAAACTCTGCATTATTTCATTAGGTACTGTGAGTATTTGTTACTTTTGACAAGCCATGGTAGATAGGTTTGGAAATTTTCTGTAACCAATTGTGAATCTTCCTAGGTCTTCTTGACATTCTGGATTTCAGTTCCTGTGCATTTGTCCATTGTGTAATCATAAATGATAATAGCTGGGAAGATCATCTACTCCAGCCCTGTCCTCTTCTTTTCTTCTTGGAAATTTGAAGAATACAGAAAGGTACAAAGAATTGAATGGCAGACGTTTGTATCCTCACCAATGACAATTAAACACTATTAACATTTTGCTTTTCTGGTGGTGGGTACTAAGGAGGGCACGTATTGCATGGAGCACTGGGTGTGGTACAAAAACAATGAGTCTTAGAACACTGAAAAAATAAAATAAAATAAACATTTTGTTTCACTTGCTTTCAATTTTTTTCTATGACTATATGTTAAAAGACATTATACTACTGTATGACTACACTGTCTTCTTAAAAGAAAAAAATTAAAAACTTACAGATGAAAATAAAAATAGTCTCCAATTATCATATGGTTTTACTTACTTGTGGAGCATAAGGAATAACACGGAAGACATGGGGAGATGGAGAGGAGAAGTGAGTTGAGGGAAATTGAAGGGGGAGACAAACCATGAGAGACTGTGGACCCTGAGAAACAAACTAAGGGTTTTGGAGGGGAGGGGGATAGGAGGTTGGGTGAGCCTGGTGGTGGGTATCATGGAGGGCACGTATTGCATGGAGCACTGGATGTGGTGCATAAGGAATGAATCTTGGAACACTGAAAAAATAAAGTTAAAAAAGAGCAAAAAAAAAAAAAGTATTCTCTAATCTGTATCCCTTTTGCACAATATTCTCCATTTCTAAGAGGCACTCAGTATTATAAATTGGTATCTAGCCCTGAAGACCTTTTTGAAAAATTCTTTTACATATTTATGTAGAGTAACTATGGTGTCACTTCAGATACATTTTAAAATTACATATAAATCATATCCTGTTGTTTATTTGTGATGTAGTTTGTTTTATTCACTAAATATGTTTTTGAGATCTATTCTTACTGTTACACACAGCTATAATTCATTTGTTTAAATGGCTGAATTACAGCGCAACGTTAAATTCTATTCGGATAGATATAGATATTGATGATCCCAGATTTCCCTGGGTTGAGCACATCTGCTATCTCCTTATCCATCCTTTATTTGCCTCTTAGTGTGATTTCACCTTAACTGGGTCTCTCATCAATAGCTTAGAGCTAGATTGTTTTTTTAAAGATTTTCTAATATATTTATTTGAAAGAGAGTGAAAGAGAGTGTGAGCAAGGGGAAGGGCAGAGACAGAGGGAGAAGTAGACTCCCTGCCAAGCAGGGAACCTGCCTCTGGGCGCAAGCCCAGGAATCTGAGATCATGACCTGAACCAAAGGCAGACAGACGTTTAACCAACTGAGCCACCCAGGGGCACCAGAGCTAGATTTTTTTAAATGTAAGAGTTTCCCTCTTTAATTAGACAAACTTACCCCATTCACGCTTATTCATAATTTATCCATAATAAATTCTAACCTATTTCTTCCACCTGATTTCTTTGTTTCTCATTGATCATGGTCTCTCTTTGTTTTGGGGGGATTTTTTTCCACTTTTAATCTTCTCTTCCTCCTCTCTTCCAATGGAATAATCGTGCTTTCTTGAATCTCTTTTTCCATTTATTGGATTTGAACTTATAATTCTATTTCCTATTTTTTAGCGATTACTTTGGTGTATTGTGGCTCCCATTTTCTTAGCCAAGTCTCATCTTTATCACTACGTCAAACTTCCTCCACTTTTAGGTATGTTTTTAGTTTCCTCCACACTGCTTTTTTCCGTCTGCTTTGTTGTTTTTTTGAGATGTTTGTTTATTTCTATCAAAAGCATAAAGTAGGGGCACCTGGTTGGCTCAGTCAGTGGAACATATGACTCTTGATATCGGGGTTGTCAGTTGGAGCCCGGTGTTGGGTATAGAGATTACTTAAAAAAAAAAAAAAAAAAAAAAAAAAAACTTTTAAAAAACATAAATCCTGGGATTATTGCTGTCTTATTATTTTTCATGATCAGTGTTTATCTCCTGCTGCTTTATGACCTGAGCTAAGGCACAGTTCATGGTTTCCCATTGTGCAGGTCTGTGCAGGGTGAAGTCACCACTACCTTCTTGCTGGCCCTGCCAGAGACCAGGTTTCCTGGCTAAAACTGTACTGTGGGGCCAGATATTTCCATTCAGGAATAGGAGGATTAGAATAGGAGGATATATCTGGCTTCATGCCTAAGCTTCATTCAACAAACTTTATTTCACCAGAGAATTCCATATTGGGATTATGCAGTACTAACCTGGATTAATACAATTAGTATTGGTCTGTTTGTTTAATTGTTTGTGGATGAATGGGGGACAGATATTCCATTAAAAAACAATTACACAAAGAATGATACCTGAATTAGACAGAAAGCAGTGGATGATCACAGGAACGGGGGTACTAGGGATCTCATTTTCTTGGGGAGGCCACAGATATCTTCTCAGGGAGGTATATTTTGATTTGGCCCTTGAGCAATGATGGAATATGAGCCCGGTCAAGCACTGTAGGGGGAGGGAATGGTGAGTAAAGGTCACGGAGATATGAAAGAGCAGGGCTGATTCTGAAAATGGCTCAAAGCTCTACATGATTGGAGAGAAGGACATTGGGGGAGGAGTGGCAGGAAAGAGATGGGAGAAACTAGGACAGTGGGCTGACGTCAGGTGCAGACTAGCCTTGTGTGTCACATAAGAAGTGTGGATGTTACAAAGGACCGTGGCTGGTGACTACCCAGTACAACGGCTTGCTCCTTCCTCATCCCTGAAAACACGGAATTAGTCATTCTACTTTTCCCACTCAGACAAGGCATGGCCTTAGAAGTCTTTTCCGCGTGACATTCTCACGGGATGGTCTCCAGTTAAAAAGAGTTGGCATGTCTGTTTGTCACCTCTGCTAGTAACATAGGAAACCTCTGAAATAATTCATTCTTATTTGAATGAATTATGCCCCAGCTTTGGGGCAGGGATGAACACAACAGGTGGAGCAGGAAGTGGTCGCAGGCCAGAGCTGTAGAAGGTTTTTAATCAAATATGATAACTGATACGGAGTAGAAGCAATACACTGGAAAGGAAATTTAGCAGATGGGCTTCACTCCGATTTGGCACTCAGAGGAGGAAAGAAAAGGTTGGAAACCAAGAGCAAATGCAAGGACAGCTCCAGGCTTTCTGCCTTGGACAGCTGGGCAGGTGGGTGGTACCTGGTTTCACATGGTCCCAGACTACCTGTGATTTGGGCTGCCAGTGCCCTGTCAAATATCTCCTAAATACCTTTCCTTTCCTGCCTCAGGGTTTTGGAAATTCCTAGCACAGAAATAGCCCAGAAGTGTAGGAGAATTTATGACTTTGGGGTGGGGAGTAACACCAACCAAGAAGGAATACCAGTTGGTGGACAAATGCCCCAGCCTTCTTTCCTTCGGCGGGACAAACCCGAAACATGGGCCATGCAGTTTCCGAGGCCCCAGTGGGACTGAGCCACTCAGCTGCCAGTGGGAGTCATTGGAGCAATCAAATGTCCTTCACTGGCCTCCGCTCCTTTCTTGGCTTTTCTCAACTCCATATGGAATGACTCCTCCAATGAGTCACCTGCCATTTCGGTCCTTGTTTCATGCTGTTTCATCATAAAGACACGGATGAAAATGCCTTTATCTGGACAGGATGGAGACTTGACCAGGAGGCTGGGGTGGAGGTCATGGACGGGAAAATGAAGCAGTTAATTCGGAAAATGTTCGATGTGAGGTTCCTGGGATGGTTCCAAACCTGAAGGAACAGGGATTGGCATGTAGCAGATGCTCAGTACAGGGACGCCTGGTTGTACTTGGCTTTGTCGCCCGTCATGGGTATTGTGTCGTTTGCAAATGGAAGATTGGTAGCACGCCTGCGCCCTACAAGTCTATCGGCGCCATTTTTCCACCAGCATGTACTCGCTTCATGTCTCCGTGTCACATGTTAGTAATGCCCACAGTATCTCAGACCTTTTATCATTATTATTTTTGTTATGGTGATCTGTAGTCAGTGACTGTTGATGTTGCCTTTGTAATCGTTTTGCGGCCCAGTGACCTGTGTTCATACAAGATGGCAAACTTCCTCTGGGTATGTTGGGTGTGTTTTGACTGTTCCGCCAACTTGCTGTTCCCCTGTCTCTCTCCTTCTCCTCAGGCTTCCCTGTTCCCTGAGACACAATTTCATTTTTGAAGATTTACTTTAGCTAAGGGGAGGGACAGAGGGAGAGAATCCTTAGCAGACTCCCCGCTGAGCACAGAGCCCTACTTGCAGCCCAGTCTCACCACCCTGAGGACATGAACCAAGCCAAAATCAAGAGGGGGACACATAACCGATGGTGTCACCCACATGTCCCCTATGTCCCTTTAAATCCAAAGCTAGAAGTGATTTAGCTCAGTGAGGAAGGCATACTGAAAGCTGAGATAGGCTGAAAGCTAGGCCTCCTACAGCAAACAGTTAGTTAGCCAAGCTGTGAATGCAAAGGAAAAGTTCTTGGAGAAAATCAAAAGTGCTATTGCAGTGAACACATCAAAGATAAGAAAGAAAAGCCGCCTTATTGCTGATATGGAGAAAGTTTCAGAGGTCTGAATAGAAGACCAAACCAGCCACAACATTCCCTTAAGCCAGAGCCTAATTGAAAGAAAGGCCCTCGCTCTCTTCAATTCTGTGAAGGCTGAGAGAGGTGGGGAGGCTGCAGAAGAAAAGAGTGAAGCTAAGAGAGGTTGGTGTATGGGATTTAAGGAAAGAACCCATCTCCCTAACAGGTGCAAGGTGAAGTAGCAGGTGTTGATGTAGAAGCTGAAGCCAGTTATCCAGACGATAATTCATGAAGGTGACTACACTAAACAGATCTTCAATGTAGACAAAACAGCCTTCTGTTGGAAGAAGACGCCATCTAGGACTTTCATAGCTAGAGAGGAGAAGTCCCCGCCTGACTTCAAACCTGCAAAGGATAGGCTGACTCTCTTGTTAGCAGCTTAATGTAGCTGGTAACTTAAAGTTGAAGCCGATGTCCATTTACCGTGCTGAAAATTACAGTGCTTTAAGAATTATGTTAAATCTACTCTGTATTCTATTAGTTGAAGCCTGGATGGCAACACATCTGTTTACAATATGGTTTACTGAATCCTTTGAGCTCACTTTTGAGATCTCCTGCTAAAAAAAAGGGGGGGGTATCTTCCAAAATATTACTGCTCATTGACAATGTACCTAGTTACTGGAGTTCTGATAGAGATGTGCAATGAGATTAGTGTTTTTTTTATGCCTGCCAATGACATCCATTCTGTAGCCTATGGGTCAGGGAGTAATTTCATCTTTCAAGTCATACTATTTAAGAATTACATTGCATATGGCTCTAACTGCTCTAGGTAGTGATTCCTCTGATAGAACTAGACAAAAGCCATTGCAAACCTTCTGGAAAGGATTCACCATTCCAGATGTCATTAAAAATGTTCATGATTCAGGGCAAGAGGTCAAAATATCAACATTAACAGGAGTCTGGAAGAAGTTGATTTCCATCCTAATAGATAACTGTGAGATGTTTAAGACTTCAGCGGAGGAAGGAACTGCAGATACGGTGGGAAGAGCAGAGAACTAGAATTAGAAGCAGACCTGAAGATGGGGCTGAACTGCCACCATCTCATGATAAGTCTCTCACAGATGAGCTTCTTGTGGTTGAGCAAAGAATGTGGTTTCTTTTCTTTTCTTTTCTTTTTAAGATTTTATTTATTTATTTGACAGAGAGAGGCATAGCAAGAAAGGAAAAAAAGCACGGGGAATGAGAGAGGAAGAAGCAGGCTTCCCGCTGATCAGGGAGCCCAATGTGGGGCTCGATCCTAGGACCCTGGGATCGTGACCTGAGCCGAAAGCAGATGCTCAACTACTGAACCACCCAGATGCCCAAGAAAGTGATTTCTTGTGATGAACCTCTTCCTGGTGGAGATGCAATGAAGAATGCTGAAATGACAAGAAAGGATTTAGATTATTACATAATTTTAGCTAATAAAGCAGCATCAGGGTTTGAGAGGGTTGACTCTAATACTGAAAGATGTTCTCCTGTGGGTGCAGTGTTATCAGACAGCATCACATGCCACAGAGGAGCCATGGACGAAAGGAAGAGTCCATCAATGCGGCAAGCCAAGCAGTTGTCTTATTTTCCGAAATTGGCACAGACACCCCACCCTCCAGCAACCACTACCTTGATAAGTCAGCAGCCATCAGCATGGAGACAAGACCCTCCACCAGCAAAAAGATTAGGACTTGCCAAAGCTCAGGGGACGATTAGCAAATTTTGGCAATAAAGTATTTTTTTTAATTTTATATTTTTTCAGTGTTCCAAAATTCATTGTTTAGGTATCACTCCCAATGCTCCATGCAATACATGCCCTCCTTAATACCCACCACCAGGCTCACCCAAACCCCCACTTCTCCCCTCTGAAATCCTCAGTTTGTTTCTCAGAGTCCACAGTGTCTCATGGTTCATCTCTCCCTCTGATTTCCCCCAACTCACTTCTCCTCTTTTTAATTAAGGTATATACAATTTTTAGGTACGATGCTATTACTACAGTATAGGATACAGATAACTTTTATAAGCACTGGGAAACCACAAAATTCATTTGACCAGCTTTCTTTTGATATTGCTTTATTGTGGTGTTCTGGAACTAAACCCACAAGATCTCCAAGGTATGCCTGTAATGGGAGGAACAGACAACAGTTAAAGTCTTAGAGGAGAGGAAATCTTATGTTTAAGGCTAATTCATACTGAAAAGAGACCAAAGGCATGAACTAATGCTTCAGGAGATGTTTATGGAGCCTGGTGCTCTGTTTGCTTTTTATACACTAATTGGCAAATTTATTGGGTTGCCAAGATGGCAAGTTTATGGATTAAAAAATATATATAATTTACTAGTAAATGTCATCTGTGTTGCATTTGAGTTGCTCTTTTTTTTTTTCTTTGAAGAAAGTTAAGCTTAAGAAGAAAAGTAAAAATTACAGGAAATAATTTGCAAATTGATGGCATTTGTGAAGACTTTTGAAAGAGCAGGGGAGTGGAGGTTGGGACCGGCTTCCCTCCTCCCTGTTCAATGACTGTCATTGTCTCACTGGGGAGACTAGTTTCTGTATTTTGCTGAGCTGGTGTGAGGTGCTGCGAATGAGTAAGCACCTTTGTTCGTGGTTGTGTGCTGTACCATACATTAGCTAGCATCAGATGTGGCTCAGAAGGCTGGGAAATAAGGCTAGTGCAAATGAAAAATGTTTTATTTCTTGTATTGTAATTAATTTAAATGAAGAAGCTTAAGCAATGTAAAATATTTGTCCATGAAAGACAAGTTTGTTTCGGTAGGACTCTATTAGGCTTTGTTGAAAATGTGGCACATGAATGGCTTTTCTAAGGCTTAGTATGATAATAAAAGGATGTAAAATGTCTCACTAATACTTTGTAAAAAGCATTGTAGGGGTACAGTGGATACACCAAACAACATGCATATTCAATGTCTACAATTGGCTAAGTCTGGACTTACACATAAAACCAGGAAAACATCACCACGATCAGGGTATAGACATATCCATCACCTCCAGAAGTTTCCTTGTACTTGCTCTTTTGTGTGTGTGGTAAGAACACTTAACACAAGATCTACCCTCTTACAAGTTTTGAGTGCAGTCTGCAGTATCATTTGCTACTCCGTATGTCATACAGCAGACCCCTAGAACTAATTCATCTTGTAATCTTATGTTCTATTTTGCAAGGAGCATATTTTAGCTGCACTGGGTTAAACAAAATCTATTATTAAAGTTATTTCATTTTTTTTCTTTATGTTTTTTTTAACGTAGCTATTAGAACATAAAACTAGGGCTGTCTGGGTGGCTCAGTCATCAAGCAACTGCATTCGGCTTGGGTTGTGATCCCAGGGTCCTGGAATCAAGCCTTGCATTGGGTTCCCTGCTCCATGGGACGCCTGTTTCTCCTTCTCTCACTCCCCCTGCTTGTGTTCCTGCTCTCGCTGTGTCTCTCTCTGTCAAATAAATTAATTAATTAAATATTTTTAAAAAATAAATAAATAAAATGAGACGTGTCTAACAGTATACGTTTATTGACAGCGCTGGTATAAAATGTCCTAAAAGTATAAGCCACAAGCTCTCCAGGTAATGGAGGGCTCTTCCAGGTATAAGGATTATGGCTGCCCACCCCCTCCCACCCCCCAGCCCCTGCAGCTTTTCTTTGGCGTTAAGCTTCTCCTGTGTCTATGACACCAAACTCTCTTACCATTTGGGGGCTGAGAATAAAAGGAGAATAAAAGGCATGAATTCTATAACAGAAGAAATGTTCTCCAGAGTTGAGTTTTGCTTTGCTTTGATTTTTGACCCAGACTTGGCTCTTTAGTGTATTTGTCAGTTTGTTTGTTTTATTGAGGCCCAAAGCATTGGATTTTCTTTCAAAATGGCAGGAAGAGGGTAAGGGTGGGACCCAAGGAGGAAACAAAACAAAACAAAACCCGGTGGCCCCGGGGAGAACCGAGAGAGGGTGTGGCTGGAACTGTGTTGGCAGCGGCTCCTGGAGCCCCGAGACAAGGGATCAGGTGGAGGACAGCCTGGGGTGGAGGCCTAGAGTATGGGGATGGGGAAAATGCTAAGCCAGAGGAGCGAGTGGGGTTCCCAACACAGGGGCCAAGACCGTAGAGGAGGCCAAAAGCAGCGGGGCCAGGGAATCACGATAGAGGCGGGACAAATCTCCATGGTGAAAGTCTCATAAATGAGCTGCCACACAGGGTGAGGGGCAAGCCAGATGGAGGGCAGTCGCATGGGGTGGGGGCGTGTGGAGTCAGAGGTGTCCTCCCAGGGCCCAAGTCACTCCTGCCGAGTGAGAGGATTTCACCACACATCCCTCGTCTGGGATACTCCGGCTGCCCAGCTGCGGACAAATGGGTTTACTTCCCCAGCCCTAGTATTCAAAGCAAACTCTGTTGGGCTGTCTTCACACTGGTTGGTGTTGTGGACTTTTTTTGGCTCCTCTTCACAGATCACACAAAAGTCTGGCTTATTTGTTTGTTGCTCCGTCCTAGTGGGCTGAAACTGCCTTAATCTTCTCTCTGTGGCCAGCGCCCCGCAAGGTTGTAAGCTACCAAACGAGTAGCTCGAGTGGTGGGCGGGCAGTGGATAAGGAAGCGGAATTAGAAAACCATGTCACTCAAGGACATGTAAAATCCCGATACTTTTTTAAAAAGTTCCCCCCAGCACCTTTGGGAACACACAGATACTTAAATATTCGTATGCATACATGTATTGAAGCCCAGTATATGAAATAACGTCTTCATTTTGGTGTCAGTCTGGGTGAGGGGCCCCCACTTTTAGGATGCCCCGGGGAAGCTGTTTTCAAGAGCTATTTGCAGCTGGATTGTTCCCTGACTCGATGGAGCTAAAACTCTTCCAGAGAAGTGAACTGTCCTCACAGAAAGAGCTGAAAGAAACACCAAGTTTCTTGGCATGATGTTGCCGGGCAGGCTGCAATAGATTAGCTCTGCCCTTAACAACAAGTTTCACTGGGCCGATGAGAGATGTTATGGAAACGTATCAAGGGAAAGAGGACTCCAGCTTCAGCTGGCCAGCAGACCATAGGGTAATCACTGCAATGAAAATCCTGAACCAGCACCAAGACTCACAAAGCAGCTTATTATAAGGATTTAATATACAGTATGATGGAGAATCTGGATAGCTCTGGTAATGGGATACGGAGCCTTGCTCTTCTCAGTCCCTGGTTCAAATTTGGATTAAGTCCATTTCAACTAAAATTAGTTGCCATTTGAGACACTTTGGAGGCCTTGGCGAAACAAGCTGGTCACCTCATCCCGGCTACCAGGGGAGCTGACCTCACATACAGGGGCTACCTCCCCAAGGAAAAATCCCAACTGTTGTCACGCTGTAGGTTTCCTTTTAGACCACAGATCGAAGTCCCACCAACATTATTTTAAAAGTGCTCAAGCCCCAAACTCCAACTCTGTGACCAAAGTGTCCCTCATTCAGTTCTAGAGAGTCAAGATTGCAAAGGTTAAAAACAATGCAAAACAACAACAACCCCTCTTCTAAGGCAACTCTAGTTCTTCAATCAGACTTCTTTAAGAAAGCAGCCTGGTGGCTTGATAATTAGAAGCTACTGTAGAGATCCACTCAGGCCCTTCCCCACTGGGCACGTCCACCGCATTCACGTGGAGTGGAAGCTTCTGGCGCAGCCTTCTTGGATCGCTGCGTGTCCCTGTGAATGCCTGTCTTCCTGGATCCTGCTCTGTCTTGCGTGTCCAGCCTATCAAGTGGCTGAATTTGTGCAGCAACAGGAATAAAAGGAAGTCAACACAGTCTTGCTATCTCTCTCCACCGGTAAAGAAGGTTCTTGTTTGTCTGCCAGCCACAACCCACGTTGCCACATCCTTGTTTTGCAGAATGTCAGGAAATAAGAAATTACCAGAAAAGTGCCTGAGAGCACCATAGTGCAGGAAGATGCTAAATTCTCAGGGACACCAAAGCTTTCTAAACACTGTTGTTCCGTCCACAGTCCAGAACCTTTCTCCCTGCCCTTGGTTCAGACTCTCTCCTGCACTCCCTCAGCCAGAAAAGCAGAGTCGCAGGTAGAACTGGAGAAAAGGCTGGTGTTCCTGTGCTTGTGGGCTCCTGGGTCTCTCTGTTCACTGCCATCATCTGGCATCTGGACTCTTTCTCGTGGCTCTAGGTGCACAGCAGATACACTAGTTATAAAAATTCTCTCTGAGTGCCGTGTTCCTGGAAACCAAAATCTAGATGGATAGATGCTTTGTGGATTGAGCAGCCTCCACATAGAGGTAGGAAGTCACACCTACACCCCTTCCGTGTGTGGGTTTCTCTTCTATCTGTTGTCCTCTCACTCCAGAGTCACTGAAATGGGAAAAGAGAAGGGTGTGTGTGTGTGTGTGTGTGTTTTCCCCCAAACAAGTAACCAAAAGCCACACCACTGGCCAGTGCAGGGACACCACCAAAGGCATTCCTAGATGCAAGAGAGGAGGCACAGTACAGTTCTCTGCCGGGTCCTTGAGATCGTGTTCACCTTCCTTCACAAACCAACCAGAAATGAAATTCATAAGGAAAATAAGCTATCATCAATACACTGTCTGAACCTAATGGACTAGTAGTAAATAGAAAGGAATGTGTATTTTAAAATGAATTTCAGTACAGCTGTATACTCCATCTTCATGAGAGAAGAGATCACTAACTGTCACCTGACTGAGGTGTGTTTTATGGGCAGCATTGCTGCCACCGACATGTTTTTATGAAATCGCTGACATGCTTCTTAGTTCTGAACAGAACAAAAGGTCATCGCCCACACTGATCCATTCCTTGAATATTCCTCATATGTTCAAAATGTGCAAGAGATACTTCGTGTAGACCTGAAGTGGAGCCGGGGTCCAGGCTTGGGTAATTAAGCAGGCTTTCCCCCTTTTTGAATGTCCAGCAAGGACTCAGAAATCACGAAGGATGAAGGGAAATTCTCTCTATTGTGGGGCTAGACAGAAAAGTACCAGACGCCCAGCAACCTTGCCTCTCTACACCTAAAGGCTAGGAGCTTCCCTCTGGAATTATAATAGTCCCAGATGTCTCCACCACTTTCCAAACCACCTCCACAAAAAACCACAGAGTTGGAATGTCAAACTAGTCCCTTGGTTCCTGGTGGAGTTCTGTGGTGTGTCCCTCCATAATTCACTGAATTCTTGTTCAATGTCTGTTGCACCCAGTAAATTATATGTTCTACGGGAGCCAGGGCCGTTGCCTGCCCTGACCACCACTGCATCTCTTGGCATGGACAAGGTACTCAGTAAGAGTCTGTTGAGTGAATCAGTGAGAAAATGAATGAATGAATGAATGAATGAGTACTAGATAGTTGTCAAACCTGCAGTGGTTTAAGCACAGGCCAAGTGTATATTTTAATGCTTAAAGCAACTTGCCTTTAGAGATTTTACATTAGGATTAGTATCTACTTATGTTAGGTATAAATGTAATAACTCTCATGGCATCTCGTGTGGACACAAGAAACTTCTAGCTCAATATCTGAAACGTCAGGGTGATTTCTTGGGTCAGGATAATGGGGCTTTGTGCCAGAGAGCTAATATGTAGAGGAAGCAAAAAAGCAGAGCCTCAAAGAAAAAAAATCTTTCTCCTTTCCTGCCTCATTCCTCTTCTCAGTGGCTGCATTTGGTCCATTCTCCCTGGAGCCTTGCAGTGGCTTGTCACATCTCAGGCAGGATCTCGTGTCATGTGGACTATCTGGATCCTGACTCTGTTGGACTGGGAGTCAGGAAGTCTGGATTTGCCCCCAGTTTTGTCATTAACTAGCTGTGGGACCTTACCAAAGTTTCTCTGCTTCTCGAAGTCTCTGCTTCTTGTTTATAAAATAGAAGCATGGGACTAAGAGTTTCTGACTGTTCTTACCAGCTCTAATACTGAACATCTAGTGATATTTCATACCTGGGAATAAACAGGGGCAGGTAGACTCAAAGTTGTGAAAAGGCTAGAATGTGGTTTAAAAAAAAAAAAAAAAGCAAAGGTCGGAAACTGAGTTTTGCCTAGTTCACAAAGTACCCTTGGAACTTTACAGAAGGAAAGGAAGAAAACAAGTCTGTTTAGATTGTGTGGTTTCTGTAAACTGAATTTAACTAATTTCACTCTCTGTCTAGAGAAGTTTTCTATTTCTTTTTGCATTACCTGGCAGATTTGTTGTGTGATGTATTCTTGTTTTTCTTTGCTTACAGTGTCAAAGGTAGGATTTAAGAGTAAATCCTAAATGGTGGCTGCTACCTATCAGAAATGAGACCCCAGACTTCCCAGTGCTCATAATTACCAGTAAATAATTCCCCCCCAGCAAATTATTAATTTTCTCCCTTTCAGAATCCTTGAAACTCTGAGCTTCAGTTTCAAGATCAATTCCTATAAACCCTATAGTATTTAAGCCTAAGCACATATGAGTTTAATACGAATGTTAAAGAGCTATAATTTGGGGGTTCTAAGATCATCTTATGGTTAGCCCATGAAATCAGGGAATTGCTTTTTCTGGAGAGAAAGGAACTGAAATGCATTCATGTGGTGACAGGATTTTATTTGAACAGTGCATGGTCTCCTGCTAGCCTTGCTTTTCCAAGAGGTATGGCCTGCACTGAAGAGGCTCTGTGGAGACAGAGAAGTGTCTCCCCAGCACCCCTTCAGCACCAAGTTGGGTCCACTCTTTTCCCAGTACCTACTGACCAGCTTCCCTCCCAGGTACTGAGGCATCCTGGGCTATGAGAACTGTGTCCACAGCAGGAACAAGGTCTCGCATGTGTTAACAAGCTCCTGTGCACAGAAAACAGCCTTACTTCTCGAATGAAAGGAATCAAAGAAAGAACAGAGTGTGGATTGTCCTGTTTCCTATATCCACCTGCCACAGGATCCTAAGTGGAGCAAAATTTAGAGAATCATATTTGGAAGCTTTCTCATTCTTCAGTTACTTGAAACTGAGCCTGAGAGGGAGAGATACAATAGCACTCCCTGTGTGTGTGTGTGTGTGTGTGCGTGTGTGTGTGAGTGTGAGTGTGTGTCTTGGGCCTGTAAAAGGGCCCAGGCTTTTGGAAGACATCACTCATCCCTGAACTCCTACAGCAAGACTCCGAGTACTTGAATATGTAGAGAAATAGGAAATCCCTGGATGTAACTGAAAAGCCCCAGACTAGATTCTTCTTTAGCTTCGATGCAGAACTCACGCCTTTGTTACATCCCGCTGATTGCCAGAGACTTGAACCACCTCCTCTCTAGGTTATAAGTGGGTACAGGTAACAGTCATAGGGAATGTGCCTCAAACAGGCCTATCCTCCAAGTCCTGGGGGGAAAAAAAAATGGAAGGAACTGATGGCCAAGGCTGCCAAAGAGCTAAAGCGTCAGTCTTGTCTCTCCCCATTAAAGTCCTTAAAAGCTTAACATAGTTTTCATTTTTCAGCATTAATTAAAATCTAAGTCTCCTGCCTTCCTCGAAAATCCCTTCTCCACCTTGAGTTGGCTGCTCCAGGAGCATCTTCCCTGCTATTATTAGTGGATAATTGCTTAACATTTTCTAGAGGTAATTAACCTTGCCTTTGAAATGAAAGAAATCCCTAAATTGAGCAATATGATGAAAGCCATTCTTTCATGTAATTTAGACTCATCAGCCAAATACATCAATTTCTAGCTCAAAGGCAGGTCTGAAGAATAAGCAGTGGAGATATTGTAAAGAAAAAAACTCAAGGTCTTAATACTGTCAGTCTCAATTCCTTCAGAACACGGTTCCCAGGGCGACAGCCCGATTGCAGGAGGCCAGTGGTTCTGTTCAAGTGCAATGCAGTGACCTTGACAAAGGGCATCTGTTACAAGGAGTCCATGTCCGGCTGACAGCAGCATGGTCGGTGTTGCATGCATACCTGAAGGCTCCGGAAGTTCTCAGAGGACTACTGCTTCTGCATTTAAATGAAATGTCTTTTAACATTTTTAGGAAAACAAATGTCGTTTTGCAGAGCGCTCTGGGAGTCTACATGCAGTTTGTCAGTACCCGCCAGCATCTGTATGCACGCCTGTCTCACAATAACTGTAAGTAGCTCCTTCAGGACCATAGGTTTTGAGGTGGTGAGATGCCACAGACAACTTGCTTGCCACCCGCCTCCACCTAAGGCTGTGCCCCACTGATTTCAGACTGATGGATATCAGAATTTTCCTCTCGCCAAGAGAAAGGTTTCCAAGATGGAGACTAAACAACATCCCCTGGTATCTCGTTCCAAAGGTTGGGAAAGTTCCGTGCCAGCAAACCACTTTGTGGTTGCATTAGACGCTCTCTGCTGCCCTGTGGTTAGCTGGAAGTCACTTTACCGCCGGGCTTTTATCGCCCAGCGGCTGCATTTAGCATTCTGGGTGACCGTGGCCCACGCCCCAAACCAGAGGAAGGCCCTGAGGGGCTTTTAGAGGACCATCCAGCAACCCTCAGAGATGCAGGAGGTCCAGATCAGATCTACAGACGCAGATTTAAAAAAAAAAAAAAAAAAAAAAAAAGAGGTCACTTTGGCGCCCTCTAGGGGCAGTTCATTGCCATCCCGTAGATTGTGAAATCTTTGGGTAATTTCATGTCAGTATGGAGACAAACATCTTGTTAGTGATTTCCTCATCTGGCTTACCAGTACCCTTTCCTACATTCTTTTTGTTGATTATTTTACATGACCACAGGATCCCTTTTCTCATGGAAACTTCATCATAAAATCCTGTACCGAAGGGGGGAAAAACCCAACAACAACAAAATTAAAGCCAGAGACTTTGATTGTGTCTATCAGTTCTGTTTATTTTGATGCAAGCACTGAAGGCAGCTCTTCAGCCCTCCTTTTTAAATGTTTCCCATTCACAAACATGGGATCTGAGTCGGTTTCATTCCCCTTTAACAAATGGGGACGCTCTGGGGGAGCAAATCTTATGATGCCTCATATTGAAAAGCAGGGTGTTTAGAGTCTTTCATTCTTTGGCATCATTGGTAAGTTCCTTTGCCTCTCTGTGCCTCAGTTTTCTCAAGTGTAAAGTGGGTCAGAGAAGAGTGCCTTCCTGATGAGGGTGCTCTGAGGATTGAAAGAGATCATGCCTGCAAAGCACATCATTGTCCTTCACAGGTATAGAGAATCTGGGGCACTCACGACAGGAGAGCGCAGGAGACTCAGGAATTACCTAACAAAGGCACTGACCTCACACAGCCGTTGAAAGGGTTAAATGATTTAATGAAGGCAAAACACCAGAATAAAGTTTAGCATGTCCTAAACAACTGAAATCAATTCCTGTTGCAGATTTCCATTGTACAGTTGAGCACACTGCAACATACATCGGTTAAGGAAGGGGCTTAGGGAACTGACATAGTCCGCAGCAGAGTCAGGAATCCATCTGCCTCCACCGCCCAGGCTTTTTACCACGATGCTCTCTCTGCATAGTAACTGTTACCGTCAGTAGTATTTTGACAGGAGAAATAATTTTCAGTAGGCATGCTGTCTCCGACTGAAGAGAAGTTTCCAGTTCATCAGCCCAAGAGGTGCACATTCTGAAGCATGAGCCCACTTCCATGAAGACACCAAAAATGTAACCACTCATTCACAGTCTTTTGGTGGCGTGGGGCAGAAGTTCTCCACTTTTTTTTTTTTGCAGCAAGTGGATATTTTCTGCTGGCTGAGATACTTGACTTCATCTGGGAAAGTGGACATAGTTGATAAGGAATTTTAAAAGGGAGCATCCAGAGGGAAGCCAAAACACCTTCTTAGGGTGTTTCCTTAGGGTCTCCCTGTCTCGGTGATCGAAAGCCCTGGTAACTTCTAATGTTTCTCTAGAAGAGGCTCCAAAGCCACTCCATTTTCTTTTTCCTTTTTTTTTTTTTTTTTTTAAGACTTTATTTATTCAGTAGAGAATGAGAACACCCAAGCAGTGGAGAGGCAGAGGCAGAGGGAGAAGCAGACTCCCTGCCCAGCTGGGAGCCTGACACAGGGCTTGATCCCAAGACCTGGAGATCATGACCTGAGCCAAAGGCAGGTGCTTAACCATCTGAGCCACCCAGGTGCCCCTCACTTTCTGATTCTAGCATGGAAGATGCTCCCTGCACCTCTGAGAAGGAATCTGAGGATTCTTGAAATTTCTGATGAAATTGGATAGAGAAGTTCTAAGCTAACCAGCGGTAAAAGTGTTCCTAATGTAGCCACAGTAGAAGCGCTCCCTGACGTAGGGCTTTCTTCAGCTCTCTTGGTCAGCATATTACCAGCTCTGCTATCTAAGCTGCTAAACCTCAGAGTCTCCCAGCTCAAGGATTTCCCATTGATTTTAGCTTCCAAAAACAGATTTCCCACAGCACCACCAAATTGTGACCGTGGGTGAAGTCTCCTGCTATTCCGCTTACTGTCTGCAAGTGCTGAGGCTTTGGAAACTCAAATCTTTGAGGCTGTCTTATTTTCTCTGAGGGCACAGAGCTAAAAGAAGACGGTTTGTTGTTTTAGGGAAGACACTCATTCCTAAGAAATTTCTAGCTATTGGGCAGTGGAAAAAAAAAAAACTGTTTTGGAAAAACTTTTTCTGATGTTGAAGTGGTACAAACATGTATTTAAAGGAGATGCTTTTCTCAGAGGTGTTGCTGAGATGTATGCCTGTATTTGAGCTCCGCTTGGCTCTGAGACTTCCCCGTGCATTCCCATCCCTTCTTTAGGCAAGTTGGTAAAACACTTCATGAGTTAGTTTCTTTTTTTCTTTTCTTTTCTTTTCTTTTTTTTTTTTAATGCTATACAAGGAGCGAGGCCCACTGGTCCTGAAGCAAAACTACCTGAAAACTCTGTTTTCCTAGGAGGTGCTTTCCAGGTAAGAGGAAGATATTTTCGGGTTGAGATTTAGACTCTGGAAGACTCCCTCCTGCCCAGAAGTGGTCATCCCCGACAATCACTGCAAACAGCAACGGAAGTGAGACGACAGTGATAATGCCACTCACACTGGCCTCTATAGTAGTCTTTACTAGGAAAAGTTCAAGTGCCACGCGCGAGGTTGCAGACGATCCTCAGGTGTGTTTCTGTTCCCATTAACAGACAGGAAACTGAGCTTGCAAAGGTGTCTGTCTCACTGAAAGGCCGAGAAGAAGTGGCTCACGGGAAACCGGAAAACAAAACGAAACAACTTCAGTACTTTTATTACACGTCAAAATTCCGAGGGTAGGTTGTATACAATCAAATCAGCTTTTGAAGAGCAGAGTTGCCTGCTAGTAGTGTATTCATTCATTCATTCATTCAGTGTTCACTGAGTATTCATTACATGTCAACTGTTGATCAGGGAGTGGGCTGCAGCGTCCCTAAATTCACAGAGCTTCCATTCTGGTGCCTAGAAACAAACAAACAAGAACATCAAAATAAAATATCAGGTGGACATAAATGTTGTGGGGAAGCAAAGGAAGAAAGCTAGGAAATGCCGAGGGTCTTATTTCCTACAGCATGGTCCAGGAAGGCCTCCTCAGGCGGGAGGCATTTAAGCAGGACTTTGAAGGAAGCTAGGGCTCCATGAAAGCGGTTAAAGTAGAATTTTCAAAAAACCAAAAAGCAACTCTCATATAAATAGAAACCGAACTTATGTCAAAGATTCATTCTGCTCAGTAACTAGTAAAGGAATAATAAAAGGTTAAGACTCGTTCAAGTGGCATTCAAAAATGTGGCATTTACAGGAAGTTTAAAAACGGAGTGCTCAACGAAGAAAGACCGTTAGATTACAGACAAAGCTGGTTCATGTCCTACTAGATTCTATAGCAACTCTACTCTCTGAAGTCCTTTAACAGAAATTATTTGGTCTCTCCTGGAAAAAAAATCTACAAACTAACAAGAAACTTCACTCCATCTAAGACTTTTAATCAACAGTCAAGAGTGAGTCAAAGAAAGTCCATTCCCCTAAATCATCCCGTGGGAACCTATGAAACAATGTACCCATAGCACATTTAAAAGACACACTGCTCACCTTTTTATTTTCAAGTTTTGCTTTCTTTTTCTTCTTTAGTTTTTTGTTTGGTTTTTTGGTTTTTTTTTTTTTTTTTTTTTTCTTTACAAAGTCAAGCAGATAGCTGGAGGAGGAGCATTGCAGGCGGAGGCAACATGAGTGAGTTGGCCCCTCTCCCTCCCTCCAGGAGGAGCCCCCCACCAACGCACACTCATACGTTCAACCTTATTAGGAAGTGTCGTGTAAGTGAATAGCTGGGGATAATCTGGAGAAGCCGGAAGATTTATACTGGAAAGAGAATGGACTTGAAGTTGGAAGTTGAAAGTAGGGAAATTTCAGAAGGTATTAGGGAGTCATGAATATGAAACGTGATGAATAAGAGGAGAATGGATTTGGACATTTTGCTACTTCTCTTGGGCCTGGAAAGGTAGTTCATCTACACAAGCGCCACCTTTGACTGTTTCCTGAGAAACTGGGCAAAGACATGAACTGGTTCCCATTACTTTTGGTTTGCTTGTTGGGCTGAGTTCTATATGAGATGGGGCCATGGCGCTTCCTAGTTTCATGTCTGTCCGTACAACCTTCCTCTGTCTCTGAAACGTTCACACTCAATAGGGTGTTGCAGCATGGAGACACTGTCACTGTCATTGAGATGTAATCTCTGTTTTCCAAAACACCTCCTCCTCCCACGCTTTGCACTGCTTACAAACCCTCATGCATTGATTGCTTCACGGTAGCTTCCCCACCACCGAGGGAACCAAGTATCTCCAAACTCTTTGCTTGGCCAACTGGATGATGAGACCATAGCAGCAGAGGTCTTTCAGCATAAGGTCTGGGAGTCGGAAGTGCTTTTTTTCAGATGGCAATTATAGCCCCTCTGGGATATGCAGATAGAGCTGTTACGTTATTCAGTAGGCAATTTCCCCATTCTCCCTTCCCACCCTTTTACCAACGGATAAAGAGATAACAGTGTGGGTTTCAGGCACCAGACAAGAACCTGAGAGGAAGAGGAAAACAGCAGCACTGATGGATACGATTCACCTCCCACCAAGAAGGATAATATGGGGAGGGAGGGGGAGGAGGCAGTGGGGGAGAAAAGAGATGAGTTTGTGACCCCAGCCTCTTTGCTTTTAGAAAGAGGCTCTTGCTCCCAAATATTGTCTTCACACTGCCTGCAAGCCCACCAATCAGAAATTCATTTAGGTTAATATTCGCATATCCTGAAATGATTAAGGAGACCACCATTTGGTTCAACAAACACTTGTTTAGTTCCTGATTATACTGAAGCTCATGAGAGAGTAAGTACAGAACCATACTTTGGAGCCCCCAAGTAAAAAGGGCAAGTGCAAAGGATAGACGATCCTTGCGAAGGATGCTGACCACTTTCATTCTGGTCGCTACGCAGAGTCCTGAAGTCAAAGAAAGCCAGGCCAGTGATGTGACCCCTGGATCTGAGCCCTGGCCTCAGGCAATAGTACCTCCAGGGCTTCCAAAGCTCCAAACTTGGTTTTCTCTTATTCTGTAGTACCAGGCTATCAGCTCCTTCATCTTAGATATTGGGAAAAGCAATGTAAATTTCCGTGCAGGTCCCCCCATGTATCCTGGGGGGTGTTTTCAAATTTCATCCAGCTTATATGGCACCAAGAAGTATTGTGTTCTCTCTCCCATCTTCAAGGTCAAGAATTTGATTCCTGGTTGCTGAGAAAAGCCAGATTTCTCCTAGAAGGAAATATTTTTGTTAGAGAAGTCTGTGTCAGATTATTTCGTCTGTTAACAGCAGAACCAGAAGATAATGAGGACTATTTGACAGAGACTAGCATTGACAAATGGTACACATTTTTGAACTCATTTCAAAGTACAAACTCCTATTTCATTTCATTTTCTAAGGCTCTGAATAACTTATAGACAATTTAATTGCCTGTATTTGGAATAGGGAATTCCTAAAATGCTGAGTATAATATTTGGATTTAAAGAAAAAGACACCATAATAGAGGCCATTGTTCAAGTAAGTAGAGACAGGTTCATGTATTTCAAACCCTGGATGAAATATAAAGAAGATCATTGAGTTCTAATTCGAAAGAATTCCACTGAAAGACTCAGAAAACAATCCACTGAGAGAATATGAGACAGAATTATAATATTTACTGGACCGTTGTTTGCTAAGAAGCATTTATTTTATATCAATTTTTAACAAGACTGAACTGTCAGATTGTTTAAAATTCCGTCGGAAAAATTTGGATTATCACAAAAGTGTTTACTCTTTTATTCTTCCATGTATATTGGATTACTCATGGAAGACAACGGAAAGAATCTGAGAAATGCTGGTTTTAACAGCAACTGAGACTCCATTTCAGAAATATTATAGACTATGTAAACGAAAGCAGTTTTTGGACATGTGTTAACGCAGCCGTGATACCACCGGTGCAATGTAAGACACCAAGAAATGAAATTTTCCAGCACTATCAGCAGAGATTATTCCTTGGAAGATGATGGTAGAAGTGAAACATGCTTCCCCTATAGCAACCATGCTTGCATAGGAAAAAAAAATTATCATCTTGTTTTGCTAAATATCACCATTAGCTCCAGCAGCATGACTCAGAGTCTGTTTAATAAAATAAGACCTTTTAAAGTCATCCTGGAACACTGGAATTATCACTTATGAAGACACTGCAGTCATATATAACTTAGATCACTCGCTGAATAGACTTCCCTTAAAAGCACGTTTAGGACGAAGAAGCCAAACTTCCTCTTGGTATTAAAATCACCTTTGATCATCCATTCTTTTTTTTTTTTTTTTTAAGATTTTTATTTATTTATTTGACAGAGAGAGAGATCACAAGTAGGCAGAGAGGCAGGCAGAGAGAGAGAGAGAGAGGAGGAAGCCGGCTCCCTGCTGAGCAGAGAGCCTGATGCGGGACTCCATCTGAGGACCCTGAGATCATGACCTGAGCCGAAGGCAGCGGCTTAACCCACTGAGCCACCCAGGCACCCTGATCATCCATTCTAATACCAAACAGGCATGTCCACCTTTTTTTTTTTTTTTTTTCCTGTAAGGTCTGAGTTTCAGGGGCACAGGTAACTTGTAACAATGCAACACTTCTCAGCTGCACGAGGACACCCCGGGGGGGTTGGGGGCCACAGAATGCGGGGTCCCGCCCCCACCGCGGCTGCCTCGGTGTACCACAAGCGGGGTACAGAAGGCATTTCTAACAGGTCATGTTGACGCTGCTTTCCTGGGAACCGCACTCTGAGAACTGCCGCACTGAAGGACTCTGGGTGGGAACTGTTAAAAGCAATTGTAGGAAAAAAATTAATCTTACGTGTGGGTCAGGCTGGTCTTGTGTAAAATGAAGAAAAACAAAAAATGAAACAGGCCTAAGCTTCCCCCTAAAGGCTCATCGGTCTCTCTGTGACGGCTGCCTCCAAACAGAGCCCTCTGCTTCCTGATTTCCCTTCGCTCTTTCCTACATTTAGTTCTCGGAAGTGCTCACAGAGCCCACTAGCTTCATTTACCCTACAATGTACATGGAACATAGCAGTTATTCCTTTCAGGGGACCTTTGCATTTTAACAGGGATCAAAAATTTAGACCCAATAAATGAAATCTGAACAACGGAAGGCATCACTCTGTTACATTCACACTCCATCACCCGCATTACGCCACAGTGGTCTGAAAGTCAAATCTCTCCGTGTTACTATCCCGTTTGAAGTCCTCCATGATGATTCTGCTCTTAGAGGCAAATTTTAAGTGCTTAGCAAGACTTTCAGGCTTTTCTTTTCTTTTCTGTTTTTTAAAGATTTTATTTAGGAGCACCTGGGTAGCTCAGTCAGTGAAGTGACTGCCTTAGGCTCAGGTCATGATCCCGGAGTTGCAGGATCGAGTCCTGTAAGGGGCTCCGGGCTCAGCGGGGAGTCTGCTTCTCCCTCTGACTCTCTCCCTCTCATGCTCTCTCTCATTCCCTCTCAAATAAATGAATAAAATCTTTTTAAAAATACAAAAAGTAAAGATTTTATTGATTTATTTGAGGGAAAGAGAACAAGTGATGGGGAGAGGGAGGGAGGAAGAGAGAGAAGCAGACTCACTGCTGACCAGGAAGCCCGATGCCGGGGCCATCTCAGGACCTGGACTTCCTGGCTTTTCAACCTATGCCCCTGCCTACAGCTCTACCTCAGCAGACACTTCTTCCTCCTCCCACTTTGGATACAATACTACAATACTGCACTACAATTTCTCTGAAAATGTTCTTTTCTCAGGATCAGCTCCATCATTTGGGGGACCCAGTGAAATAGAAAAATGCTGGACCCTTTGGCCATGATTATTAAAGAAGTTCAAGACAGCAACTGCAGAACATGTATCCGGGACCAGAGGCTTCCGAACACGGAGCCCTGTGTGACTGCCGGCCACACACCTGCAAAGGGGCCCTGAATATTCCAGGGACATTAATCCCTAAGTCACCTTGGCACATGTCTTGAGGTATCACAAAGAAACCCGTCAAGATGTGTTATTTCCTTTTGCTCTGAGTCAGTATCTCTGGACTTGTTGAACTTCAAATGCAAGAAAGCACATGACCCTCATCATGCCTTTACTCATTTTCCAGGAAAACTCTGATGTAGCCAGAGAGTACCAGGTACTACTTTGACCCTGGCACTGACCTGTCATAATCTCTCCCTCTTTGGTACCTCTGTAAGGTACTGTTCCTTCCTCCAGAAATGCCACTCACCGTGTCTCAGGAGAAACTCCCTTACCGGGCTTCAATCTCTTTTGTATGAGCATCTTATTCACTAAGGCTCCAAGCTACGCCAAGGCATCTCCATCTTTGTGTCTGTAGAATCCAGCACGATGTCTGGATCGGAGGAAGGACTTCAGAATGTTCATTAAATGAAAGAAGGGAGGTCAGGTATCCTAACCTTGTCCCCTATTTCAAAACCAGTTTTGTGGGAGAAAATCATTTCTAAAGCTGAGAGGTAGCTTAAATGTGACTTAGTCTTCCCGATTTACGAGGAATTTACTTCTCGTTACTTCTCCTACCACGAAGGGAGGAGGCAAGAACTGAAATCCTGCATCTCTGGAACCTAATGGAAGAGGGTGTGACACCCCACCCCCGACCCCGCCCCGCAGAGATGTGTTCGGTCCTGCTCAGTGGAGGAATCGGACACGAGAGAGTTTGAATCATCAAGGATGCCTTTCCTAGACTGGCTTCATATGGGAACTTCTATTGTTAATTCAAACATCAGGAGCTGTCTGAGGTCTGCAGTCTGCTCTCCCGGGCTGATCTAGTTTGTGGCTGATGTCAGTTTTTCGCAGCTCCCCCCACCCGCAACCCCTGGGACTTCTGACTCCGCACCCACGTTCTCCCGTGAGTGGGTGGCAAAATACCTTACAAGCTGAAATTCAAACCGATAAAGTCTGCTTTTTGTAAGTTTATGGTTTATCTATGAATTCCGTGTACCCAAGCTATCTTCATCCCTGGTTGAGGCAAAATTTGAGCATTGGCAGGATATCATATTTACTTAGGTATTTTGCTCCAACTTGCGGGCATATACTATTCTGGGCACGTTATGAGAGAAAATCCAGGAAGCTTTTTTTTCCAGTATAATCTTTTTAGTTGTTTTTTAGCCATTGGTATATACTCTGTCCTTGCAAGCACTGGAGGATTGAAGCAGCCTCTGGTCTTATTTTTTGGGGGGCGCGGTGGGGGGAAGAAAAGAAAGCCCATTGTTCCTGACTTCTTGGTAGATTGCTGCTTCTTTCTTCTTTCCCTTCCGTGTCTCCTGAAGCAGGTGGGCTTTCACTCCCTCTGAGTGCCTCCAACCCTTGGAGCTCACTAACGAGCTGGGACCAACGGTGGTCAGGTTCAGATATCGATCTCAAAAGACAAAAAAATTTCTCAGCATTAGATGCTTCTACAGCAGACATCGAGGCCTGAATCGCCATTCCGATGGGCACGTCTGGCAGCCTGCTCGGAGAGCAAATCCCAGGTTGTCTATACCACGGTGCAAGTCATGGAGTGGCAGGGAGCCCGTGAGAAAGTCTTCATGGAACCAGAAGTGGGGCTCAAGGGCAAGACAACTTTACCCATTTTTTGGATGTTAAGGGTTCAGTATTACTTTTAGCCCGTTGAGTGGACTTCTTCATTCCTTCAGCCAAGCTTGGTGTGTGCACTCCCAAATCCCACTCTTGCTTGTTTGGATACTCAGTTGCAATTGCTTTCATAGACATAGAATCGGGACCCTCAGGGTTGGCAGGGGGTTCAATTGGTTGTGCAGTCTGTCCCTTCCGACAGCTGAGTCTGCTTTACCGCCCCATACTACCTCTGCCTCAACACTACCCAGGACGGGAATGGACTACTGCCCAAGGTCACCCACTTCGTCCTTGAGTAGCTCTTTCAGAAATACCTTCTTTTCATAAAACCAGATGTCACTTGGCCTTTCAGATTTAAATGAGATTATTTTGAATTCTCATGCCTTATGCAGGAAGCCATTCACAAGCCTTTCAGACTCCCTGTCCATCTTCGACGTGTGGGCAGGAGGCTGTTCCTAAGTGTCCTGGCCACCTCCCGCTGAGGTTGATCACTCCGTGTATGGAGCCCTCTCTTTTCTACACCCGTCCTCCTTTCGGCTGTCATCTTTTCCCCCTCCACTGGGCGGTTCTCTTCTTTTCCTGCTGGGACATTCCACGTGAGTCTGTCTCAAACACAAGGCTCTGCAAGTGTGTGTGACATAATTAAGGCACTGGCTGGGATTAACAGTGTGGCGACCAGTCAGGTGAGGATGAAACAATATGCATTTCTATTCTTCAAAACCTCTCAGCTACCTCATCACCAGGACCCCACTTCCTGGCCACATTTCTCTATAGCTTCCACATCCCACCATACGCTGTGGCCCCTCTTTTCTTCTAACTCTTCTCTCCTTCTGTCAAATTCCTTGTCCCAAATTCTAGTTAACTCACTCTGTAGAGAAGTTTGGTTTTGCCTTTATCTTCTAGACCTTGACCTTGGCACCTTATGGCCCAAACCCAGGGCAGTTAACCAATGTGTTTTCCCAAAGACAGCCCACTCCCTAAAAGTCTTGTGCCAGATGTTACCCTGTCCCTACACAGTTACACAAAGTCCGGGTCTGACTCCCTGTCCATTCTCTCCAGTTCATTACAACCTGCCCTCCCTTGGCAGGCTTCTTGCTCTCAAGTCATTGCTATGGATGGGAAGAACACAGGCTTTGGAATGAGACCAGAATCTACTATTCATCAGTGGTGTGATATCCATTGGGCTAACTTTTCGAGACCATCTTTCCCAGCTATGAAGTGGTGATAATTATGCCATCCACAGGATTTGTTTGAAAATGCGATCTTCTGGTACATAATAGACACTCAGCAATTTTTATTTACTTTAATTAAAGTAAAATGAAATGGAGACCAGGTTTAAACATCTCCCAAGCAGACAGAACCGTTTAAGCCAAGTAAGCAAAACTCAATCTGGCTTATTTTTAGGAGCATCCATGGAACCTACTTAAGGTTATTTCTTATAAATGCCACTGATAATCATCAAAGAATCTTAAAACATTTTCCTAAAATGGTATAAGATAAGCACTTTTAACCAATCCCCTGCCATCTGGAAACCCCCACTATAATAACCAATCATTGTGAAGGTCAAGTAACTTTGTCATTGTCATTTTCTAAGCCGTGCCAGAACATCGTGCCCTTGAGCTTTATCGTCCTGGGTTTGAAGTGCCCCTGATTGTGACCAGTCCGTCTCTCACTCAGTCAAATATTCATATCAAGTCAAGCTCTGTAAATTTTCTTTTAACACTTCCCTTTTCCTTGGCCTCAAAACCCTTCAGCAGTGGTGTGGAGGAACCCTCTCCAGACAGGTTTGTTTGTTTAGACGCCTGACCCCTATCTCCTTGCTCTCTTGGCTCTCTTGGCATTTCATCTGGTCCCTGCTTTCATCCCCAGCTTTGGCTTTCATTACTCCCACTCCTATGCAGAAGGGAAAGAAAATCTGCTCCTGCCTTTTCCTCTGTGTTACAATTCTGACTAACCTGGAAATAGCTTTGGAGATGACTGAGATCAAGTTATGGCTCACAGGTATAACTGAGCTGTTTCCTAATTTCCAAAGGGCATCAGAAGTGCTGAGATCACTGTGAAGATGACCCCTCTTTTTGTCAGAGAGGACTGAAGGAAACGCTGGCCTCCGTACCTCTTTTTTTGGCATCTTATAAGTAAGTGCCTCTGTCCTCCTGAAAAGAAAACAGGTCAAAGATGCCATAATGGCTCTCACAACCCAAATCTCACCAACATACAAGGTTTATGTATGGTATTGACCTACCATATAGGTTACCGGAACCTCAAAACTAACTCAGCCTCTGATGAGGTGGGAGTCTCCAGGATGGGAGTTACCAGAGAATGGACCCTCACCGACTCAGCCAGGCAGACACTCCAGGATGCACATCTCCTTCAGATCTGGCGATCCTTTGGGTGTGGGGGAAGAGCTGCATGTTTTCACTGGCGTTTTCACATCAGAGAGGCATTCTAAGAGAAAGCATCCTGGTTGAGCAGCTTAAAAGGATTGTCCTATAAGCAATTTCAGATGAGTTACTTGTCTCTTTGCAGGTCCAGATGCTCATTTGCACAAAAAGTATAAAAATGAATGCCAGTATTAGCTGGAAACCAGGTCTGGCTACTGTAACAAAAGTCAGAATAATTGTGACTTAATAGAGGCCGGATTTTTTTTTCTCCCTCGTGATACGGTCTCAATTCAACCTGTCCAGAGCTGAGAAGGCAGCTCCCCAGTTTGGGACTAGGCTCCCCGGATGCTGTTTGGCATCTTCAACACTCATCTTTCACCTCAGGGCTAAACTGTTCTCAACTCTTGCCAGTGAAAAAGGAGAAGGGGAAGCGGAGGGCGCAATCTTTCCCTTTTTCGGGTGTGAACTGCAAGTTGTTTACATCTATCTGCTCCCATCCCATGGGCTATCACGCAGGCACGTGGTCCCATCAATCTGTATCACCAACGGCAAGACAGAGCCTTCAGCGGGATGCCACGTGCCCCGCTAAGATTCAGGGCTTGTCTTGCTGACAAAGAAAAAGAGAATACATACTCAAGGGGAGCTAGAAACTATCCTTACGGTTTCCTGTGAGCTTCTGCTAAGAGAGAGGTGGAATGTTTGACAGAAAGTCAGGGTTCCATTGGTAGTAGTTAATGTGTTTTATTTTGTTTTTTAATAATAGGCAAAAATTTCGAGCAGTGGATTTTATTTCAGTCTTGATATAGAGATAAAAGAAAAAGGTATGTGTGCCTTCACACTTTCACACAGAGACTCCCAGGGTGGGTCTGATTAAGAATGGCGAAGGTTTGGGGATAAAGTGACCGTCACTGCCCTGGCCTCCTGGTCCTGCTGGGTTTTAGGGAGTGAAGGCTTGGCCCCTGAGTGAGGCCTCAACCTTGTCCCATCTCCCAGCCAGTCCTGGTTAGGTTATTGCTGGTGGTGTGTGTTGGGGGAATCCAAATTGCATTTCCACCTTAAAGCCCAACTCATTTCTTCAATTCAGGCATTTGGGTTTCTGAGGAATTTCATCCCCTTCTCCACTGGTCCAAACATACCTCATGAACAAGGCTCCCCAAAACATCACACAAAGGAATGTTACCCACATCTCTTGTGTACACTGCCATGCGGCTCTCATTATCTTTCATGCAAGGATTCTCTTTTCCTTAAGTTCTAAGAACAGGAAAGGGGGGCACCTGGGTGGTTCAGTGGGTTAAAGCCTCTGCCTTCAGCTCAGGTCATGATCTCAGGGTCCTGGGATCGAGCCCCACGTCGGGCTCTCTGCTCAGCAGGAAGCCTGCTTCCGCCCCCCCACCCCCCGCCTGCCTTTCTGCCTACTTGTGATCTCTGTCAAATAAATAAAATCTTTAAAAAAAAAAAATAAGAACAGGAAAGGGCAGAGAAGGGAGGGGTGGGGGAAGGGGACAGGGTAGGATACGGGTCGGGGAGAATAGGAAGCCAGTAGGAAGCGATGCCAGAGAGAGATACATCTGGAATAGAAACCAAGCCAATAAGCACACACGCCCGTGGGATTCTGCAGTAATGAGTGGTCACACGGCAGTGCTCCCTCGCTCCAGATCTAAGAAGATCTAAGACACATCCTACCGCACTGGGAGGGAGACTTGATAGAGGTGGTAGGGGAAGAGGGTGAATCACGCATCATTTCATGCTTGGATGACTCTTATTCAGCAGGACACCCAAGAAGGACATACCCTGAGTGAAAACTTTCTTGACATTTTGGCAAACTACTAAGTTCAAAGATAGCGTTTCATGGACAATGAGAAAAATTTCAAACTAAACTGCGGAGCAGTCACCCTGTGGTATACTATTTTGCGATAAGGAATACTATTTTACAGTAAGTGTCTTTGGTGCTTTCCCTGCCAAAAAATGAAGGAGTCTGACCAGTTAGAGCAGGACTCACTAAGGGGAGAAATTTCACATGGACTCTTTGACTAATGATAAAATAAGAATATAACTCAATGTGAGAGATTCAAGGGATCTAAGTGGGTTTTTTTTTTTAAAGATTTATTTATTTAAAGATTCAAGGGATCTAAAGATTTATTTATTGATGTGTGAGAGAGAGAAAGCACACATCCTAGTTAGGGGAGGGCCAGAGGGAGAGAGAAGCTTCAAGGATACCCCACACGGAGCATGGAGTCTGACAGGGAGGGCTCAACCTCACGACCCTGAAATCCTGACCTGAGCTGAAACCGAGGTCCGACCTCAACCAACTGAGCCACCCAGACACCCTTGGAACACAGTGTTCTATAGTTGAGAAAGCTTCAGATGTGCTTGGCCATACGCTCAAACAGTGGCAGAACCACAACTAAAACCTAAGCATTGGAGGCTCCTACGCCAGTGAGCCTTGTCTGGAACGTTCTGACATCAGAGGAAGCTCTTATTCTGTAAAGAAAATACCTCCTGTGGGAAATCATTAATATGTCCTTATGCTGATTGTATCAAAAAAGGATGAGACCTGAGATGGTGAAACAAATTCTAAGGGTATAAACAATGTCATCCAACTGTTGTATAACGACCACATTCCGGAGGAGTTTTCGGAGTGACAAACGACTTCAAATAAACATTTGGTTCTGGCGGCACATTTTGTAAGTGGCTTTAGAGGAAATGTGGAACGCAGAAGAATGCAGAAGAGACTGGTGATCTCAATAGGCTGGGAATGAGGAAAACCCTCTGTTAAATAACGGGAATCGAGAAAATAAGGTATCGTTTAGGAAATCCCCCTTCCTATCTGAGCGAGACAGTGGGGACTGCCTAGACTCAGGAGATTGTCCTGTTAAGTGAAGAGCTGCTCCATTTGACCCCAACGCCGTGGCAGGGATGAGCGTGCACATGCGGAGAGTGACAGGTGACCACCGCATCTGTAAGGAGAGCGTGGAGGAGCTGGCGGGCAGTGGGCTATGGGAAGCAGCTGAGGGGAAAGCACACTGCACAAGGATTCAGATGACTTGGGTCCCAGTCCTAGAGCTGTTACTAGTTGTCCAAGCTGTGCCATCGCAGGCAGGTTACTTAAACTCTTTGGATGGGCTTCAGGTTCCTACTCAGAAGATTTTGCTTCATCTTTGCCAGCTCTAAAATTCTGCTTTCCTGGGTTCACTTTTCAAACACCTATAGCAAAGCTTCCCAAACCTCCTACCTGAGGCACCTTGCTTCCCCCCCCACCCCCCACCCCAGGGCACATGTGGCAATGTCACAGCTGGTTGTCACAAGGTGGGAAGGTGCTACTGCTGTTGGTGTGTGATGGGACAGGGCAGGGATGCTACTAAACATCCCAAAATACAAGGGGAGCTGCCTACAACAAAGACTCATACACCCCCAAATTTTCATAGTGCTGAGATTGAAAAACACTAACAAAAGGACCATATAATGACAAACCCATTTCAACCAATTACTGTCATGTTGCCAAATTACTTTTTGAAGAGAATTTGAAAATTTGGATTTTCATGTAAAATATTCCCAATTAAAGATATATATATATATTATGCTCTAGGAGCCATATAAAATGGGGCCTTAGGACAAATCCTGTCAGCAAGCTATCGGTTTCTGAAATCTTATTTAGCCACATACTGTTCAAGTAATTAGTGTAGCTTAACTGAAAGCGCAGATTCTTTTCATCTGTGTCTGATTATCTGAGCCAGAGCTAATCAGGTCACAGTTAATCCACGTGTGTGCTCACACACGTGTGTGTGATGGAGTGGAAAAAAACACTACACGGAGTGTCCAGAGACGTTCCCACTACCATCTGGGTAAGGCTGGGGTCAGAATCCTTACATTTTCTGAACGAACACACAGGATCTCCATCTTTGAGGAGGGTATCGATACCCTTTCTGTCTACTTCTCCAGGTTGTCACAGGGTTATAGTATCTTGGAGCTAGAAGAGAACTTCAGAAATCACCTAAGACATAGTTACACCCAGAGAGGGGACACGATTTTGCCCTTGAACCCAGTCGGTCAATGGCAGGCTGGCTCCTGAGAAGCCAGTGTCTTGGCTCCCTGTCCCCGGGTTCTGGGAGAGTGAGGCGAAGGCAGGTGGTGTGGGCGGGAGCGCCAGATGTGTCTCTTCCAGAGGTGGTCTGCCAGCACTTGCTTTGCCAGCTGTGCCTGAGCTACACCAGATGTGACCCAAGAATTAGATGAGAGGGATGGGAAAGCACCATGGAGCCTGTAAGCGGCTGCCCTGTCTCCCAGACAGAAGGCTGGTATGAGCGTTCGTTTTCCTCCCATGTATGTACAAGCGCAGGCAGCAATCTGGCCAACAGCAACGCAGGCGCCTGGTGCTGGTCCTGGGGAGGGCTGAGCCCTCAGCCCCGGCACTGGGCCACTCTGAGAAAACCAATGCAAAAGCCAGGGCTCTTCGTGGGCCCCTGAGAGGAGCAGTGTTGTCCCAGGGCCACCAGGAGTGAAAGTGCAGTGTTCTTTCTGTATTCCTGGAGCTGGTGTGTCAGGAGTGAAATCCGCCAAGGTTTAAGAGGGTTTAGGGACCTCAGAACTCTTCACCCCACCACACTCCCTCTCAGCAACTCAGATGCATTCCTGCCTCCTGCAGGGTTCTGGCCCATCTGGCCTGCGGGCTCACAGCAGGACAGCAGGGCTGTCTCCGAGGCAGCGCAGCCCATGCTCCCGGGCTGAGGCCTCAGAGCCCTTCCATCTTTGCTCAGCGCGACGGAGAGGCCCGAGTTTTTGGCATCAGCATTCAGAGCTCTTTTCTTCTTACTTAGTGCAAAAAAACGAAAAAACGGCTCCCACGTCCATTGTGAACTTGGCCACCAGTCTTGCAGGCCGCCTGGCGGGTGAGACGGAACGTGCTGATGCTGAGGCTGCCCCGGCAGGTTCCACATTTTTTAGGATAATGATAGAGTTTTTGGTTACTTACAGGATGTAATTATAAATACACATTTGCAATAGAACCAGCCTGATGTGCTTAGTTTCCCATGAATAGCACACTGCACTTTGGAAGTGCGCCGACCGCCCCTCTGAGGCCCTCCAGCCCGGATCTCTCTCCTCTGATTTTCCTTCATTCTTCCAAATCTGTACCACTGACCGGGGAACCACAGACCCTCTTACTCTCATCCCTTTATGTGTGATTGCAGGAAGAGCCACCTACTCTCCGTTCTACCCCATACAAAGTATTAACCGTGAGAAATATCCAGACTTCTTCTAGCCTTTTTATTCCCATCGTGTAGGCTGATGTGTGGCATTTACTAGATTCCCAAGAAGTATTCAGTGCACGTTGGAGACTTGCAGGGTCAGGGACCCCATAAAGAGCATCTTGCTGCCACGTGAGACTGATAGACAACTTTGAAAAGTCCGACATGGGAATAGCAGATATAAAGGCCAGTCACTAATGAAGTTGGAAGACAAACAGGACGAGAGGCCACTGAGTGTCATGGTGTTGACTGAGTGGGTCCTGGTGCCCGAGGCAGGCCTGTCACTGGCAGGGAGAAAACTGCCTCCCAGGAAGCGTGGAGGCAGGTTCTCAGGTGGAAGCTCATCTCCCACGGGGAGAAGGACAGAGTGACGCAGAGGTTACCCTGGTGAAGCCTCCCTCTGTAAGGAAGGCAGCCTGAGAAGTCGGGGAGGGCTGTTCCCCCTTCACAATCAATTTTAAATGATAACAACATCCAAGCTCCTTTTTCAAATATCTTTGTCAAATTTCAGCACACCTCCTTCAAACCTTATCCACATCCCAACACAATCTTCTGGCCTTACCGACTCCTCCTGACACAGGGAAAGCAAGAGTGATTTTATAACATCGTCAGATGATCATATTATTAAGGGTACACTAACATTTCTTAATTTATTAACTGAACTAAAGCATTTCTTCAGTGGTTGCGTTGGTACAGACTGTCATTCGGCCACCTTTGCAGAGATTGGGGAGGGCCTGAAGGAGGAATGGCTCTGAGCTGAAGCCTGGCTACCCCACAGAGACTGGCCAGAGGGGCAACCTCTGTGTGAGAGCTTAATTAGGCCGGTTCAGGGGGTAGAATCAAAGCTGTCACCAACTAATTATGTAAGATACAGTGGCTAACTGAATGTCATAATAAAAATTTTTTAAAAAATAAAAAATTAAAAGCTATACCAGACTCTGTTAGGCTAAGGAAGCAGCATTACAAAGTTTATAGTTTAGGTTTTTATTTTTTTTTTTTCTCTATATAAAAGACTTAATTTTTTTAAAGCAGTTTTTAAAATTTAATTTTTTTCAGTGTTTCAAGATCCATTGCTTATGCACCACCCCCAGTGCTCCCTGCAACTCGTGCCCTCCATGATACCCATCATCAGGCTCACCCAACCCCCCCACACCCCTCCTCCACAAAACTCTCAGTTTGTTTCTCAGAGTCCAAACTACAAAGTTTGTAGGGGTTCATCTCCCCCTACAATTTCCCCCAACTCACTTCTCCTTGCCATCTCCCAGTGTGTCGTCCAAAGGCAATACCAAGTACCATTTAAAAGTAACCACTAGGGGCACCTGGGTGCCACCTGGGTGGCTCAGTGGGTTAAAGCCTCTGCCTTCGGCTTGGGTCATGATCCCAGGGTCCTGGGATGGAGCCCCACATCG
The DNA here is from genome assembly GCF_030435805.1 of Mustela lutreola. Lineage (NCBI taxonomy): Eukaryota > Metazoa > Chordata > Mammalia > Carnivora > Mustelidae > Mustela > Mustela lutreola. The sequence continues at coordinate 84,983,459 of NC_081297.1, read as the reverse complement.
GGCTCTCTGCTCAGCAGGGAGCCTGCTTCCTCCTCTCTCTCTGTCTGCCTCTCTGCCTACTTGTGATCTCTGTCTGTCAAATAAATAAATAAATCTTAAAAAAAAAATAGAACTGCCATCAAAATCCAGCAATCTTGCTTCTTGGTATTTATTCAAAGGAATTGGAATCGGGATTTCAAAGAGATACTTTGCACTCCCATGTTCATTTCAGTGTTACTCACAATGGCCAAAATACAGAAAACTACCTAAATATCCAATGATAGGTGAATGGATAAAGAAAATATAGTATGTATATACAATGGAATATGATTCTGCTTTAAAAAATGAAGAAAATCCTACCATTTGTAACAACATGGATAGACCTGGGAGACAGTGACTAAGTGAAATAAGTCAGACAGACACAGGAAGACAAATACTGTATGATCTCACTTACATGTAAAACCTAAAATAGTCAAACTCAGAGAAACAATGGGTATATTTGTGGTTGTCAGGGGCTAGGGCTAAGGGGATATGAGGAAGTGATAATTAAAGGTTACAAAGTTTCATTTATATAAATAAACAAGTTCAAGAGATCTATTATATGGTAGTAGATGATGATGATGATGATTATAATAAAGATATCATTATTATTATTACAAAGTAGGTGGGAGGAAAACTTGCGCCATAATGGGCATGTCTATGGCCTAGAGGATGGTGATGGTTTCATGGGTATATACTTACTCCAAACTCTTCAAGCTGTAAACATTAAACACGTATAGACTTTTACATGTCAATTATACCTCAAAAGAAAGGAAGAAAAAAAGAAAAAGAGAAAGAAAAAAGAAAGAAAGAGAAATGACAGAACTATGAATAGAAGTGAGGCCCTGTTATCTCTTCTTGACCATCTCTTCTTCTACAGAATCCTCTGAAAAGTTGGCAGTGACACAGTGAGGAGGAGGAAGGAGACCTCTGTCTCAGGGGAGTAGCAATTAGGGATGGCTCGGAAACAAAAATAAACTCAAAAAAACTCTTCTGTTTGCTAAATATACCATTGGGAGGTAACTCTTAATAGGAAGAAAAAGCTGAATCCTGAGTCACTTATGGAAAAGGCACTGCTGCCTTCATAATTATCTATTTTCTTTTTGTGTTCTAGAAGGGGCCATCCTGTTACAGCTGCACTATATTTCTTCATAAACAAACATCAATTCAAAATATCAGCCGAGTAAGGGATGCTCAGTGATTCTCTAGTCACAGCACTTTGCAGAGCTACTTCCTTTTCCTAAATTCTGTTTCTATGAATAATTTACAGAGTTGTGCAACACACAGATGATACATGGGAATCAGAATTATTGTTTTCACGTAGACCACATTGTTTCTTGCTTGTAAACTCCTTCCAACTGGCTTTGAAAAGAATATTGCTTTATACTGCTTTCAACCCAGGGGCGCTTCCTGAAAGCATTTACACCTTATATTCTGGAGAGTCTATTTCTGTGCTCCTCCATCTTGCCATTCAGATGGACTATATCAGTCAGAGTTTCTTCTTAGGGGAAAATTCCACTAGGGTACAGGAGAGTTTAGGATTCCAGTGATGAAAAGGTAGAGGCAGAAAATACAAAAACCAACTGTTTGGAAGAAATCTGGAGCATCCTAAAAGTCACTGTAATTAAAACACAGCAGTTTGTAATTATTGTGAAGGGAAAAAAACAGTAAGAAAGGCTCAAAAAACACTGATGTGGTTGCCCAAGGTCCTGCCACATTAATTCAAATTGACTTAGATAGGATACCCTCAGATGGGCTGAAAACTATTTGGAAGGCTTAAAACAAAAGAAAATGCAATATAATGAGGTGGAAAAAGCCGTGGGTTTGGAGTCATTGGAGTATGGTTGGTTCTGCCATTGACTAACCGACTGACCTTTGGCAACTCATGGAACTTCTCTGTGACTCAAATTCGTAACTGCAAAACAGGATACTACCACTTAACCTTGGGTTTAAAGAATGTGTGCAAAGGTTATTTTCTGTTTTCAAATGCTGCTCTCCACACCCCTCTTTCTCTTCTTTCCATCCAGTGATAGACAGTCTCCTGCCTCACTTCCCCACTAGCCACCTGCTACCTCTTCCTGTGTACTTTCAAATTCTTCCTTAGCATCAGCCTCCAAATTCACAATTTTTAAATATTTCCTGAAGGCAGCATTCAGTGTCATTTAAAAACAACCCATTAGGATACTGATGTTCAGTTTCTTCAAATTATACTTCAAATTAAGAAAAAATTATCCTTCAGCTGTTCATTGACCATTTACAACTTCTTGGCTCCTACCAGTAGCTAAACTTAATTTGCTGTTCAGATGCTTGTTAGAGGTGAGGAGGTTAAACATAAAGGGGCTTACTGAGGTGTTGCTTTGATAAAGCCAGAGTAATCTCTGTAATGGTTTAAAGATGTTCTCCCAGTGCTCAGGAATAACGGTCGTTACTGTTTCAGTAGGAGCTCTCAAATTCTATTGTGTATTAGAATTATCTGAAAAATTAGTTAAAAATGAAAATTTCTGAAGCCCGCTTCAGAAGATTCTGATTTGGAACATTTAGGTAGAAAACCAAGAACTTGCATTTTTCACAAGGATCCCCGGGGATTTGGATGCATGTGAGCCACCGACTCCAGAAATGCTGCAAAGATCATGTAGGCAATTCCAAGAGTAACCTGGAGTTTTGAATCCTTGTGGCTTTAAAAAAGAATATTTTATAAAGAAAAATATTTGCAAAAAGGATTTTTTGTATTAAAAAAGTGACATCTGCCATCAGAGCACAGACAGGAGTTTGGATGGTAGTTTGTTTACATGATTCCTGCGTGTCTTAGAGAAGTGAACGCATTTTACATTCTTAGCATGTAGCATTACACCACTAGCTACTCCGAGCAGGTATCCTAGGAATGAAATGCATGCAAAATAAAAACACCTTAGTCATGAAAGGTACAATAGAAACACTAATAATTATATCTTTAGTATCGATAATTTCAAGAGCTAGATTATTCAGCTAAATGAAGAAAAGCTAAGCCCAGGTTTTCCATTAATTAGTGTTTTCACCCACATAAAGTGCAAAGTGTATGTTTATCAGCACCCAGGGGTAAACCTCGGCCAGAGACAGGCTCAGGTGCGACCAAGAAACATCTACTTGATTGCTTGGCAGTTTTCTGGCAGTCACAGTAACTTAACAGAACCTGCCCTTGACTTGCTTAGTACAAAGAATTGTCAATACAATGGAATACAATGTATACATAAAATTGGATGGCAACAGTTTCTTTCTTCTTGCACTACTTAGTTTCAGACAATTTCAACCCATCCTTCAAAAGAAAGAAAAGGGAAATTACTAGTTACAGACTAGCTGGAAGTGAATTATGCCATTTTTTCCATGATCTGGGAGCCATTTTTTATTCTGTGCAAGAGAGTGGCAGATAGACAACTGCACTGGATTTTGGAACTTAGTGAAAGATCCACGGAAGAATGTAGTGACTTGTATCTTTCTCTCTCTGCCCTTAAACTTTCATATACACTAAATGCACAACAATGCAGGACACACACACACACCCAGTGTGTATGTGTGTGCATGTGCATGCACACCCACAACATTTTTAGATTCACACATATTTTTGGCAAGAGAAAAAGGTTTTAGTCCAATTTTCCAACTTTGAATGGTTAAACATAACCCCAGGAAGTAGTTCTATAGCAATTTGAGTGCAAAAGGTTGTATACTTATAGTGTTTGTGTCCCAGCTAGGTCTTGATAAGACACTCAAGGAAGTCATAATGTAAACAGGCCAGACTTTCTCCTAAGGCTTGTCTTATCTTGTCTAATTAAGATAGACCAGGCTATGTGGCAATAATAGAAAACTCCCAGAACTCAGTGACTTACACAACAAAAGGTTTAGTTCTCCTTCCTTTAAAATCACTTGTGGATGTAGGAGACCCTCCAAGCCACCTGTCCTTCAGGGGCAGCTCTAAGATGTAGATCCCCAATGTCAGCACAAGGTCGATGCCTCTGCTGCTCAGCACGGGAAGGCAGATCGGGGCTGGCGGCAGCAGTTAAATGTTTTGGCCTGGACACAGTACACATCACTTCTGTGAAGCCCATGATGAAGCCTGTTAGTACCGTGGTGCTGCTCCATCTCACTGCTGTGGTTTAGGAAAATATAATCTACCCGGTGCCCCAGAAACAGAGGAGAACTGGCTAGAATCAGAAGTCTATACCGTACAGATTAAATGGTTTCCAAGGAAATATATAACAGAGCAAAAAGCTTCTTTTAGGAGGGAAGAAACATAAATATAAACAAATTGATGAAGAAACTACTTGATCATAAAAGAATAACAGATCTTAGATGCTGATTGTGAAGGAGAATCCCAGGTTGAATGTATTTTTTAATTTCACTGAAGCTAACTTTAAGATCGATGTGAGTTTGTTTTAAAACAACTTTAAAATGCCATGTAGCTGATATTTTAAAGCAATCTATCTTTTGTTTGTCCGTCTATATTTAAATTAAAAAAACAAAATAACAATAGAACCTGGGATGATAGAAAGCCCAAAGGGAAGCTGATGAAATGGTGTTCTGAGGTAAGTCTTCATTCCGTCACCAAGTATATGGTCTACAATCTTGTGGACTTTGATTAAAGCAATTTTCCCTTCCTTTGATCATATACATTTTTTCCTTAAGGAATTCTTAGAAAAATGTAATAACATAATGTAAGTATGATTTAAAGTCATGCTAGGCCAAAGCTTGAAGTATTGCGCCAGTGTCCTTTCTGGTTATCCCAGAATTTCTATAAAATGGTGGCTAGGATTGAGCTGATAATTCTCTAGAATCCCTCATGGATTAAAAAGTGACTGGTCCCAAGTCTGATACATAAAGCTGACACAAGGAATTTAGAACTAAATTGCTAACATAATTTATGATCGTTTCCTCCTTAGTCACAGAGGTGTGATCAGACTTACTAGTCCAGCCATTGGAGTTGGCTAGCGATCCTTCAATGAGAAGAAGAAATTGAATGAATTTATAAGTGGAAGCCAAGCTTAAGTGTAATTTTTTTGGTAAAAGCATCTTTAATATCATAATTAATCTTATATGATTGTCATTTAGGATTGTTTGAAATATCGTCTGCTACGGGAGAGCTCAAATGCAATACTTTCTGTATGTGCTGGACTAGGTCAAGTCTGAATTCCCCTCCAGAGCTAGGATTTGATGTGTAGACAGAGCGTGCAATTTTGCAATCTGCCAAGCCAGAAGAGGATTTAATATTACATTCAAAACTGTACTCAAATTGTCAAAAAAAGGTTCAACAAAATAACATTGCAAATCGTACTCAAACTAGCTGGCAAAGGTAGCATGACAAAATTGAGGAATAAAGCATATGGGACGTAGTGTTATTTACATGTTTTCAGGGCTCACGCTCTGGGTGGCTCGCTATTTACAAGACAGCAGTTTCCACCCTTCCCTTCTGCTTTAGGTTTGAGACAAGGCCAAGTTCTCCATCTGACTTCATATGACTGTGGTCTAGTTCAGATTAGTATTTGTCACCACTCTTCAGAGTAGACAGGCATGCAGTAGACCGGGGGAAGAGAAGGGGAGGGAGGGAGTGGGGAAAGGGGGGGGGGGAGACAAAGGAAGCAACTCTGTTGAAGGTAAACATACCTGAGATAGTCCTAATAGTGAAATATGGAGGCTGCATTGTGGTCAGAGGCTCAGTTTAATTTTAGAGAACAGTTGAAGGAAAGAGCATTTTTGAATTCTCAAAATATTTGCTACCACCAGAAGAAAAAGTCATTCAGTAAAGCATTATTATGCTTGCTCTCTGAAGATGTTTTGCAGAATTCTAAGCTTCTTAGAAGCTAATGGGACATCTGGCTGAAAGATGACAGATCATAAATACTTTTCAAATAAATTAAGACATGGTTTCACAGAAAAGAAAAACTAGCATCCAGGACAAATGAAGCAACATAACACATGTATTTTTTAAAGCTAAAAAATGACATTCTATCAATATGAAAAGTATTACCAAAAATATTAACAGAAAATAATGATAATGAGATATTTTAAAGAACATGTAAACAGCACCTTTTTTTTTTTTCCCCTTTATGACTATAGAACATGAACCTTTATGGGTCAGACATTGTTTTAATGGCTTTACATGTATTAACCTTCCAACAACCTTATGGAATTTTCTAAAACAGAGGAAACTGAGGCAGGGCAAGGTTAAATACTAAGCTGGTAAATGATGAATGTGAGACTTGAACCCAGACAGCCTGGCTCTGTCCTGCAAAAACTGTGATAAATCATGAAAGGGACGAAATCTTCTCTCAGTAAAGTTTTGCAATGGGAACAATATTGGGTATTTCCAAATCACTAAATACGTGATGTAATTTCTGATGTTAATATCACTGGTGGGCTATATCAGTTACAGTTAATAGGTAAAATCTGAGGAAAGCAGCTAGTGATCCTTGGCTCTGCATTGTGATCTTTGTCTGAGATTTAGAACAGAATTGAATTACATTGTACAGCCATTTCTATTTTTCTACGCTGCAAATGTAATAAAGCTCATCACGTATTAAGTTATTGATTTGGACCGATGGTTTCCCTTGAGAGTTGATTAGAACGTGGGAGAAGAGATGTTTTTTGGAAGAACCTGTATTGTTACATGTACTTGAGCTCATCTGTCCTTTCTATCCCAAACAGGCTTTCATATGGGTTAACCTGTGTAAACTGTAGGCTACATCACAGTATTCGGTAGTATTGATATGCTTGAGCTGGGGAACATAAATCTTTTCCCCACCAGGTAAACAATAGCAATTAAATGGAATTTGGCTTAGAAGGGAAATGATCTTCCCACCACTTCGCCCCATCAGCATAAACCCTAACACTGCAAGAAGCCACAGCGTTTACTGCAGGCTTTGGTGATGTACCACTCAGCACAGTCCGGTTGCCAAGAGGCTGGGCCTCGAGCTTGTACTGAGAAAGATCATCAGCATCCTTTCAAAGGAGATATATTACAAAAGTGAATCCAAACAGATTGAGTGGCTAGATTAAATAAAAGAGGCGAATGTGGCTGGCAAAAGGAAATAGCTCCCCTTCTGAAAAGCATGGCTTTGGCATCAGGCGGTCCTGAGCTGGAACTCAGCTCCACAGTTTACAAGCTGTGATCACTGGTGAGTTGCTGAACCTCTGTCAGCTTTGGTTTCCTCTCCTTTCAAAGAACTGTTAAAAGCATTAAGTGGCTGTAATATGTCTAGCACAATGCGTGGCACATCATAGAGCTCAATAAATTATTTTTAAGTGCAAAGCTACCTCTCAACAAACTCTATGATTGGAAAAAGGGTGTGAAAAAGATATTTTTGAGAACTCATAACTGAGACATTCTTTCTCATGAATCAAAAATCCATTTTGGAAGCCTGAATCCATATTATTCAATTTCTGAATAATGACTAATTTGAATTGTTCTAAATTAAGTGAATAATGAGGTTGTTCGAAGTGTTTAGCTTTTAAATGAAAGTCATTTTGATCCTTATCATGCTCAAAGCAAACCAAGACTGATTCTATAGTAGTTCCTCAAATTCAGAAGATTTGTTTCTGATTTTGAGGATAATTTGGGCCAAAGATCAGAAAACTCCCTTCTACTTGCAGCACTAAACTAGAAATGTTCCTTCTTTTCCAAGAGTCATACATTGGTCAGATGGGTTACTCAATAAGGTCCCTTTTACCCTTTACTCATGATAAAATTAAATAACCTATCAACAGCATGGAATCCTAGCCTTTCATTAGTGACATACCTTTCCTTAAGAGTGTTTCACGTGCCCTTGTACTGGTGACATGCAGACTCCCAATCTTAAAAAAGGTGGAGGGAGGGGCGCCTGGGTGGTTCAGTGGGTTTAGCCTCTGCCTTCAGCTCAGGTCATGATCTCAGAGTCCTGGGGTCGAGCCCCACATCAGGCCCTCTGCTCAGTGAAGAGCCTGCTTCCCCCCTCTCACTGCCTGCCTCTCTGCTTACCTGTGATCTCTCCCTCTCTCTCAAATAAATTTAAAAAAATTAAAAAAAAAAAAAAAAAGATGGAGGGAAACAAATCTATGTTAAAGATCAGGGGAAATAACCTGGTCATTGCTTCTTCCCTGGCAAGGGAATTTCTAGATTCACTCTCTCCCATAGGGTAGATACTAGTCACAGATGGGTATACACATTTAAATTAAAATTAATTAAAATAAAATAATTTAGTTTTCTCAGGCACTCTAGCCACATTTCAAGAGCTCAAGAGTCACAAAGAGCTAGTAGCTACCATATTACACAATTCACGTGTAATACACAGTTTCCATCATCTCCACACCTTCTGTCAGGAAGCACTGCTAAATGATTGACAGTAAAGGTATCCAATTATAATTTTTCTTTCTTATTGGGCATACCAAGATACAGTCTTCCTCTTTATTTTCTCTTATTCTTTAAGAGGTTTGTAAAAATACCTAGAGAACAAAACGTAGGAGCATCTTGTGCCTTTACTCCCATCTTTGTTTTCAGTTCTTCATGGGAATGGAATCTCTGCAAACGTGTAGTCCCATGTTCTCAGTTTCATGAAGGAATGAAGCACCGCCGCCTGACAGTGATCTCAGCTTGCTGAAGCCAACCTGATTGGCCAGGTTAACCGACACATTCCATCTCTCAAGTATTCCTATTAGTCGACTGAATTATGCTAGTTAGAATAGCTATTCCGCAAAGGACAGGCTGAAACAGGCACCCAAGCCAGGCAGTAAGGCCACGAATGAGATGGCTCTTTTCTACTGCTCTGGTTTGGAATCCCTTGGATTTCGCCTTTTCCCTTCCCTCACGACCATACCAGTCCCATCTTATTAATGCTTCCTTCCTTGTTATTTGTCAGTAGGCCTCATAATGGCAGGAGGGTGGGGCCACGGGCAAAGAGAAAAAAGAGAAAATACACTTTTCATGAGGGCTGAGAAGCCCGTCTCTCCTCCTTAGGAGACTCATCAAGGCTGAGAAAATGTCGGTCCTTTGCGCCCCAAGCCACAGCTATTCCTTCATCACCCTGAACCTACATCCTATTTACTTTACACCTTAACTCAGTAAGAAAAAGCACAGAATCACCTGAAGCTGCATGTTCTTTTCTAGCATACACAACTCTTGAGGATAAGATGTATGATTACCTCAAGGGCTAGAGAAAAGGGATACCTTTTCTACTTCCACTTTTCCCACCATCATGAATAAAATTCCCAACCAATCCGGAGAGGATTATATAAGAAACTGTGGCTATTTATAATGTTGAATTCTGTTCCACAGTAAACCTTCAAGAAGAGACACTCTGCTTGGCAAAGTAATAAGAGTAAAGAGAGGCAGGCCGGTCAAAGTTGAAGCCCAATAAAAAAGAGGATGAAAAAGGAACCAGCTGGCTCCCAGGTTACAGACGTACCCATAGCCATTCATTTACCAACCTTCTCCTTGTCTTCAACCGAGTCTTGTTTTTATCCTCTGTACCTCATCCTGTTAGGATCCCTGCCCCAATGACAGAAACCACAACTGGTTACTTGTTTCTATTCCTACACATTGTTTATGTTCTTAGCCTCCAAAGTGAAACTATGAATGCATTTTCCCAGCGAGACATTAGGTGGTTCAATAAATTTAAATTTAGCTCAGGAGATCATGAGCTGTATTGTGGAGAAGTGATCATTCAGGAGCAAGAAGGGAAGAAGCAAGGGCTCACTGGGGAGACTATTTCAAAAGTCTAGGCAAGAGATGATAAAGGCTTTGGTCAGGGAGGTAGTCATGAAATGAATGGAAAAAAGTAGATGAGACTCAGGAGAAACCTTCCGGTAAAGCGGAAGGGATTGACTTTGAAGTAAGGAGTGAGGAAAAAAAAAGAGAAATGGAGGAGATGATAATGGACATTCATTGAGTGGGAAATATTATCAAAGACAGAGAAAAGATTTTCTGGGTGGCAGGGGATGGCTAGAGATGAAGAGCATTAGTTTTACTAAGTGAAGTACCACATCCAAGTAGAAATATTAAGTAGGGAGCTAAAAACAGGGCTCTGAGCTTCAGAGAACTGGCCGGCAGGCACATATTCGGTGGTCTTTAGTATTCAGACAGTATATAAAGCCATGGAATCAGATGAGATCATGCACAAAGAGAGACTAAAACAAGGAGGGCACCGGCCCTCTTACATTTAAGATTGAGGTCTATCGAACACTCCATTATGGGTTATATAGAATTTTTCAGCCAGCCTGGTAGACTACTTCATATGTGTAATAGAGAGTATGCATCACAAATTATAAGGAATAGGGAGAAAACCCTTCTCTGAACACGAGATTTCTTCAAGTGAGGAACTGCCACCATAAGAAAGAGTTATATTAGGTAGATTACTGTGACAATCTGGAAAAATTTCGCTTACATAAAAGGGAACAAATGTTACTCTTTGACATCTTCGACAACTGCAGCCAGCTGGTTATTTATCTGGATTGCTTAGAAACAATAGACCAGAGTTTCCCAAAAAAAGTCTGATGTGGTATTTCTACCTAGTTTACTTCATTTTAGAGAACAGCTGCAGACATGACAGTTTTTGATAACGAAGTGTAAAAGGTCTTTTTTCCCTGCTTTCTGAGACAAAAAGAGAAACGTGTTAAGAGGAAATAAAAGCTGTGTTGTTTAGCTTTAGCAATCTAAGAGCTCACAAACATAAAAACTATTGGTTTGCCTGTAAAGTTATAACGCAGAATGATTGCTAAAGACTAGCTGAGACAATAAGTACAATTTTACTAATTGAATCATTGTCTAACATGTTTATAGTTTAAATTAAACATTTACACTTGGGGCCGTTGTGGAAAGCAGGCGAAAAAAAAAAAGATAAAAACAGAACACAGGGGAAAATGTTTCCAAGAAAGTAATGCCTTCCACAGTGTCCGGCAGTTACTAACGTTTTATGGAACAGTACCGACACTCAGGAGCAAACGCTCAAAATGCATTACTTATAGATCTTGCCACAAGGAATTTTCTATAATCTGTCTCAGCATCTGAGCCGTGTTGAAGTCGGTGATTTGTACATTCTGTGGCTTCAGAGTTTTCTTTTTAAATCAGCTCCCAGACTTCTGAGAACTGAATGTTTGCCAGGACTGAGTCAAGTTTTCCTACCTTTTGAACGGGTTTGTTTCTTGATTTCTCTGTATTTCTCAAAAATACAAGACCAGTTTGTATCACAACTGGGAGTCTGAGGTAGATTTTAAAAGCCTATCAGATGTTTCTTGGCTTCTGTAATCAGAAGGACTCTGATACCACATTGCTCTGGACATTCCCAACCTGACCTGCTCCCAAACCCCTCCCTTCTCCTCTCAACCACATCCCCAGCCGGGCCCTTGGGGTCTTTTACTCTCCATCACAGAATCCTGTGTGGACAATCCCTTCTCCCAACTTTCTTCTTGCTTTCTTTTTGTAACTGAAACTTCACGAACTGGGACCAGTGAGTCTCATACTTACCCTACAGCCCACTCAATGGAAAACTTTTTCTTAGTCTTAAGGCCAGGAACCCCTTACGACCATAAGAAATTATTTCACACATCATTTTTCAGATGGGCTTCCCAACTCACACTCTTAGAAGATCTTCTAAATTTGGGTAGCACATTTCTACTGATTGAGTGCTGTTTGAGTTGCTATGATATAGAGATTTAGTCATTCCAGTAGTGTTTGGAAGCACAGAATTCATTTTAGAGTACTGAGAAGTTTTGTTGAGTCCTAGAAGGCGTGTTACTGTTTCATGAGAGGCTAACTCTCCTACAGAACCCTCATTTAGAAATACAGCAAATTTTGCCTAATCCTTTAAATCAGTCGTCAGAATCTACCAGCTCGGAATTAGTCAACTTATTATACTACAAGTACAGTGATTGAGTGCTTGACTGAGATTTATTATATTACAGGTGTAATGATCGATTGCTTGATTGATTTAATCATTTATGAACTCACAATTATATAGGAAGTCCACACCACAGGCTAGGCACCATGGAATGCCCTCAAGACACAATAGACACAACAGATGCGGGTTCTCCCTTTAAGGGGAGCAGTCGTGTACAAAAATAAGACACGTTATTAATTAAAAATGACAATTACAAAAATTTAAAAAATAAAATAAAAACAAAAAATTTAAAATTAAAAAAAGAAATAAAAACAATTAACACAAAACTATTATTTGCTTCTCTAAGTACTCCATAGGGAAAGCCCAGTAGGTAACATGCAGGGTGGAGAGAGGTAAAATTTAAAGGGAATCAACATGTGGAGAATGGAAGCTTCTGAGAAAAAGAAAACAGAAACCTGGAGGACAGCAAAGAACATCTTACTAGGGCTTTTCCTTCTGTTTATATAGCAATGATTGATGCCCAAACAGCTCCTGCATTGCGGCAGATTAGGTATAGGAAAGCGTGTTTATTTTTCAATTAAATAAAGGGAATAGTTTCAGTTTTGCCTGGCTTAAGACGATTCTGGCAGTCACAGCTGAGAGGTCTTGTACAGTTTCTGCCCACTTCATCGGGTGCTAGTGGTGATGCTACAAGTTAAGTGGCCCATGGACTAAGAACACGCTGGCTCTCTGCTTCTTGTTAGTAGAGTCTCTCGAGCCACAGTAGAGCTGTTTGCCGGTATGTAAACAGAAGACTAGGAGCTGAGTGCTTTGATCCGACTCTCCTTCTTCTCTTTGGAGTTTTAGAAATGTTCTCCAGGTTTTTATCTATGGCTTTTTTTTTCTTGTTTAGGATTTAATATGCAAAAGCTATATTTTTAAATTAGTGACTAGAGAATTCTTTTGCTTTTATTGTTCTTTAAAGCGTACACATCATTTCCTGATTCTGTTCAGTTTAACTGCCAGATTAAAAAAAAAAAGTTATAATTATAGATACTTGACTCAGTGCAGAATAACACCAATCATAGGGACATTGTTCTGGTTTTGATTTCAAAGCAATCACTGAGCAAGGCTCCGCTGAATTGGAACATGAATCAGCATTTAGCAGGGCTGAGTTTAAACCTCTACTCCAGATTCTGAGTGACAGAGAACTTCTAAATAGGGCACTGTTTGTTCATAGTTTTAGGTATCTGTGATTTACTTGGCTTTGTTAGACAATAGGGGCTTTGGTTCAGTTATATTTTTAACATTCCTTAAAATAAATCAAAGAGTGTTCCCATTTTGGATGCGGATTAGTATGGTGGAGGAAATGAAGAATTTACAAGTGCCGAGTGTCCAGGGATTATGCACTGGGCTCTGGGTTGGATTGCCTTGATTAATATTCTTTTGGTTGCACGGAATAGAAACTGGCTCTGGCTCGACTAGGGGAAAAAAGTAAGTGGTGTTGGCATACTGGAAGAATATTTGGGTATCTCATCGAATCCAGGACTCAGGCACAGCAGGGATCACGGGACTTCTGACCTCAGAAGTTCTTGTGGATCTGTCTCCCTAGGGTAAAGCAGTTGAAGGGTCTCACTAGATGATTCTTCACAGGAGGCCCATTGGGGTCCGGTCTTCACTTGTGGATCAGTCAAGGTCCAAGGGACTGGATAATAAGTGTTTTTAACCACTTGTTTTTGGGCAACCACACCTGTATTTTGTGGGCGGTTCCCAGAGAAAAGGGAATAATTGTGAACTGGTGGCCATACTAGCAAGGTCTACTCTATGGAGCATTTTATTTTATTTTTTAATTTTTATTTTTTAAAGATTTTATTTATTTATTTGAGAAAGAGACAGTGAGACAGAGCATGAGAGGGGAGAACGTTAGAGGGAGAAGCAGACTCCCTGAGGAACTGGGAGCCTGATGTGGGACTTGATCCCAGGACTCCGGGATCATGACTTGAGCCGAAGGCTGTTGCTTCCAACTGAGCCACCCAGGTGTCCTCTATGGAGCATTTTAAAAGCTTAATTGGATTTTCACTAAAAGCCTACAAAAACCACTATTTCCACCTCACAAAGAGAAAACTGAGACTCAAATTGGTTAGGCAACTTGTCCGACGTTCCACAGTTAGAATGTGGCAGGCCCTGAGCTCCAACTAGGTTTGTAAGAGGGGGTAGTCTTCTTCTTAAGATTAAAATAAAGTGAGGAGAGTACATGAACTAGAGAGTTCCAGATATCTTCTCATGGAGACAGTATTAGGTATCTCCAGTAGACTAGAAAGACTAAAACTGCATGTCATAAACACTGGGTTGAATCTTAACACCACCTGGTCATTTTCGGCAAGTAAACACCTTTCCACTAATAAATGTGGATATATCATCTCCTTCACTAGATATTGTAACCTTATAGGTCACTGGGAAAACATGTGAAAATACCTGGCACAAAAAGAAGATACTCATCTGGGGGGAGGGAGAACTTTTCTATTAATGAACCCTCAAGCATGCTATTAAAAATGGGGTCACAGTTTGAAAATGGCTTTATCATTCCAAAAATCAAACTGCTGTCTTACTCTCAGCCTTTCAGATGGTGCCTTACTCATCTAAATATAAAAGTAGAAAATGCTACATAAAAAGAGTTAAGAAAGTCATACAATAGGCAAAGAAAGTTTTACACACAAAACATATGACTACTTTTCTTTGAGACTCTGGGCTCACATTCAGGGGAAGACTCTCTCTTTTAGTCATGGCACAATATTTAAGCATTTAATTTTCTCATTGGCTATGACCTGAGATGGTCTATGTCCTTTTGATAACCAGAGCAAAAAAAGAATAGTTCTCAATGAGATCTAGAACTTGAACGTCACTGAATAGATAATAAGCCTGGAAGGATTAATGTATTCAAATAATCATTTCTTTGCCCAGATGATCATGTTTAGTTCCCTTTAAGGACAGCTCTCCGGGAAAGAAGCACCATACAGCAGTCCAAGAGTTTCTAGTTGTGCTTGCTGGGTGTTCTGCAAATGCTCCTAGACTGATCAGTATCAATTTGTTTCGAATTACTTCAAACAACAACTAGCCTAAGTTAACAGCAAAGCTGGAACTCTAGAAGAAAAAAGGCAATCTGTGGTGGTAGGGGCTGAACAAACCGTGTAGACTATTTTATTTTCTTGACATTTCTACTATCTCTGGATCTTAGTTTCAGTGAACTTCGATGCTTCATTTTCATCTAATTCATGTTTTAGTGATTTGCAAAATTTCTTATCATTTTAAATTTGAGGACAGAGAGTCAAATGATTTTAAATAGGACTCTAACACTGTGTTATTGGCTTATTCCTGAATTAAAAGCCCTCCTTCCTCTATTTACTAGGCTGCATTTCAAGTGAGTGGCCCGCTTGCTTTAATTTCTTTTTTAAATTTACAAGAGAAAACTAATTAGTTATCCACATTTAAAGATTGTTGGTAAACATTATTCTAAATGGTTAGGAGGAGGTCTACTTTATTTTTATTTCTATTTTTTAAGAAAGGCAGACTGCCACGTGCACTGCCTCATTTGGATGTGTCTGGAGTCTTGGAAACTTGACTACCCTACATTCTCCTACAAATGGACCTTGAGAGCTTATTTGGAGGGGGGTTCTAGCAGGGGAACGCAGCTACTCGTATACCCTTGACCGAAGAACGGTCCTCTCGGTCCTCTCCTCTACTGGGGAAGGTCGTCCTCTTCGACCGAGCGCGCAGCTTCCAGAGGGACACACATGGAGCGGTGAGGGAGGAAGGGGACACCCGCCTACCCAGCCAGATCAGCTGAATCAACCCTGGTGATCAATGGAGTGATAGATGTTGCAGCCAGATCACCCTCACATCCGAGGAGGTCTATTTTAAAAACATCATCATCCATGGATATAGAAGTTTGAGTAAAAAAGATTTTTAAAAAAGATTAAAAAAATAAAACTAATAACCACATACATTTTTGGAGTTCTTTTTATTACATTGAGAAATCTCAGAAAAGTACAAAGCCCATGGAAATAGAAGCATTTCAGAAAACAAAACAAAATATTTGCATACATTTTAATGACAGAATTTTAGTTTTGATGTTAAAAAAACTCATGATTTCTCATTAAAGTACATTACTCATGATTTAAGTACATTCTGAAGTACTGGGAAAGGATTTTATATCTTTTATATTTGAACCTGAATTCCTAAAAATGGCTAAGTTCTATTATATTTCTGGAGATTAAGTTCATGATAATGAATAATAAGAAAAATGATTTCACTGATTTATAGTGGCTTTGAAGAACAGAAACGGAAAATAAGCATATATCACACACATACCCCTTTAGGCAGTACATCAGATCTAAGCTGAATTAATATAATAATGTTCAGTATTTTTAATTGCTACCAGTGAAAACACATAGATCCCACTACAGAAAAGGGATCTGGTAATATCAGAATGACTCTTTGTCATATCAGTGTTTTACATTGAAGTTATATAGATAAGTAAATGATGCTGAAGTCCATGCTGTTTCTATCCTCAAAATCAAATAAAGGTCTGATTACATTCTAGACTCTTATCAAGGGTCACTGTGAAGCATTAAGTAAAGATAGTTACTATTTTTTGCCAAATACAATATAATAGGCCACCGGAGGCTATTAAGTTTAATTAGCTTTTGGTAACATGGCAATTTTCAACGGCTTTTAGGTCACATCATACTTTCCATTGCTGCACTATGACAACTACTACTCCTAAGAAAATGACAGTAAATGTAAAGGAGAAAACAAAAGAAAATAAGTTAGATCTCGTGATAGTTCTTCTAAATATTGGTTTGGTTTACCCTTGAAGTGGAAATCAATTCTCCAAGGTTTGGAAGGAAAACAAAAGCATCTTTATACTTCACAGCATGTATTTTGGAGGTCCAATGATTTATCCACTGCCAGTGTGGGTTAGCTTGTCATGTTCTCTTTATTCAATGTCAACTGGTTCTGTAGCTATTAACGCACTTAACTGTTTCTGAGCACAAGAGAGGAACAGTTCCAAACTGGACAGGCTTCTTTGGCGGATGACTTGATCAAGCTGTTGGTTTTTAGTTTTTTGTTTTGTTTGTTTGTTTTTAAAGAGAGAGAAAAAGAGAAAAAAAAATACACTTAGTTGACAGATAAAGAATATTATACCACCGAAGCCCACTAGAGAAAACTTGAGATAATGATGTAGAAAATCAAATAGTGCCTTACATTCGGAGACAATGGAGTCACTAATTCTGGCCTGTAACAGCTAAAGTGAGATGATGCTCATTATAATTTTAAAAATTGATATTGGGGGGTGCCTGGGTGGCTCAGTCGTTAGGTGTCTACCTTCGGCTCGGGTCATGATTCCAGGGTCCTGGGATCAAGCCCCACGTCAGGCTCCCTGCTCAGCAGAAGGCCTGCTTCTCCCTCTGCCTGCTGCTCCCCCTACTTGTGTGTGTGCTCTCTCTCTCTCTTTCTCACTATCAAACAAATAAATAAAATATTTTTAAAAAATTGATATTGGTATTCAGTTATTAGAAAATAGCCTAAATTCAGTCACAGTGATTTCAGAAAGCAAAGATATAAGGATGTCAGTTCTTAATGAATATACAGACTAAATAGCCACAAAGAACATATAAATATTATAGATGTGAAAAACAAAAGAAATACACAGTACAAAAATACAGCATAATTACATTATGCAGAAACTTTAGCAGAATTAAGAAAAAGTGAAGAGACCATGTCCTGAAGTTGAAGTTAGAGAAAGTGCTTGGGACAAGTGTATTTTAAGAAATACTTGATACTGTTGAAACTTATTTGACCTGATCTTCCTGCTGAGTTAAGAGACTATTTTAATGTATCAATAACAAATACAGTGAACAAAAGGTTAATAATAAAGTCGTATAATTAAGAACTTTCTGGATGGTAAGGATTATTGAATACATCAAGTTAAGTTTCTAACTTCCCTTCTGCCCTAAAATATTTGCTCATGATCCAACAGACACATGAAAAGATGCTCAACACCACTCATTTTCAGGGAAATGCATATCAAAACCACAAGGAGATATCACCTGACACCAGTCACAATGGCTAAAATCAACAACATAAAAAAGAACAAGGGATGGTGAGGATGTGGTGAAAAGGGAACCCTTATGCACTATTGGTAGGAATGCAATTGGTAGGAGACGTTTGGAAATGTATGGAAGAAAGTATGGAGGTTCTTCAAAAAGTTAAAAATAGAACACTACTGAATATGTACCTAAAGAACACAAAACACTAATTCGAAGGGATACATGTGCCTTTATGTTTATTGCAGCATTATTTATAATAGCCAAATAAAGGATGCAGCCCAAGTGCCCACTGATTGATGAATGGATAAAGATGTGGTGTGTGTATATTTTATATACATAATGGAATAATATATATAATAATGGAATATTATTCAGCCATAAAAAAGATTGAAATCTTGCCATTTGCAATGACACACATGGAGCTAGGGAGTATAATGTTTCTCTGACTTACTCTGAAGTAAGTCAGAGAAAGACAGACACCATGTAAATTCACACATATATGGAATTTAAGAAACAAAACAAATGAGCAAAGGGGAAAAAAATGAGAGAGAGAGAGGGACAAACCAAGAAACAGACTCTTAACCATAGGGAACAAACTGATGGTTACCAGAGGGGAGGTAGACTGGGGGATGGGTGAAATAGGTAATGGGGATTAAAGGGTGGTCCTCCTGTGATGAGCACTGAGTAATGTACAGAATCGGTGAATCACTGTATTGTACACCTGAAACTAACAGAACACTGTATATTAACTATACTGGAATTGAAATAAAAAACAATTTATTTTTATTTTTTTTATTTTTTATTTTATTTTTATTTAAAACAATAAAAAATCAACTTGCCCATGGTGTAAAAATAACCAATGACAACACATTGCCTACAGGCTACAGAAAAATGAAATAACTTAAAAAAAAAAAAAAGGCAAGAAAATTCCTTCTCACAGTATATACTTGTCAGATTTATATAAAAGCTAACATAATCTTCCCATAAGCTTTCCCCAACATAAAAAAACAATACAAACAAGAATTCTGTTAAATTCCACCTCTATAAACCACTGATATCCAAAATGACTGAAAAACTGGAAGGTTAAAATGTTGAAATACCCTAAAAATTAGTTAGTAAAAATGCATTTAGCAAAATGCTCATGTAAAACACTGAAGACTCCTTTCAATTCTAACAGTTTGGGATATATATATATATATATATATTCTCTATATATAAATATATATATATACATAATATACATTTATATAAATATGATAGAAATATAACTATTTATATAATTATAAATAACATATAATTATATATAATATATTTATATATTTTATGATTTATAGAAATAATATATAATATATATTTTTATAATTTATAGAAAGAATATATAATTTTATATATAGAATATACATAATCATATTTAATTTATATATAATTATATTATAAATATATATAATTCTAACAGTTTGGGATACATATACACACACACACATACACACACACACACATATACATACACATACAGAAATAGGATTTCTGTTTATCGTTTTTCCTCCCTTTTTTCCCCTTTTTCTTTCAGATGATACCT
The DNA here is from genome assembly GCF_030435805.1 of Mustela lutreola. NCBI lineage: Eukaryota > Metazoa > Chordata > Mammalia > Carnivora > Mustelidae > Mustela > Mustela lutreola. Next base: position 84,963,939 of record NC_081297.1, on the reverse strand, counting down.
TCAGGTGAATATATGCCTTCGCCTCCACATGTCTATTAAACAAGACAGTTCATTAGAATATAAACCCCAAATGAGCAGAGATCTGGTCTGTCCTGCTGACGACTGTAACCCCACATCTAGAAGAGGGTCTGACACATGTTAGACACTCAATAAATCTTTGCTGACGTTGATGAATCAAGAAGTCTTCAACCAACCAGAGCAAGGCAATCTATCAGGAAATGACAGATCCATGTTTAATTCTAAAAGTGAAAACATGATTGACCTAGTCTAAAAGATAAGTAGGAAAGGGAAAAAAAATTGAAGTATGAATATTTATAGTTTTAAAATTTTACACTTGGTCCAAATTTCAATAAAACAGAAGAAGGTACTAATACCAGTTGCAGTCCATTCCCAGTGGTTTCTGTGTACTTTTGGAGGGTTTCAAGCATTTAAAAGATGGGTTTTTAAAAATATTTGGTCCTGATCTTATAATTGTTAACTATGGGAGGGTTCACATAATCGCATTGTTCCAACTGCCATTACTGGAACTTTCCCCATCTCATTTTTAAGAAATTACTTGACTGTATTCCATCATTTGATGTAGCCGTTCTCCCCACTGATAGACATGAAAATTTGTTCCAGTTTTGTCTTGTTTTTGAAGCACCACGGAAATTAACAACCTGAGTGCACTCCCTTCAAAAGATATTCAAGGGTATCTCTTGGACAGATTCCAACAGGTGAAATTTCTACATCATAAGATCTACATATTTTAAATTGTGATAGATAATACCAAATTGTTTTCCAGAGTGGGGATGCAAATCTATCTGTCCCATGTGCAAGTATATGAGAGGATGAGTTTCCCGTTTTCTTCTTTAAAAGGGTTGCATACTTTTCCTCTGTGCATTTATTATTATATATACATATATATAAAATATTTTATTATTTATTTGAAATTATTCTTTTGATAGAATAAATATTATATAAATAAATTATAATATAAATATTATAAATAAATAAATAAATATCTATTGGATCGCTCTTAATCTTTTGCTATTATAACCAATGCTGTAATGAGCATCCTTGAACACAGACCTCTGTACACCTAAGCTAGATCTTACAGAGACTGCTTAAGCCAAAGCCTGTGTCACCTGCAATGTTATTTCCGTGATGAATCAGGTTTCCATGTAGGCAAGAATCTGTCTCTGGGCTCCCTGTTCTGTTCCACTAGACATTTCACCTATCACCACACAAATATAATGCTGGTCTAATTACTACAACTCAACAATAAATCTTAATGTATCACATATTAACAAACACATTACCAACCATAACACCAATATTTCAGAAGAATATAAATTAGTGACCATCTGTAATAAAACTGAATTTAAAAAGGAAGTGGGTGAGACTACAGATAGTCTGATACACTTTTTCATACAGCACAAAAGCCAAGCAAAATTCAGAAATGTATTATTTCGAGTTATATCAATAGGCAACAGAATATTTGTTTTTGAGGCAAGGAAATTATGCAATCACAAATGAGGATAGTTGTATCTGGAGTTGTATATAGAGTATGGTGTCAGGCAGATGGACATCTGGATTCATTCTGAGGGGGCTTTACAAATATGTTTCATAACTCATGTGCATATATCATAAATGTTAGCTTTAATAGTTCAAAGTCTTCTAGAAGCTCCCTAGAATAATTAGGAGTTGTATTAAAATAAAAGTTGACTGAGTATCTTAGAATTTATGAATATTAGACAGAAGAGAAACTTTTCTCCTGAGGGCCTATTGCACAAGCTCACATAATTAACAAGCCACCTGTGGTTGTCGCTAAGTGACAATAATCACCTGGATTTGTGTGCTCAGAATGAATATTCTGTAATTTTTTTAAAAAGCAGGGATATATTCCTGCCTATATATATATATATATAATATATATGCAAAAATATGCAAAAAGGTTTAATAGATTTATTTAAGTATACCAAGCACTTCTCTCTTTTTGCTTGTGGAACTAGTGGATTAGAAGAACATGGGACAGGGGCGCCTGGGTGGCTCAGTGGTTAAAACCTCTGCCTTCGGCTCAGGTCATGATCTCAGGGTCCTGGGATCGAGCCCCGTATCAGGCTCTCTGCTCAGCGGGGAGCCTGTTTCTCCCTCTCTCTCGGCCTGCCTCTCTGCCTACTTGTGATCTCTCTCTGTTAAATAAATAAAATATTAAAAAAAAAAAAAAGATCATGGACATACTAGTTTTGGGTTTAGGCAGCTCCAAATTTCACTTCACATCTTTCAGCATGCCTCCCCAGAACTGTCTGAAGTCAACAATCCACTAAATCAACTGGCACTCAACACTTTAAGGAGCAATAAGTTGACACTGATCCTTTATGGGAAGGAAGATAATTTGGGCCATCACAGAGCTGAAATTCCAATTTGGCGCGTCCTTCCTGGACATGATACAAAAATCCTGTCTGTGAAGAGGAACACTTGAGACCTTTCTCTTAGAAAGATGGCGGATTCCTCTCTCTGAAATGAGTGCATCAAGCTGATGTTCTTGGAAAATTCCTGAATTTCAACAGTTTCTGTTTTATTAGGCATTACCTTACTATCCTTTATTGAGGCAAGAAGAATTTTGGCAAAGTATTCAACTTTCTTTGCCCCTTGAAGACTGGAGCTTAGTCCTGTGTTTGTGGCTTTCACTTCAAAGTGAGTCAAAGATTTGTATTCTATGACTTTGTGCTGACAATATTATGTCTAGAGTAGTGGTGGCAAGCATTTCTGGGTATGGGATTTACAATCTCTTCCTAACCAAGTAGCTCTAACTGCTTTGTTTTCCCCTCCATTTTCTGTTGCTTCAGCTGAAAAAAAAAAAAAAAAAAAAAAAACCACCCACCCTGGAAATTCTGAGGTCTCTGAAACAGACCCCTGGGCTTTATAAATCTTTCTTCCCTCTTTGCATCATTTCAGTTTGTATACTACTAAAAGCCATTGCAAAGCATATTACTTGCTAAAAGTTAATAAGGTTAGGAGAAAAAGAAAAGAACACATGAATTTCTAGTAATTCCCTGCATTAGATTTACCTGTTAGTATTTTATGCCACAGCAAAAGAAGAAAAACATCTCTAGATCTTAGCTTTCATTTCAAAATACAAATATGATGGATGGTGAACTTATATACGTCTGAATAGCACAATTCAAAATCAGTAACAAACAAAAATGGCTTATTTAAGAACTGTTAAGAACACTGTTTACAACCCAGAAAATCTGATACATCGTATGTGTGTGTATAATATATATTTTATGTATATTACATATACATATAATACACTTAGTACTAATTGTGATTTCACTATCTTTGGGGCTTCTACCAACAAGACACATAAGAGATGTGAAAGTACTAAGCTGACTTCTATCAATGTTACTTTTCCAGCCTGCCCTCCACCATATTTTAAACTATGCTTAAAAAGTGATCTACTTTTTAAAAAAAGCTAGAATGGATATCAAATTCACTGATGGAAAGTGATTTCATAAACAAATGTTATCAGTTTAGTAGTAGTAACCTTTATGGGTTTGGTTTTTACATTCACTAACAAGCTCTTTCCTGAGCACTGAGGAAAGGTATGATGATCTGAAACTGTAATTATTCAGACAGATTTTCCAGTTAGTATCAACATATTGGGTAAGAAAGATTGTTTACTGTCTAATAAGAAACGGAATAGTTCTTCAGTTACTTATTTATTATAGTGCTGACCTTTTAATGGTGTATTTGGATATGAATGCTTCTCTTTTCTGACTGTATACACCTCTCTCCAAGAAACCCTCAAGCTGTTGTTTCATTTACAAGTTTGAGATTGAGGCATTCAATTAGTCAATCAGCTAATCAATAAAAAAGTCAAGATTGACCCCTATCCTTACATTATGGCTCTGAGACCTGAGCAAAAAAGGTATACTATAATGTCCTTTTCCTTAAGAAGCTTTTAATCTCTTTGGAGAGACACACATGCAATAATTGAACAAGCAGGTGCTCTTATGTAAAGAGAGAATCTACTGGAAGATCATACACGGGGTGGGGGCGATCATGGCAGGAAGGGAGCAGTGCAAACGTCAAGGAGGTGCAGCTTGAACAGGAGCTCAGAGTATCAAGAGCGTTTCCTTAGACAAAGAGAAGATGTATTAGAAATTTTAAGAAAGCACATTAGAAGAACAAAGACTGTTGAGAGACGCTGAGGAAGGAAACCTGAATGCAGTGGAGAAAGTCTGCTTACAAGTATTCAAACACTCTTTCATTCCCTCATTTATTCACTATTTCTCCAGCACCTACTACGTGCCAGACATCATTTCAGGCACTAGAAATACAGTGATGAATGGGACAAGTCTCTTTCTTATATAATTTATACTATAGTTTGAGGAAACAAATAATGACTTTTCAGGTAGAGATCAGTCCTTTAAAAATAACAAAGTAGGCTTTGACAGAGAGAGGGAGAGATTTTGAGGTAGGATGAAGAGGGAAGGCACATGGACAGGGTGGTAATGAAGAGAGCTGAAAGGAATAAGGGAGGAATGGAACCATACAAAAGCATCAGGAAAGGGTGCCTGGGTGGCTCTGTGGTTAAATGTCTGCCTTCAGCTCAGGTCATGATCCCAGGGTTCTGGGATCTAGCCCTGCCTCTGGCTCCCTGCCCATTGGGGAGCCTGCTTCTCCCTCTTTCTGTTCTGCCTGCCACTCCCACTGCTTGTGCTGTCTCTCTCGCTGACAAATAAATAAAATTGTTTCCAAAAAAAAAAAAAAAAAAAGCATCAGGAAAGAAAATTGCACGGCAGATGAACGGCAAAGGCGGAGTCCAAAACGTGGGTTCAGATCTGGTGTGACTGAAGACTGGCAACCCATGTAATAAAATGGAGCAAAATGAGCCAGGGGGAGAAGGAGGGAGGATCCGAGAAGCAGACAGTGCTCAGAGTGTGGCAGACGTTATGGGTCGTGGGAAGACACGGGAGAGTTTGGAGTAGGACTGTGACCATACTCGATTTTAGAGAAAGAGCGACTTTGTTACTGTGGGCAACAGACGGTAGTGGGGCGAGCGCAGAAGAGGAAACCCCACTGAGGAGACTTCCGGTTTGGGAAGGGCAGACCACCAGCCAGACGGCCAGCAGTGTGAGCTCCGCAGCACTCTGCCTGGGAAGGTATCTGAGACGGGATGAGCTTGGGTTGCTGAGGGATTAGGAGTGGGGGTAAAAGGAATAGAGAAACAAAGGTGATTCTCAGAAGGATATTGCCATTTCCTGGTGATGGACTGCAGCTGGAGTGAGGTGGCCCTAGGAAAATGAGAATTTTGTTTTGGACAGGGTTAGTCTGTCTAATCCTATCAGATATGGCAGATTCTGGATGGAAGACTGCAGTTCAGCAGGGAGGGCAGGGCGAGAGATGTGGATTTGGAAATCATCTGTATGGAGAAGACATTTAAAGCACAAAAGGCCTTAATCTGTGGAATGAATGTAGATAAAAGAAAAGGTCAGAAAACTAAGACCTGGTGCACATTAACAAATGGCCTGGTCAAGGAGCAGTGGGATATGAGGTTTGGGGGGTAATCAACGTGATGGGTTGAACTGTGTCCCCCCAGAAGATATATTTAACTCCTAACTCCCACACCTGTGAATGTCACCTCCTTTGGAAAAAGGATCTTTGCAGATATAATTAAGATGTAAGATGAGGTCATACCAGATTAGGATGGCCTTCAAATCTAATCCTTAGTGTCCTAAGAAGAGACAGAGAAACACGGAAATAGACACAGGGGAGAACACCATGTGAAGTTGGAGGCAGACTGAGGCTGATGTGGCTATAAAGGAAAGAATGCATGGGATTTGCCAGCGACACGGGAAGCTAGGAGAGGGGCACAGAACAGATCACACCCTGGAGCCTTCAGAGACAGCACAGCCCCTCCAACACCTTGATTTGGGGACTTCCGGCCTCTGGAACTGTGAGAAAATAAATTTCTGTTGTTTTAAGCCATCCAGTTTGTGGTATTATTATAGCAGCCCTAGGAAACTACTAACAGTGATTTTTTCCAAATCATTGAGGTCCTTACATACCAGAGTAGTGTTTCCCACAATGTATAAAGCACTATTTTTATGTAGCACACGCCCTGTTTGTGTGTGTTTTTTTTTTTTCAAGGCTTTTTAATCAAGTAAGTTTGAGAAATGCAGGCTTAAAAAAGGTCTCTTTTCTTTATAACTTCTCAGCGCTTTTATGCTCATAAGCATTGTGAACTGCTAAAATGGCTATAGTACATAGTAACATTTCTCCACCTTCTTAAACTTTGTTATTATGTGTGTGCATGTGTGTGCATAAAGCATACTTTGGAAAATGCCCCACAAATTAATATTTCTTGAGAACTCCTGTAGACTCAAAACAAATTACACGGGGCGCCTGGGTGGCTCTGTGGGTTGGGGCCTCTGCCTTCGGCTTGGGTCATGATCTCAGGGTACTGGGATCGAGCCCCACATCGGGCTCTCTCCTCAGCAGGGAGCCTGTTTCCTTCTCTCTCTCTGCCTGCCTCTTTGCCTACTTGTGATCTCTGTCAAATAGATGAATAAAATTAAAAAAAAAATTACAAATATAGGAAGAACACTATACTGATTGAGTTTCCCCTTAATGAGTATTCATGGAATTTTAGTGGAAAGGTGTTTTGAGATTTCTTAGTCTAGTATCTGTATTTTATAGTTGTGGAAAATTGATCCTCTGAGTGGTTAAAAGACCAATTTCACAATCTTAAATGTCTTCCTACAACTAAAAAATATATTTAAATATATTAACCTGAGTTTATCTTTGCTTAAGAAACCCTCTGATGTATTAAGTATATTCTAGTGCCTCCTAGGACTCCTCCCTAAAAGGTGCTAAGAACCATTCTGGGTGAGATAACATTACCACTCTTAGCCTTAATGGACACATGAAGGAAGTGGATTATGGATTGACTGATTGATTTTAAAGATTTTATTTATTTGTCAGAGAGAGAGAAAGACAGGGAACACAAGCAGGGGGAATGGCAGGCAGAGGGAGAAGGAGGCTCCCCGCTGAGGACGGAACCCACGTGGGACTCGCTCCCAGGACCCTGGGATCATGACCGGAGCTGAAGGCCAACGCTTAACCAACTGAGCCACCTAGGCGTCCTTATGGATTGATTTTAAAGCTTAACATGCAAACATTACTGTAACCGTCTGGTATGTTTTATGAAATCATCATAATAAGGCCTGACAGACTTGAAGAAGACCAAGTTATTCTTAGTGGTGATTACTTTTATTCTGTGGCACTTAAACATTTTTTGCTCTAAACACCATCATCTTTATTTGTTTCCTATATCCTCCAATTCTGCTTCTCATCACTTTAGCCTAAGAAAATTTACTTATCTGTAACATTACTAGTTGCATTAATGGAGGTCCTATGGTATCTGTTTTATTACTGGTTCACTAACCGTAAACAGTTTCTCTTTTAAAATACTCTTTTCTTTATATTTTCAGATAAGCAAATTTGATTGCAAGAGGGATAGATTGTATATAAAGGTTGAGTTTAGACATGAAATCTCCTCTCTGGGAATACAACTATGGCATTATTGTAAATCACATTGAAAGAGACTTTGAACCAACTTCAGGATAATAATGTTACATAAAATACATGTTTAGAATAACTCTGACTCTAAAAGAGTCAATAGAGTCAGGGCAGTGGTTTTAACTAAGGCAGTGCCAGTTGCCTCAACCTTGAACTTCGGAAAATGTAGGCCTCGCTTCTTTAGCAGAACCTTGGTAGAGCATCATTCATGTCCCATGAAGACTTTCAATCCAGAGTTCACATCTCCTTTTCTCTTTGAGAACACTTTTCAACTTTAAAGTGTACTTCAAATCTATCTATTTATATAGTTAAAAATGTCAACATATAAAGAAGTTGTGTAACTTTCTACCATGCACAAGATGAATTACAGATGCTCTTTTAGAGTAAATGAGAAACGGGTATAAAGAGTCTTAAACCCTATCAGCCACAACTAAAGGATTGTTTTTTGGCTTTGTTTTATTTTGTTTTAAGATGTCTTAGGGTAACTAAATTCTCTGTTTTTGAATCATCTAAAGTAAGTTCTACATATTTGGGCAGTTCTGCCTTTTTATCTCAAACTGCCATAGAATCCACTGGGAAATGGGAATATTCATTTTAGCTTTTGCTAAATCATCTGGACAGAATAAACCAATATGCATTCCAGACTCTGATGTGCAGGCAAACCACCTTAGAATACAACCTTATTTGATCTTAAAGCAAACAGCTGGCTGGAAAAGGATGCCCTATGGTAGTAAGTAAAATTTTACTCTTACTTATCTGGTAGCAGGCACTAGACTTTATAATATGACCTTCCATATGTGAAGTTCAATGAATTTGGGGGAAAAAAAATGATTCTGGTAACAACTGCTTTACTCCTAAGTCTGAAAATTTCCAAAACAATGTAAAAAAAAGGGGAAGCCACAGATTGAGGGAAATTTTAGAAAAAGAAGGTAAAGGTAGATAAAACTAATAGTAGTTGTGCAGAAATTCTGTCTTAGGCCTTTAAACCATACGGTTATATTTACCCATTAATAAGTTCCATATCCTACTTTCTAGAGTTCAATGGCAAGGAAAGTGTTTATCTCAAATATAAGATGGATTGATTCTGGCAAGGCAGACTAACTGATTTTAATATAACATTCCACATAAAATTTTTTCATCCAATTTGTTACACGCTCCCAAACAATGAAACAACCTTTTTTTCCTACATTATTTTTTCAAGAACTGGGTTGCTGCAAATATTGCAGTCTGCAGGATGACATTCTATAAAGTAAATAAACACAAAGATCCTAAAGAAATACTGTTAAGTAATGAAATGTTCAAGTAACAAACACAAACTCTTGTATTTTTTACCAGTTCATCTTTTTAAAGATTTTAGCAATTCTTATGTGTCAATATAAGGAATAATATCTGCCAATTATTATCTATGTCCTCTTTTGTTTTGACCTTCAGCAATATAAATTTCATTTTACTTTGAAGCAGAAGAAGGAATTACATGACCTCTTGGGTCCTGTCTCCCCATCCTATCTTAAAATCTCAGATGACTGATAACATTTGCTTTACATGTGTCAATCTACAAAAGCAGGCAAGTGGCTGTCTTCAAGGCTTATTCTGGAGCTCTGTGCAAACAAATACTGAAGATGACTTACAGTGCAGGATCAATAACCCTGTAACGTTGAATTAAGTATGCACATAGTTTGTGAATGCAACTTTTCTTGTTTTGAGATTCTTTTTTTTTTTCCCTAAAGATTTATTTATTTGACAGACAGAGATCATAAGTAGGCAGGGAGGGAGGCAGAGAGAGAGAGAGGAGGAAGCAGGCTTCCTGCTGAACAGAGAGCCCGATGTGTTCCCAGGACCCTGGGATCATGACCCGAGCCAAAAGCAGAGGCTTTAAGCCACTGAGCCACCCAGGCGCCCCTTGTTTTGAGATTCTTGTTCACCTGCCATGCACAGGTGAGCCTCTTTATGTGTTGTATTATTTGTCTATTATGTGTAACCAATCACCCCAAGTCTGGTAGTTTAAAACAAAAAGACAAATATTTATCATCTCATGGTTTGTGGGTGAGGGAATTGGGTGCTGCTTAACTGAGTGCCTCTGGCCCCTGCCTATGTAGGGGTTGCAACCAAGTTCTTAGGTGGGCTGTGGTCAAGTCGAAGTTTAATTGGGCAAGATCCTGCTTCTGACCTCTCTCAGTGGCTGCTGACAGGCCTCAAAATCTCCATTTGTAACAGAGCTCCTGTGAGTCCCTCCGCAAGGCTGCCTAATGATAAGGCAGCTGACTTCCCAAAGCAAGCAATCCACCAGAGAATGAGAGGAATCAAAAGCACATCAGGAGAGCGGGACAGCACCCAAGACAGAAGCCACAATCTTTTCATAACCCAATTCCACTCAGTCCAGCCCACACTCAAGGTGGGGAGATTACAGTAAGTGCACTGGGAAACATAAAGTATGTATTATCTCGTTTTTATTCTCTTGGAACTCTATGAATGAGGACAGTGAGGCTTAGAGACAGATAGCTGGGCCCAGCAGCAGGGCCAGGATTCAAATCCAGGTGTGTGTGATACAAACCTATTCTCTGAACCACAATACTACACTGACTTCTCAGATAAGGACTTCAGCTATGACTCGGGTCCTTGCCATAATATCTGCTGTGCGATAAAATATGTAAGTTTCTTGCATTGCATATACTCATGCAAAAACCTGTCAAGATGCCAAAAGCCCTAAAGTCATTAAAACATGTAGTTATCTTCTCTTCCTAAACAGTAGGTTCAGGAAGGTTCCTGTTATATTAATATACAAATAGCTCCTTGAAAATGCAACAGATGTGTTTAAAGAAAAGCCAGCACAATAAATGCATCATATAAGAAATCATTGCCTTAATCTACAAACTTCAGTGGCCATATATAAAAACAACAGACTACTTCCTGCTAGGTCCATAACAAAAGAAAAGGAAAATGTAATTAATAAAGACAATCAATGTATGGTATGGATCTCACCTTGCGGCACCTTGGAGACTAAGACAGTCCTCACTTGCTTACCTTTACATTTCCATTACTACTCATACAACTAGTCAAATACCCAAGTGTGAAATACTACAGAGCTGTGATGCATATCTGATTGCCAGTAGGAAATCCTCAGTATTCAAAATCAAACCAATGGAATAAAGTGCCATTTAATCAAATGGAAGTTAGTTTGAATAGACTTTTTTCTCTTATTTTGAATATATAGGACTGCCCCTCCTCTTCATTCAGGATTTTATGGTGTGTACTTGATCACTGAAGCCTTACGGAAAAAATACCATCTGTCTGGCACATTTTAAAACAGATTTATCCTACTGAGGAAACCAAGTGGGAAAACATAAAGTCAGTCCTCCTAAAACCCTTTGCTGCCTCCCAGCTGGATCAAGAAACATAAGAAAACCCTCACCATCCTCCTTCTTGTAAACAAGTAAAGGAAGTTGGCTTTCAATTAGGAAAGCTAAACTTGGATATTAGTGCCTAAAAATGGCAATAGCACCTGCTCAAATAGAAGATGCTGAAAAATAATTAACACTAAACACCCACCAAACAGCAGAAAGCTGTGAGCTCTCGCTCCAATATCCATTTTTCTTACCCATAAAATTCCAGTTTAGTTCTAGAACGACACAACATCCTCAAGCCTTCACTCCCAAGACTCCTAGTTAGGAGTAGCTCAAGAGATGGGAGTGTAAGTTACTGGGTAGGATCTCTAGGAGAGTTCCTTAAAAATGGGACATACACTTGTCCCAAATTCTTTTTCCTTTAATTTTTCCCCCTTTTCCTTTTTTCCTCCATCACAGATGTATTTACTGGAGCTCTAGCTACTATTCTGTAGCCTTGAAAATGAAGCCTGTGCTAAAGATAGAAAAAGCACAAAGACAGAAGGATCAGAATCATTTTATGACTGTTAAGCTTCCATCTTAGCTCTAAACAGCTTACCTCTGGACTTACTGATGCCGTTATTTCTAGAGTATATGAATGGTAAAAAAATAAAAATAAAACCACCACAATGATCAGATTGTAGTGATCACCTGAACATATATGTATTCAACTTTCATTGGCAAGTATCTTTTTTTCCTCTGATGGAGATTTAATATAATTATGTACATGTCACAGAGTGCTGGCTGCTTATCAGAGTTAATCTGCAGCATCAGGTTGGAGTTTCCCAGAGACAAAACTATCATATTTTACACATAATGTTCACAATTTTAAATTGATTAGGAATTTTATATCTCCAGACATCCTAAGTGAACTTGTTCATTAGGTAAAATTTTATCACTATAGTTTAGAATCCATCCCCATTATATGTTTTTCAACATTTTTAGGTCTTATTTATTTTTTTACTCTTCTAGTTTGTGAATGCAACTTTTCCTTTATATCTCTATCAGTTTCACACTCATTTTTTTAAAAAAGATTTTATTTACTTATTTGACAGACAGAGATCACAAGTAGGCAGAGAGGCAGGCAGAGAGAGAGGAGGAAGCAGGCTCCCTGCCGAGCAGAGAGCCCCTGGGATCACGACCAGAGCTGAAGGCAGAAGCTCTAACCCACTGAGCCACCCAGGTGCCCCCACACTCATTTTTGATGCTCATTTACCATTAAGCAGGATTTTTAATAGAATATATATATCTATATGTGTGTGTATTCATATATATATATATATATATATATGATTTAATTTATTTACTTTCCATGAATTACTTCTGGAACAAAATGGTATTTAAACTAAAAAAATACTTCAAGAATCATATATATGTATAGGTACCAGAGAGAGTCTGATCTAAACCATATAACTAGGAAAACTTACATCAACAATAAATAGTATTAATAACTAAAATGCCAGTTAATGTTATAAGAACTTTACATGTGCTAAATCATTTTATTCTCATAACAATTTTATGTGAAATAAGCACTATTTTTATCTCCATTTTATAGATGATTAAAATGTGGCCCACAGTTTTAAGTACTTGCCTAAATTTACACATCTAATAAATAGGAAATCTTGATTCAAAAACCCATCCCCCAATCATATACTGTATTTCTATTACTAAGAAGAGAGTACACTTATGCCCTGCTACAATGTTAAAGGTTTTTCTAAAAAATGGGACAATCCAGTACTATTAAAAGAAAATAAGAAAAGGCCAACAATCTTTCTCTCTTTAAAAATCTGTGGGAAATTTGCAAAGCAGAATTGGTGGCAACTTAGGTAGAAATTACATAAATTGATGATCCATAGCCCAGAAACATTTGTGAGGTTTGTATGAAAGCTATTTAACTTTCATTTCTATTTCAGCCATTTACTTTTCTTGTCAACCTAGTAGCACTATTGTATTTGCTTTTTCTTTTTTGTATTTGCTCCCATTTCTTACCTCTACTTGTAGGTGAGAAAGGTTCAGAAGAAAATGTGGCAATTACTCAAAATGTTTTATGTAACCAATCCTCACCAAGCATCATTACAAATGCACTGGAACTAGGAAGCAGATTAGTGAGGGGGGGGCTAATTTTCTTAAAAAAAAAAAAAAAAAAAAAGTTATCCATAAGTACACATTGCAATTGAGATGTCCCTGGAATACCATATAATGTAGCAACATAGGCCCAAGATAACTGCTCTTTCTCTGCTGCAAAGCGTACTACCTGAGGACTCAGTTAAACAAGGCAATACAGGCAGTACATTAAACATTTTTCTTACGTTATAATGTGAATTAATGCAGCCAAAGCATTGAGACTCTTTCTTCTTGTGTTTTACTGTAAACAAATGACATTATGCAAGGGAATGGAATGATCAAGTACTCTAAATTGTTGGTGGTAAACCAAATGTAGATTATTATCATATAGAAAGTCCAGGGGTATGACCAATCCAAATGACTTACAACCTCATTAACTATATAGGTATCACTGTGCTTAGGGAAAAAATAATGAGAGTTCTGTGGCGTATATCTTGATTTTTCTAAATTAAAGACAGTGAAGAGTTGAAAGTCTCCAGGAATACCAAGATAGTAGCACTGAATTTAACCATATACATTAAAAATCTATTAAATATAAGTATGCCAAACTAAAAATCCAATCATAGTCTTTGATCACTTGAAAACCTAAGAGTCAAAAGTTATATGAAAACCTACTACTCTTCTATGAAAACCTAAGAGTCAAAAGTTATATGAATTCAGAGCATAGAGGTAGAAAAAATGCTTCCTAACTCATTCAGTAAGGAATGAATAACCCTAATACCAAAAGCAAAGGCATTACAAGAAAAGAGAACTACAGACCATTTTCTTTCTTGAACATAGACCCAAAAATCCTCAACAAAATATTTGCAAATCAAATCTAAAAAAGTATAAAAAGAATTACGCCTATGACAAAGTGGGATTTATCCCAGCTATGCAAGGCTGGTTCAACCTTCAAAATATCAATTAATGTAATCAATAAGCTAAAAAAAAAAATCACACAATCATATCAGTGGTCGGAGAAAAATTACTTGACAAAAATCCAATACCCACTCATGATAAACTCTCAGCAAACTAGGAAGAGAGAGAAACTTTCTCAACTTAACAAAGACAATCTTATAAACAGCCTAGAGCTAGAGCTAATATCACACTCCAGGTGTCAAATTCAAAGCCTTCCTACTAACATAAAGTAGAAGGCAAGGATGTCCCCTCTCAACCATTCCTTTTCAACATCATACTCAAGTCCTTGCTAGTGCAGTAAGACAAGAAAAGGAAACAAAAGGTATAGATTGGGAAGGAAGACCTGAAACTGTCTGTTTTATTATAAAGGGATATAATCAACTCTAGAAAATCTCAAAGAATTCACACACAAAAAATTCCTGGAACCAATAAGCAATTAATAAGGCTGTAGATACAAAGTTAATATACAAAAGTTAATATCTTTCCTATATACAAGATCTCTCTCTATGTACAATATATGTATATGTATATGATCTATATAAGGAAAACTAAAAATGATAAAGTCAAAGAACTAAATAAATGGATAGAAACAAGTCCATTGATCGGAAGACTCAATATTGTCAGGATGTCAGTTTTCCCAATTTGAACTATGGATTCAGTGCAATCCCAATCAAAATTCCAGCAAGTTATTTTATGGACATCAATAAACTGATTCTATAGTTTATATGGAGAGACAAAAAACTCAGAATGGCCAACTCAATATTGAAAGGGAAGAACAGAGTTGGAGGACTGATGCTACCAGACTTCAAGCTTTATTCTAAAGTGACAGTAATCAAGATAGTGTATTACAGGTGAAAGAATAGATGAATACAGATGAACCGGACAGAACAGAGAGTCCAGAAATAGAAACAGAGAGTCCATAAATATAGTTGGACTGATCTTTGACAAAGGAGCAAAGACAATACAATTAAGAAAAGATGGTCTTTTCAACAAATGGTACATACTGGAACACCTAGATATCCACAAACCAAAAAGTGAATCCAGACATACTGTATATACCTCTTCACAAAAATTAATTCAAAATTAATTACAGACCTAAAGGTACAATGCAAAACTACAGAACAGTGGAAATATTCTGTATATTATAATGAGAGATACATGTCATTATATATTCGTCCAAACCCACAGAATATAACAACACAAAGAGCGAACTTTTGTGTAAACTTGGATTTTGGCAATTATAATGTGTCAATATAGCTTTATCAATTGTGGGGGAATGTTTATTATGGGGGACATTATGCATGTGCCTGATACAGGGAAACCTCTGTATTTCTCTCTCAATTTTGTTGTAAACCTAAAAATATCCTAAAAAATTAAGTTTTTAAAAAACTTTTAGCTATATGGTGGTCTCATTTTACAGCTCTTCATTCCTTCAAAGAAAACACTTAAGTATATTTTTAAATTTATGGTGAGTATATACAGAAATACATATTTTGCTTAAAAACCTAGTCTTCTACATGATAGGAGAGTTTTACATAAAAATGAATTAAGTGTTTCTAGCATTTCCTGGATTGTTGACTGAGAAACTTGGAAAAGCTAGAATGATATTTAGAGAGGAGGACCACCATGCTAACACAGATCTTAGATATATCTCTGCAGGAGTAGTCTTCTTCTGATGTAGTGTTAAATCTGGGATTGCCAAAAATCCAACGGCTCATGGATTGCTGTAAAAATTTTCAATCTAGTATTCATTTTTAAGGGAGTCTTGAACCATAGTTAAGAAGAGACATGTTTGTTAATTTTGGCCATTCTAACTGGTGTAAGGTGATATCTCAATGTGGTTTTAATTTGAATCTGCCTGAGGGCTAGTGATGATGAACATTTTTTCTTGTGTCTGATAGCCATTTGTATGTCTTCATTGGAGAAGTGTCTGTTCATATCTTCTGCCCATTTTTTGATATGATTGTCTGTTTTGTGTGTGTTGAGTTTGAGGAGTTCATTATAGATTCTGGATATCAACCTTTTGTCTGTACTGTCATTTGCAAATATCTTCTCCCATTCCATGGGTTGCCTCTTTGTTTTTTTGACTGTTTCCTTTGCTGTGCAGAAGCTTTTGATTTTGATGAAGTCCCAAAAGTTTATTTTTGCTCTTGTTTCCTTTGCCTTTGGAGACACATCTTGAAAGAAGTTGCTGTGGCTGATATCGAAGAGATTACTGCCTAAGTTCTCCTCTAGGATTCTGGTGGATTCCTGTCTCACGTTGAGGTCTTTTATCCATTTTGAGTTTATCTTTGTGTACGGTGTAAGAGAATGGTCGAGTTTCATTCTTCTACATATAGCTGTCCAGTTTTCCCAGCACCATTTATTGAAGAGACTGTCTTTTTTCCACTGTATATTTTTTCCTGCTTTGTCGAAGATTATTTACCCATAGAATTGAGGGTCCATATCTGGGCTCTCTACTCTGTTCCACTGGTCTATGTGTCTGTTTTTATGCCAGTACCATGCTGTCTTGGTGATCACAGCTTTGTAATAAAGCTTGAAATCAGGTAACGTGATGCCCCCAGTTTTATTTTTGTTTTTCAGCATTTCCTTAGCGATTCGGGGTCTCTTCTGATTCCATACAAATTTTTGGATTATTTGCTCCAGCTCTTTGAAGAATACTGGTGGAATTTTGATCGGAATGGCATTAAAAGTATAGATTGCTCTAGGCAGTATAGACATTTTAACAATGTTTATTCTTCCAATCCAAGAGCATGGAACGGTCTTCTTTTTGTGTCTTCTTCAATTTCCTTCATGAGTGTTCTGTAGTTCCTCGAGTACAGATCCTTTACCTCTTTGGTTAGGTTTATTCCCAGGTATCTTATGGTTCTTGGTGCTATAGTAAATGGAATTGATTCTCTAATTTCCCTTTCTGTATTTATACCAGTTAGAATGGCCAAAATTAACAAGACAGGAAACAACATGTATTGGAGGGGATGTGGAGAAAGGGGAACCCTCTTAAACTGTTGATGGGAATGCAAGTTGGTGCAGCCTCTTTGGAGAACAGTGTGGAGATTCCTCAAGAAATTAAAAATAGAACTTCCCTATAACCCTGCAATTGCACTCCTGGGTATTTACCGCAAAGATACAGATGTAGTGAAAAGAAGGGCCATCCATATCCCAATGTTTATAGCAGCAATGGCCATGGTTGCCAAACTGTGGAAAGAACCAATATGCCCTTCAACGGATGAATGGATAAGGAAAATGTGGTCCATATACACTATGGAGTATTATGCCTCCATCAGAAAGGACGAATACCCAACTTTTGTAGCAACATGGACGGGACTGGAAGAGATTATGCTGAGTGAAATAAGTCAAGCAGAGAGAGTCAATTATCATATGGTTCACTTATTTGTGGAGCATAACAAATAGCATGGAGGACACGGGGAGTTTAGAGAGGAGAAGGGAGTTGGGGGAAATTGGAAGGGGAGGTGAACCATGAGAGACTATGGACTCTGAAAAACAATTTGAGGGGTTTGAAGTGGCGGGGGGGGTGGGAGGTTGGGGTACCAGGTGGTGGGTATTATAGAGGGCATGGATTGCATGGAGCACTGGGTGTGGTGAAAAAATAATGAATACTGTTATGCTGATAATAAATTTTAAAAAAAGTAAAAAAAATAAAATTCTTAGTAAAAAAAATAAGAAGAGACATGTTTGAGTCTTGTTTATTAAGGGCATCAGGAGAAGGACTGAGGCCTTTGGGGAGTGTCACGGACAGTTTCTACATGTATTCTATAGATAAGAAACAGAATTACAACAGCTCCATTTGACTGATGAAGCATGTGGAGCAATCATCAAAAAAGTGGGATTAAGTTCTAGAAAGCAAAGAAAGATAACTGGCATTTCTTCCTCTTAGGGGACTCTATCTCACTATTTGATGGTCATTCTACAAAGCTTCATTGTATTAAAAAAGCTAATGACATGCAACAGTCACTGGTATAAAACTCTTCACAAAAAGTGGTGCAGAGTATTAATATTAGGACTCAGCATTCCTTCCTTCATTTCAACAGGTTAATTTAATATAATTGATCCTTGAACAACATGGGTTTGGATGATGTGGGTCAACTTTTATGTGGATTTTTTACAGTACAGTATTGCAAATGTGTTTTCTCCTCCTTATGATTTTCTTTTTTAAAAAAAGTTTATTTATCTATGCTTATGTAATCTCTACACCCAATGTGGGGCTCAAACTCATGACCCCAAGATCATGAGTTGAATGCTCTTTCAACTGAGCCAGCCAGGTGCCCCCTTATAATTTTCTTAATAATACTATCCTTTCTCTAGCTTACTCTAAGAATGCAGTATGTAGTACACATTACATACAAATATGTGCTAATCAACTGTTTATGTTATTGATAAGGCCAACAGTAAGCTATCAGTGGTTAAATTTTGGGGGAGCCCAAAGGTATTTATTTGTATACGTAGATTTTCAAGTGTGGGATATCAGCACCTCTAACCTCTGCATTCCTGAAGGATCAACAGTATTTCCAGAGAAGTCTCAGAAGTAGAATGGAAAGTAAGAACTGACTAAATTATGATCATCACTTCTATATTACAGGTGAGGAAATTAAAATATCAAAAAGTTCTATACCTGACAATGAGTAGTAAAACCATATTTAGAACATGTAAGTTCCTGACTCCAGAGTATATACTCATACTGTCACACTGAATTAACGTGTAATATTTTATGAGACAAGGTGAAGATTTAATAAAAATAATATTTGTGGGGAGGCTATCTTTTTAAATCAACCTTAGCAAATTATGTTGGAAGAATAATACTATAAAAGACTGTTCAGGTCCTAGAATATACAGAAATATAGGGACCTGAAAGAAAAGATTTGATAAAGAAACTGTTACAAAATATGTGTGTGATAAAGACCACAAAGTACATCTGTTGTTCAAATCAAATAGTGAAGTTGTTGGAAAGGATAAGGAAACACCTTTCAAATAAAATTTGAAAAAGAAATCACTACAAAGCAACATTATAAGATCTGTTTCTCATTACTCTGCTATTTTATCCAAAACAGGTAAGTGGGAGAGGGAGCACACTAAATAAATATCAAGGATCCTTTTAGTGGCTATATTTTCTGTATTCTAAAGTTCTTATAAGGGCACCACATAATTTTTAATTACATACATCTCAATAATCTTTGGTAATGCAAAAAAGGGAAAAGTAGAACTGAGAAATATATTTATCAATAATTAAAATATGAAAACTATAGTTACCAATAACACTTTAAGTAGAACTTACTGAAAAATTAATCATGAATTATTTGACAAATGGACAAAACCAGAATAATTAGTCTAGAAGAAAATATTCAAAGATAGTACATAACCCCACAGGCAAGCAAACTATTAATTGAAAGTAAAGTAAAAAAATTTAATATAAAAATAAAGAGTATTTGTTTTGGAAACTTACTCCTAATTACAGAGACAGATGCCTGATTTTAAGTATGACTAGGAAGTTACAATTCCACAAATCTCAAAAAAAAAAAAGGAAAAGAGACTCAAGGAAAATATTTTGAAGTAGAATTATGCCATAATCAAAAGCAGGTAACTTGATTAAAGCTTCATGTAGACATGTGTTTTGTTTATAAAGAAAGCATAATGGATATTAAAGAAATGCACTGATATAATTTCCCAATCAAATATGGTATTGGGGCCATCAAAACTAATTAATAGTGTCGAAATATCATACACGGCAAGACAAAATTAGTAATAGTATCTTCTTCTTGGTCAATATTTAATAGTTTGGTGAAAGTATGAATGCTACTGACCCATGTGCTTCAAGGAGTTCTTTGGACAGAACTTAAACTGCCCCATCCCAGTATTACTTTCCTGGACACACATATGGCCCCAAATACCCATTTTTCTTGACAGCTGATAAAGGTTATTCATACACCATGTCACGTGGAATAGAGAAAACTAACCACACATCAGTACCTGACAAACCTATGACACGGTTTTCAAATTGGTATGATTCAGTGGTCTCTAAATATTTTGGTCTTGTACGCCCCCTTACACATTTTTAAGTTGCTAACTAAACTTACTGTAAGTTACATGGTTATAAAGGATGGAATTTCCAGTGTGTCGTAACTGTTGACATCATAAACAAAACAATTATTTATGATTTTAGATGTATCCTGTAATACTCCACATCATTTATTAAAACAAACAAATGTATTCTTTTACAATCTGGATTTTTTACACTATTTCTTTTTATTCCTTCCCTTATTTTTATCCTAGCAATATATCTTATGCTTAAAACTTGATCACTCTTTTACTTCCCTGAAATATATGTATTTATAATTTAAAAAATTCTAAAATCACAAATATGACACCTTCTAGAGATTACCTTATAATTTTGAAGTCCCTTCAATGTGAACTTATGAGATATTACATTAGTTAAGGACTGTTCATTTCAAGTCCACATTTTACTGGACACATCAGCAGCATTTAATAAAGATATTCACAACTCAGACTGAATCAGTCTAATTTTTTCACCTTCCTCTAGGCACATTCTGACGCTGTCTAGCCCTGCAGGCTACCCTTTGCCCACTTGGTTCCAGCCACCCTGTCTTCCTTGACTGTTTTTAAATACAGCCTAGCTCCCTTCTACATCAGCCCTTTGCACTTGCTCTTTCCTCCATCTGGGAGATCCTTCTAGATAACTGCGTGACTTCGCCACTCTGTACATTCAAGTCCTTCCCCAGTGCCAACCTCAGTTTATCACTGAGGCCTGCTTCCATGCACTTTCTCCAAAAGACAGCACACCTGCTCTTCACCTGCATCACTAACTCATCCCCCTGAACCACAAGGCATTTTAACACCCTCAAATACCACACATTTGTTTACTGTCAGCCTTATGCCTGACTACAGGTAGGCTCCCTAAGAAAACCCTAGGAAAACAGGATGTGAATACTTCTTTCTCTCCAAGGTCTAGTGCAGTACCTGGCATATAATATGGACTCACTAAATGTTTGCTGAATAAAGAACAAAACAAGAAGAGATAATTATGGCTAAATTATTTTAGCCATTATATTTTAGGAAAAACACTATAGTTTCAAAAATTTCAACAAATGGTATTTTTGTCTTCACAAAAATGATATGTACAAGACATTTATTTATTTTAGAGAGAAAGAGAGAGCACACACAAGCACGGCGGGGTGGGGGGGGTGAAGAGGGAGAGAGAGAATCGTAAGCAGACTGCCTGCCTCATACAGAGCCTGATGCAGGACTTGATCTCACGACCCTGAGATCGTGACCTGGGCCGAAGTCAAGAGTCAGATGCTTCACTGACAAAGCCACCCAGGTGTCCTATGTGCAAGGAATTTAAAATGAGTAAAAGAAACTGCAAGTTTTTTGTAAAGTACTCAGTACACTAGTTACGATATTCTTTAAGTGTACACCATCGATCAATAAAATACAGTATCGTGTGAAATAGATGTTTGCATCAGTAAATAATGAATAGCAGAGTGCCTTTATTTTTATGGTACATAGATATAATAGGTATAAGTGTATAATAAAATTATACACATTTTGAAATTTATAACAATAACATGAAAAAAATCTGTCTAGCTTCTTAATTTCTATCACTGAAAATTGTTATTATTGAGAACCATTCATTTTCTAAACTTTGTCAGATGTAATGCAGGGAGAAATCTGGCCTAGTTGCTTTCTGGCACTGCTCATTTTGTGCTTCTGTCATGTCATTTGTTAATGACATGTTGAGATCTCTCTGAAATGCAATATTCAGGACTGCTCCATCAGTCTAGATAATACTCCAAGTCCTGAAACAGCCAGATTCACAAAGAGTGCTTAATCGGGCCTAATGGAGACTCCTTTTGGTGGTTTCTGAATGGAGAGGCTCTCTTCACTCAGGCGGTTTTTAATAACCTGTCCTCTGGTCACTCTTTTCTCCACATGTTTCAATATTAGCTCCATCTGCCTTTTAAAAATTACCCTTTGAATCCAAGCCACACCCTGGAGATATAAAATTATCTCTGAAAAAGAATTTTGCCCTTGTCTACAGATACTTCCTCATCTGTCTCTAATGAAGAAGTGGCTCTGTACCAGTTACTATGGTGGCAAAACAAAGTACCCTACGACTCAGCAGTGTAAGACAATGATTTATTATGCTCATGAACTGTGGGTTAGGGATTGCAATATGGTGTCACTGTAAGCCTGTCTTTGCTCCATGAAATCTGGGATCTCAGCTGGAAGATCTGAAGGCCAGAAGCTAGAATCAGCTATGGGCTTGCTCGCTCACATCTGGTGGTTGAAGCTGGCTGGAGGCCGGCTCCTATGCACGTGGGCCTCCCATGTGGTCCCCTCAGAGGCTAGTTGGGATTCTGTCACAGCATGATGGCTAGATTCACAAGTGATTATGTGAAGAGAGGAAAATGGATAGGTGGAAGCCTTATTGCCTTGTTTGAGCTAGCCTCAGAATCACTCGGGGTCACAGCCATCAGATTGTATTTGTTGAGACAGGCACAGAGTTCAGCCCCAGGTTCAAGGGGAGGAGAACAGACTCTGCTTATTGATGGGGTATGGCAAGAGAATGTTGGACTGGGAGCACTGCTATGATTATTTTTGAAAAATACAACCTGTCACAAGTCCTAATTAGATACTATTTCTTAGCATTCTCAATTTCCTGAGGGTGTTAATCTTATCTCCAGTTCAGGTTAAGTGTTGAAGTAAGCCAATATTCACCTAAATTAAAAGAGGCAATATTGGTCTCTGAATTGTAGTCAGAAAGAATAACTTCAGTCATTATGGGACTCAAAAGGCAGGAGAAAGCAAGGTTGAAGAATGAAGAATATTTGGAAGATAAAGCAAATGCTAATAGAGATAAGATATTTGAGAGGCAATTTATTTTCCACATCAGTTTTGTTTTCCACAAACAACTTGCAACTGGACTTGCTTTTAAAAAGGCAGAACTTCTTTAAATTACATCAAATTATATCTCCCTGAAAAACATGGCCTTGCCTACACATACATTTTTGTCCCCACTGTCTCAGGGTGTCTTCCTCAGCCAGTAGAAAACAGAAAAGACCCAGGTGCATGCACTCATTTTACCCTACTGACTACATAAATCCCATCCATAATCCTGTGCATTTATATTGTTCTGTGAGAGTTGAGCAGTGTGAACATTCTCCCAAAGCCTAATGCAAATGTTTCTCTAATCCATTCAAGCCACAAAACAGACCCAGATGAATGAGTAGGAAACCGAGCTAAAGAACTCTCGCTACCTTGATACCACTGTCAGTCCTGGCATTGACTTCATTGGTCAGCATTTCCTTCTAAGTATGGCATGGCTCAAATGAGAAAGGAAAACGTTAGCCTATTGCTGTCTAGAACATCCAAGTCAAACCTGTATGACCCTGCAGCCAAAGCTGGGGAGAGGATTCTGAATATACTTTAAAAAAAAAGAAAAAAAAAAGGTTGAAATACTGGACATATAAAAAATGGACACAGGGGCGCCTGGGTGGCTCAGTGGGTTAAGCCGCTGCCTTCGGCTCAGGTCATGATCTCAGGGTCCTGGGATCGAGTCCCGCATCGGGCTCTCTGCTCAGCAGGAAGCCTGCTTCCCTCTATCTCTCTGCCTGCCTCTCCATCTGCTTGTGATTTCTCTCTGTCAAATAAATAAATAAAATCTTTAAAATAAAAAATGGACACAAAACAACTCAACTATTTCAACCAGTTTTCTCTTCTTAAAGCTACGACACAATCAATATATCAGATATTTAAACAAAGGAGTATAAATCAGGAAACAAAATCTTTCCCCTTCTACCACTGGGAGAAGACATTAAATCACCTTTTCCTTTTATCTATTTAAATATATTTTCTAAGACAACATGTATACAGAGATATACAGCAAAATACACTTGGATATACAAGATAATATTATTCAGGACATTTTGCAGCCATCTTGATAAATGTAAATAAATATTCATTTAATGGATGTACAGCAGTCCACTGTAACGTAATTCATCTAACAGGTCCTCAACTGGTGGACATTTCAGCTGTTTCTAATTTTGAAAATATTCACGAATTAAACTCTATTGTGTGATTACATGCCATGAGCTATGACAAAATCACAATTTCAAATTTGATGAGGATTTACTGTTAAATTTTCTTTTGGAGCTTACAAGGCGGTGGACAGGGAAGAGAAAGTAGGACGTACATCTCTAAGATGACACTCTACCATACAGAACAGAGAAGTTAGTCCGTTAAAATGTGTTGGTAGTAAATTCAGGGCTTGGGTTCTTGTTAATGAGGCCCTTGGGAAAATATAAACACTCCTCCTGAATTCAACTCTCAAGCCTGCCCACCACAGTCTTGTCTTAAGCCTGAGCTTCTGGCGCTCAAACCTGCAATTGAGGCCTTGCATCCGATGCCAAACTAAACATTTGGGAACAAGAATTACAATAACCTCCTTTTGTTTGTTTGTTTTTTTGTTTGAAGTAATTTAAAAACACACAACATAAAGTAAAACAAAGAAAAATTGGGATGGGGAAATAACTACGAAATAGAAAACTGAATAGCTCTCGCAACATTTTCTTAGGATATTCACTCATCCAGTGTTCGGAACGCAGAAGTTATTGTCAGGGAAAATGAGCATGGCCTTTGGAGCCCAGAAGGAAGGGGAGATATGAATTCCTTCACAGACATCAGGGAAAACTACAAAAAAAAAAAAATAAAATTACCTGAATACACCGGCTGATGGCAGAACAGAGAGTCCTTTAAATCCACTTTCTACCTCTCCAGGTCTAGCTAAGGGGGCATGATTGACTAATGGGCCTCATGACTGTGGCTGCTGTTGTTGTTAATCATGAACTTTTTCATGTAGTTAAACCCTGCCTCACTCTCTAGTTTAAGAGGAGGAAAATAATTGCTTTCCCCTGAAGGCTTTCATATTAAACATGTCAAAGCACATTACTGAGGATGTAAAAAGAACTCTGACATATTTAGCATAAACTATTTCAGAGTCAGGAGACTATTCTCTATTTAAAATGACAGAGTGTTCTCAAAGGCCCAACAGAATCTGTGGACTTATTAAAAGAACATGCTAGCATCACCTCGATTCATCTTTACAGTGCTTGTTCCTATGACGGGAGAGTGGTTCCTTCTGGGAGAGTAGCAGTGACGGAAAGGAGCCATGGGAGGTGGTCTGGGACGTCAGCAATATTTTGCTTGTCCTCAGTGCTGGTTACACAGGTGTGCTTCCTTTGTGGAAATCCACTGAGTGGTGTTCTAAGGGTTTATGTTAAACTAAATAAAAAGTTTTTAGAAAAGGAAGCAGCTGAGTAGATACATACACATAGCTAATTTCTCCTGCTGTTTAAAAGATATTAATAAGTTATTAATAATCAGCACAACAAAATTTAAAAAAGGATGTTTCTACACTGATGAATGAGCTAGTTTTATATTCTTGTGAATCATTCTGTTATGTATTTCCTTAATACAAATCTTTACTTAATATTTGTGAGTGAAACAATCAAGGGTTAATTTATTTGCTTTATTTATTTTCATGCACCTCAGTATAATTAGTACTATGTCTGAAAGAAAATCGACAATTTCCTCTAAACAGTGACAGTATTAAGCACATTTTTAAAAAAATTTTTTTTAAGATTTTTTTTTAAAATTTATTTGACAGAGAGAGAGAGAGAGGTCACAAGTAGTCAGAGAGGCAGACAGAGAGGCAGGCAGAGAGAGGAGGAAGCAGGCTCTCTGCTGAGTGGAGAACCTGATGCGAGGCTCGATCCCAGGACCCCAAGATCATGACGAGAGCCGAAGGCAGAGGCCTTAATCCACTGTGCCACCCAGGTGCCCTATTAAGTGCATTATTAAGCGCTTACAATGTGCCATGGGTCAGACAATAAATGAAGGAGTTTACATTCCGGCTACCATCCAATCTTAAAAGAGCCAATCTCTTCCCTACTGAGAAACACCACATGAAGATGGCACATTTTGAATACTCAATATTAACTATCATTTGCACAGAATTTCTCTTCCTTCACAGTTTGCATGTTCTTCCATTTATTTAAGGATAGATGAGGATCTATGATATACCATGTCATTATTTTGAGAATCCTGTGCAATTTCTTCAACGCATCTATTTGGGGGGAATTATGGAGGAGATATAATTTTGCTAATAAAGTCTTAAATTTCTTTAAATTTCATAGCACATCTGGGACTTGACAAAGAAAAGCACAGAATGACTGAGGAAAGGCAGTACAAGGAATCTCTTCACATTTCAACATTTAAAAATCATCAGCTCCTTTGAAAATGAAATTTATTTCCCAACCAATAAAACTAATGTGTGGTATCTATTCTCTTCAGTGATGTGCAATTGGTATTTATTGATTTACCAATTACTCCACGTGTTCACAATAAACCCAATTAATTCATAAACTTGGTGGGTTGGCAAACTTTTTGGAGAGCCAGATAGTAAAAAATCCAAGCTTTTCAGGCCATATGGTTTCTGTCACAATCACTCAACTCGGCTCTTGTAGCACACAAGCAGCCATAGATAATATGTAAATAAATGGATGTAGCTGTGTTCCAATAAAACTTTATTTTAAAAGAAAAACAGGCAGCAAGCTGGATTAGGCCCATTAGTCATGTTTGGCCAACTTCTGCTTTACCCAACAATACCTTTTATAGTGCTAGACAGATGGCTGGCCTCAGTAAATAGTTCTTACTTGATAGAGTCAATGACATTGGGAAAGGAAATGTGGGAAATGGGAAGAGAAGGGGCATTAATTTCGAGTTCTCCAAGAGGACATTTCCATTGTCCCTGTACTTCTAAGCTGGAATGCCCCCTTTCCACTGTTAAATCAGATTCTAGAACTAGAGAGAATATTTTTTCCACTGACATAAGGAGTTTTCTCATATTAGGAAAAGAACAATGTGACAAAAAATTCCAACTGATTGGGATGCATAAACATGGGAATCAGTGTGATATCTTTTCCCTTGTAAGCAGAAAACAGGTATTTGTAGATAAGGCAGGGAAATCCACTGGAAAAAGGAAATCTATTCATAAAAGAATGCATCACAGAAACCCAGATACGGGTGGTCCAACCAGGCAGAAGTGGTTGGCAGTGGGATTTAAAAAATAAGATTAACACAAGATGTTAAGTACTGAAATCCATCTAGTCACAAACATGTGTGCTTTTAATGACATTCAGAGCCACTCCATAAAATGAAAGAACAGAAGTTAATTTATTTCACCGAAAACATTATGAAAAATCCTAGAGTACCCTAGAACTAAGAACCTTTTATTATTTTCTCATGGCTGAAAATCACGTTCATCTGCCAGTGACAAGTAACATTCATGGTTACAGTGAAGACAGAAGCCTGACAGCAACATGACAGCAAGGGACTACACCAACACATTTTTTTTTTTTTTCCAACATGAAGCTGATATATGAGACGCAGACATGGTGCAGGGGGTCCTTCATAAAACAAAAAAACAAAGCAAGTACAGCTTTTCCTCAGACTCTACTGAACAGAACAACTATTTCAGTAAGACAAATCACCCCAGGCTCGAACCTCGCCATGACCTCCACTTTCATTTCTTCAGCAGACATTTACTGAAGGACTATAACCTATCAGCCACTGGGGTCTGCATCGGAACTTTTTTTTTTTTCCTTTTCTTTTCAAGCATACCATTCCTCTTTGAGAGAAATAGAAAACAATCATCTAAAACAGTATATAAAATGATTTTAGTAACTGATGATGTGCTAGGGCAAGAAAAGGCATTGGCAGTAGAGCATGGCAGGTGGAGGGAGAAAAACATGGAGGGACGTTAGCCTAGATGGCCGGGGATGGACTGTTTGAAGGGGTAACATTTGGTAAACCTTTGGAAGATTTCAAGTATGGTAATATGATGGCCAGATTTATGCTTCGAGAAGATACATCATGGGCTGCTATGTTGCAGCAGGGTTACGGGGCATAGAAGTGGAAACAAGTAGAACTGGTAAGGATGGTGGTGGCTTGGTCTTATGACACAGCAGTGGAGATGGTGATAAAATGTCATACTCAGGAGATATTTTGGAGGCATATTTGATCCTCTGAAAGATGATGGTGGCTTGGTCTAGAGAGGGTGCAGTGGGAAGATGTGATAAGCTGATGAATTCAGTATTATTCTAGAGTATATTTGTCAGTTTTGTTGGAAGACTATGTAAGTTGTGGAAAGAGGAAGACTTCTAGGATTTTGGTTTGAGTGACTGGAACCACTGGCTGAGATAAGAAAGACATGTCAAGGGTGGTGGAAACCAAAAATTTACTGGAGACATACTGAGTCGTTATCCCCAGCCCATGCCCTCAGGTAGGCTGGAGAGAAGGCTAGATATTCTGCTCTTCTAGGGAAAAATTCTTTCCAAAGGATTAAGCACAGAACAGAGGCCCCATAAATGCATGATAAAATAACTTATGAAACAAGTCATCATCCTACTAGTTTTGAAAGTCTAATTCATGAAAAGAATTAGCAAGTGGGATAGGAAACATGAAAGGCTTTCAGGAAGCCTATTTCTCATTTCCATTTCTTACTTAAAAACCAGCTTCTCCACCCTTTTCAAGATTCAATTCTTGGTGGCTATTCTCCCTTCAACCCTGGTATTTTCCCCTGCTGGTACAACCATAATCTCAGAAGAGAGCAAGAGTAAGACCTGATATACTGCTAGAGCTTTCAAAACTGTTAGCAATCCAGAAATATAAAAACAGTTCTTGGATCAAGACACATAAATTTATATCTAAGTGAAAATAATACTCCTTCACTAAACATTTTGGGTTAGAAGTAACCTTGAAACATGAGAATATTATGTTCATAAGAAATAGAACTTCTATAACTTTCTGCCTTAGAGCCTTTTTTTTTTCCTTTCTTGTTTCCATTATTATCAGCCTTAAAAAGTAATCCAAATATTTTCATTTGGATAGTATCTAACGAGCTGTCATATGTTTTTTATATAACATACATCTTTAAATAGCTCTTTAAATATCAAGCATATTTAATTATATGATTATCTATATATACTAATTTTTAAAAGAGAGCTTCATAAAACAATTATATTAAAAAAAAAAAAGCCTTAAGTCACTCATGTCATCAACCAAAACTAAGCTCTATTATACTGTGATGTATTTAAAACTTCTATTGGGAAAATAGCAGTCCCTTGCTGCTTGAAAACAATAAATAGCGTTATACCTTCCTTGCAGGATGAGACACACACCTCCACCACTCCCACCCACAACCCACCACTAGCTCTTTAAGACCTGGCCCCCAGACCAATGTCATGAATCAAGTTACGTCAGAACCCAGCCTGGGAAGTGCTTTGCCTCCTAAAGGAAGAAAGGCTATACCTCCAAGGAATGATAGGACCTAGTTAACATGTACCAGCAGGAAGCAGGTGAGAGTGTGCTGGATCAAGAGGAGATAGAATATGCATTTGGATAATGGAGATTATTGATATGGGAATATTCTCTCACAGGATTTACTATCCTAGCGAGACTGTGTGAGATGATCCTAAGACAGTGCTATGATGGCTCTTGGAAGCATACAGAAAGCAATGCTCCACATAACATGAGTTATAAATACCACAGTGCTATGACAGACAGTCCAAGTGCTATCACAGACTACACCAGCCAGAGCTGTGGGCCTAAGGAATGATGGAATGGTCTATGAAAGGTAAAGCCAGGACTCTACCCTGGTGATGTTATCCTATAATTTATTCTCTAGGACACAGAATACACCCTAAGTCCACAACCATTATAAAGAGCTGTATTTCCAAGAAGTAGAATTCATAGATCCAGGAACTAAGGTAAGAGTCACCCTATTTATCATCTTTTTTTTTTTTTTTAAAGATATATTTATTTGAGAGAGAGATGGCAAGCATAGGTGAGGGGAGGAGAAGAGGGAGAAGGAGAAAGAGAGTCTCAAGCAGTCTCTATGCTGAGTGTGGAGCCTGACGCAGGGCTCTATCTCACGACTCTGAGATCACAACCTAAGGGGAAACAAAGAGACACTTAACTGACTGAGCCACCCAGATGCCCCTATCCTCATTCTTAATAACTGATGTGGAGAATCTGTGTTTCCCACTCCTGCAAACTCTAGGATTTAGAGGTTCTGATTCCTAGGAGGGCGATGATATTCCACCAAAGTACACGAGTCTGTCTCATTAAACTTGAAGCTATTCTTGCTACCTGATACTAGGCGCTCCTCATGCCAAGAACTGCAGGCAAGGAAAAAGGCACACGTAATTGATCCTGATCAAAAAAGGAGGAGACAGAGAAACAAAAACAAAAGGACAAAAAACCAGGAGACGGGTCTATATTATGTTCACAAGAAATATAACTTCTGTAACTTTCTGCATTAGAGCCTTGGCATGGGGTAGAATAAAACTATGTTTGATATCCAGGTGATCCAGTAGGGCATCTCTTAGAACACACCTGCCTAATTTTTATTGTAAATAGACAAGTTCAACAACTATAGTCTGAGAAACACATGGCAACAAAATCTTGGAGGTCTTATGGATGAGTCTGGTTTATTTCCTCAGTAAGCCCCTAAAATAGCAGAGTTCAGTCAAGAGTTAAGAAAAATCTAAAACAAAGAACAGAGGAGGGATTTAAGGCAGACTAAAACAGGGGTTATAGCTTATCTCACCAACTTTCCTTTTCTAAGTTTCCCCATGAAAGAAGACCATAAGGCAAAACAGAATTCTCAAGAACTGCTAAAAGAACTTATTAAGCAATGGAAATAGATTCGATTGGTGCAAAAGATGAACTCTAGTGCACCAACCAGAACTTACTTTTAGGACTAACGTACTAATTCCCCTAGTTGCTGAGATCGTTGGTGACTGGAGGGGTTCAGCTGAGTTCTTCTCAGGGAATTGTGACCGTGGCCAAAGTGATGTCCTCCCCTTGAGAGACTCCTATGTTCAATGACTAGTCACTGTAAGAGTATAAAGATCCAGAACCCTTGCCTCAAGTTGTTCCAACTCTGAAGGGCCATCACAGCTCTAGAGTTCTACAGAATGAGCTAAAGCCCTTGTGCAACTGTATTGCAACTCCTCCCTGTGCCCAATCCTATTTCCTTTTCCCTGCATACTCACTGTTCCTAAGGGCATCCCCTGATAAATTTCCTGCACACAAATCTCAATCTCTAAGTTTATTTTGGAGGGCATCTGACTGAAGACAAACTGGTAAGGCTGTACTAGTACCCGCTGATTATCAGATCTGGATATGGTATAAAGACATGAACTCCTAGACCCATTAAGATGCCAGGAAGAACATTCTGTTCAATGGTAAGCACTTTCTTTCCCCTAAAAAAGAATTCAGGAAAGTGGGGGTGGGGAGAAAAACCAAATGAAAAACATTTAAAATAGTTTTTGAGTCCCTTGAAAAAGTATCTTTATAATCTAGTATACTTACGTCATTGAAAAAACTGGTAGTGATTTTGGAGTGGTGATTTGGAGTCAGTTGTTTGATTATCACTGCTAGGGGGAGAGCACTACTGGGACCTATTGGGACCTATTGGGAGGCCAGGCATGATGTTGAACATCCAGCAATGACTGTACGGTCCCCCCAAATAAATAATTATCTGGCCCAAAGAGTCAACAGAGCCAATGTTTAGAAACCCTGGTTTAGAGGTCATTGGGTTATGTTATAGTCATCATCTCATTACATTCTTAGGATTAAGGGGGTTATTAGCATTTCTTCATTACAGACGGGGAAATTAAACTCAGTGAAGGAAACTGACGCCAAAGATCCAAAAGAATGCTACCAGTAAAAATGAGTATAATAGTTCACTTCCATTTCATGGAACTTTTTCTGGTCCAGATGGCAATCACTACCTGAACTTTTTACCTTTATTAATCTCTTCCCTACAAACCAAAAGATAGCAAGTTTGATGTGCTGGCTCACTTTTGTGATTCATTGATAAATTCGTTATATTAAGAAAATAAACTCTTTATTATATTAAGAAACTAAACAATTCATATAAGAGGGAAAAAATCATTTTCAAATTCATACATTCTGAATTTACATAATATTTATTTCCAAAGTTTTATTCAAATAAAGAACCTGTACACTGTACAGTACTACTGGTAGATTTAGTACACTTACACATAGTATTAAAAAAATCTTTTTTGTTTTTTTTTCAATCTCTGAGAGATAGGCTCAGGAAATACTGTTACCAGTAATAATACACGGATCTGCCAAGAGGGAGCACGGAGTCTAATTGTTCTCTGGGTTCTCAATTTTGCCATTTTTCTAGTGGTGTGACCTTGGATAAGTTACCTAACCTTCCTCAGAGCTTAAAATTTCTTACCTGTAAAATAGTAACTTACTACAAAGTTTCCTTTAAGAATTTAGTAAGAAAATGCATATGAAACATAGTGACTGATAAACCACACACACTGAATAAATTGTAGTTGTATTGAATATCCATTCCATTCTGGCTTCCAGTGCCTATTTCTCCTTTTTAATGGCAACGTGAACTGCAGTTGAGGAATTAATTCTTACTGCATGGATTTAGTATGGCGGACTCTAATTAGGTGTCTTGCCCTCCTAGAGGGCAGGCATGTAACCCAAACTAAGCCAATCAGATGTCCCCTCTCTGAAACGTATATACAGAGTGGAGAAATAACCCAGAAGATGTTTAGCTCTGTCCATTCTTAGTAATGCTACTGACTAGTTTATTTTTTCATTATAACACCATTGTTAACATTGATGCCTCTGAATTTCCAAAGATGATTCACTTCCCTTGCCCATGTTCATGTCTGGGATATCGCTTCTCATCAATTCTGCAAGCCTCCGATGACCTTTCAACAAAATCCCTTTTCCTAAAATTAGCCTGACCTAGTTCTACTGCTTGTAACCCAAACTCTATATGTACATTAAGCAACTATAGCTTACATCGGCATAAATTATCTAATTAATATTTAATTAAAGTAAGCACAAATAAGATTTAGTGACTTGTCTCTGCTTTCAGAAGTCTGTTTTATCATTAATTTGCCTTTTGGTTTTCGCCCTAATACATACCCGCACACAGTGAAGTCTACATAGGAACTGAAGACTGTTTACCCAAAAGAAAATTCTGTGGAGCAAAGGTGCTGTTTAAGCAGTCATCTCTGTTTGCTCTCTGTTGGAGCACTTCTTGGTAGGGCTTCAAGAAATACAAGGCAAGTGAAAAGAAACTGAATGTCTGGTTGATGTCTGATTGCCTGAGTCCACAATTCTATAGGCTTACCTGAGATCTTAAATAAGAATCTTTTCAGATACAGAGGCTTTCATTATTTTTGGCTTTCCTTCTGTGTCTTGGATGTGGTTGCTCTTTGGGTATAGCTATGGGTCAGGCTCCGTGTGGTAAGTCTGAATGTGCAGTTACTGGCATCACGGTGAGGGGAGAGGAGTGGAGCCGAGTGAAAGGACATGTTTCTTAAACAAGGAAAGGAATGAATAATCACTTTGGTTTTTGCTTTACAGAGGCTTTGATCCACTTCATTTTTCACTGTGGGAAGATAGAGTGGCAATCTCTGAGTTTCTTTAGCGTTCACTTCCCAGAATGGCTTTCAAAGCCATGGAGTAGCCTGAATCCCTCAGCCGGGTTGCAATAGAGCAAGCCATTACGATGGCATTTCAGTGCAGGGCACAAAAATATGTTCTGTCCCGTCACTTGGTATACAGTATTCGGGGCTCTGTTAGTTTCCCCACATTTCAGTATAAATGATTCTCAAGGCAAACAGTAATAATTCTTTGAGCAGGAAAATTTGGGAAAACTAAACGCATATTTAACAAAGTCAGAGACTCTCTGGTTTTTGAAAAATTAAGCCAAACTCCAGATTTTTGTTAAAAAATAGGAGAAAAGAAGTCCATGAGTGGATGCTAAAATGGGTAACAGTTCTGACTTCCAGCACTACTGAAGCAGCTTTTACCAATTACAATGTGTAGTGTCGGTTGTCCTATAGTACCGTTAGCAACCTGTCATTCTGTAACAAGTTTCCAAAGCTAAAATGACAGATCAATTTATAGCTCTAGAGAAGCTGCTCCGCTAAACTTCATTTAAGTCCATTACCTGCCAGACAAGGCATTTTTTCTTGATCTACATATGTTGAAAGAAATGTATGCCTAAGAATCTTTTAAAGTGACATAAGCATTTTCATGCATGGTTCAATAACTAGTTTGAAACTTTTCTATAAAAAAAAAAAGCACTAACAGAAGGCATGGAAATATTTAGTGATAATATAATATATTCATTTTCCCAGAAAACACTTTACCTCCTGGGAGTAAAGAAGCAACTGATTCAGGGTGGTCTTTGACTCTTCTTTCTTGTTAGTTGTATGCCCTCATTTCTGAACCTACTAGTTAGTAATTCTGTATTGTGTAAAGTCCAAGGATGCTGGTTGCAAGGGATTTATCTGTATCATGGATTAAGCTGTGCTGAACACACACGGAATTCATCCATTACAGATTCCTGAAGCGACAGTTTCAACATCATGTCTTAATGGTAATATCCTTATTCATAATAAACACTGAAGGGCCATCAATGACTATAGTAGGTAACTTGTTAAACCAGAATCAAATTTTACAATTTATAGCCTAGTTCAAAACATCCTATGAGATTTAGAATGTGCTCATTTCAACCAGAAATCAGAGGGAATGTTCTTCCGTGTGACACTCTATCTGTGCATGCATTCACTTCAAATGGGGAGCAGAACAGTGAGGTACCTCCGTGATTCCCACCATTCCCTACATAAAACTCCATTAGTTCTTTCTCACCAGAAACAAGATGAATGCTAACCACTTTTACTAAATTACAGGATTCACGCAGATATAAGATATAGCTAGCTACTTAGTATCTGCAGAGGTTTTTTATCACAAGCAATAGAACTGGATCAGGCTAACTTTAGGAAGAGAGATTTTGTTGAAAGGGTATCAGAAGCTTGCACAACTGATAGGAGGCTGTACACCACATATGGAAATGGACAAACGAAGTTTTTCTCCTTGTATAAAACTGACATTTTTCCACTTAGACACAATTAAGCTAACATACTCACTGCCTTACATGTTTGACCATTAATTATTTTCTTTTTCCTTAGTTTAAGTCAGAGATTACTGTATTATAGCTAAGAAAACTATAAGATGGTATCTGACTTCTAAAAATATGATTCCATTGAAATAATGCTGGGTGTCAATCCTTTATAGAGACTGGTTCTCTATTATAATGCTGTTGAAAACTACATCCAGTTGAGGCGACTAAGTCTTCTAAATATATCATTTCTGCAGTGTAATCTAGTTGGAAAACAGGCAAAATTGTTACAATGGCTTATCTGGGATAACAATTTAAGGTCCTTAAATAATGGGCAAAGCTTGCAGGAGCCTACATTTGACTACTGGAATACTGACTACTTAAAAGTATGGACTTATGAATTCTGCCTTCATTTATGAAAAATGGACAAAAGAATGTCATGTCTTTCAGATAATTCATAGATGATGACAAAGAAAATAATTAAAAATAATTCCCCCCAACAATTTAATTATAAATGGCACCGGTAAAATAAAAGTGCTTAATGAAGGTAATAAAATTTAACTCACAAGCCCACATGACACCATCATAACAGATGATGTATGTATATTATAGATATTTGTAGCACAATATAAAAATGCAACAAGATCCCATGTTAAAGATTTGGGACTTACTCTGCACTTTTATGCTCTAGGAATTCAGATGGGTTAGTCACTGGATGCAGGATGGGCCAGGTTTCCAGGTGCTGGGTTTATATCTAACACCATTCTCCTCTATTGTACATGTTCTGGCTTGTGTTATCTTGACTTGGGTTTAATGATGTCTGGCAACAAACCTTACCCATAATAAAGTTTGGCTAGGATGACTGTCAAAAAAAAAAAAAAAAATTCCCCCAAATAGGTAAGGCAATTCATATATTTAAAGGCAGTTGAGTCAATATAAACCACTCCAGGAACCTCACTCTTTACATTGTACATAGATAAGTAACAATCATTTCTGATTCTGAATTGTGTCCTCATATTATTGATGCCACTTATGACTTGATGCTTGGTTTTTTCCGATACATATTTACTTATGCAACCCTAACCTTTCTTATCAGTCAGAAGTGTGTTCAGCTGTAACAGAAACCTGACAAACAGTGGCTTAAAGAAGAAATTATTATTTATTGCACCATGGCCTCTGGGAGTAAACAGTCCAGGAACCAGACTGTTTTCCTACCTGCATATCTTTAGCATATACATTTTCTTCCCTTTGGTCATAAGATGGCTATTGTGCCTTCGGGCATCAGTTTATGTTCTAGACAGGAAAGATGAGGAAGGAAAAGCAAAATATGCTTGCCAAAGGAATCTGTCTACTTTTACCAGAAAAAAAGGCTTCTTAAAAGCCTCACTCAATAGACTTTCTTTGACACCTCAGTGGCTAGAACTGGGTTACGTAGCCACTGAAGGCTGATGAGAGTTTGAGGAGTTCCTGTTTACAATTGTGTATACTGCTACCCTTAAAACCCCTGGGATTCTATTACTGGGTCAGAAGGACAGACTTAATATTATATAGACAATTAGCACTGTTTGCCACAATTCTGCAATGCTAGATGAGAACTATGGTCTTTACAGGGTTTGCACTATTTCTTCATGTTCCCTGCTCTAAATGCCCAGAGCAATGACAAGCTGCGTCATGAATTATGACAATTGTATGCTACCTTGTACAATGCACTAGTTTTTAAAAATATATTTAGACTCATCATCCCATAAGTCCTTGAAACTGAGTGTCAAATTTTATAATACTTCTGTATCATATAAACATGATATTTGATTTATTGATGAATTTATTCATGAACTTATCTCAATACTATTCTCTAGGAGAAGTAAATAATAGCTTATCATTGTTGCTCTAGAAGTGATTTCATTCTTGACTATTCCCTATGCAATCTGGACATTCTCTAAATTGCTTTAAGTCTTACCAGCTCTCTACTATATTCCCTAAACTTATAGCTTTCCTAACAACATTACAACAATAAAATAAATGAGACAAACACTGTCCCACAGTATAACAAAGGTCTTAAGGAGTCAGGTATATTTTAAACTAACTATAAATTTAGCACCGAAATAACCAAGGTACAAATCAATTAAGACAACTATTTTGCATCTCTTTCTATCTTGCTTTTCCCTCTCAAACATATTTTCCAGTTAGGAGAAATGAAACAGACCAAATGCAGAGCCTTCAAGAAATAGTGCAACTTTCTCAACAAATAAGGGCTCCCTTCACTATACTGTCTCTTTTAAAAACATCTTTACAGTTATCTTTTCTTAGACATGAGTGTGGAGAAAACTACTGGTCTAAAATGAAGCTCTCTAGCTCAAATAAATGGTTATTTATTAATTTATGGACATGCATTTTTTCACTAAAATGTTGTACATGCCATAAAATATGTACTATTTAAAGAGTGAGGCTAATAAATTGAATAATGCTTCACTACGTTTGAAAATCTTGGTTTAGTACTTTGTGATATACTGATTTGGGTCTAGATGTACTTTAACACTTGGTTTTGATGGCTGTAAGAGATATCTCAAAATAATACATAGATGACATCTGAAACACAGCATAGTTAACTCTACTTAGTAAACCATGAGGCTCGTTTTTCAGTTTCACCCACAGGATAAGTTCAGTGAAATTTTGAAAACATCGAATTATTATGTGACACTAACACTCTGAAACAGTTGCAGTCTTTTATAGTTAGGTTTGGTGTTTTGGGGAGATGGGAGAAGAAGCAAGAGGCCAGATCACAGAGAACCCCAGAGGCCACTGCCATTTCCTCTGAGTGACATGGGACCATTTCAAGGTTTTATGCAGAGAAGCGATAAAATCTGACTGAAGTATGAAAAATGACTTTGCAGTGTGAGAGCAGAGGTAAAGGTCCTAGTTAGGGGGCTTGTGAAGAAAGCCAGGCAAAAGCTGATAGTGGCTTAGCCACTGGTGACAGCAATCGAGGTGGTTAGAATTTGGATATATTTTAAAGATATAATTCCCCATACATACAGGGATAGAGGGAGGCAGAAGTAACTGTTAAAGTTTTAGCTTCAATATTATTCTGCTGGAGGGTACTCTGATCCATGAGAACTTCATTTAGGCCCCATTCCGTGTGCTTCTACAGCACCCTGTCCCACTTTTCTCTCAGCACTCTCACATGGTGGCACATCCCGGCTTTCCCCATCTCCTTCTGGGATCTAATCTTTGGCAGTGTAGGAATCATGTCTATCTTACTTAGAGTACATATTTAGCATGTAAATGTTGAATTAGCTTTTGTTATGAGTGAAATGAATAAGTAAAATCATTACAAAAGAACTCAATAACACTGTTGGCCATAAAGATATTGGGAAATTCTTCCTCGGTCTAAGACTGTACAAAATCTTCTTTTTCAACAGTGGTACATCACCCACCAATTCTATAAAATAGTTCATCATCACCTATATTTTATTAAGATCTATTGTGGTTAAACAATAGTATCTTCTTTAGCAAATGGCCATAGCTCTTAAAAGACTTTATGAAGCATATCTAGTATTTTTCACAGCCTAATGCATGAAAAATTCATAAGAACTTAAAGTATGTATGAGAATTGCTATGACTGATTTTATTTTATTTTATGTGTCATCCCTGTGCAGAGGCCATGCTAATCTTCTCTGTGTCATTCCAATTTTAGTATTTGTGCTGCTGAAGCAAGCACTGATTGATTTTATTTTAAATGTGAGATTGGCCAGACCATTTACTATTAGATACTAATTGATAGAGTGTAAAAATAAGACAACTACAGCTTCAGGGATGGGAGTGGGGAACAGTCCTGTCCTGACTGTTGATAATGCAGTTCATATCTCTTTGGAACAGATCCACTGACAATCTGGTATTAAGTTTTTGCTCAGTTTTGTACAATATATACATATTCTGGGAAAACTTCTTGAAGCAGAGCTTTAGAAGCCTAAATTAAAGAGTAGCATATGATTCAAAACCTGGTAATGGTATCCATTAATTACCTTAGCTCTTTACATACTCTTTGTGCTTGCTATGTATGAGCCTAAGAAAAGAACTAATACCTTATCACTAAAATAGTTTTTGTCAGAAACCTTGAAGCAAAGAAGATAAGTATCTAAAATGAGCAGAACCCTCATGAGACACGGGATGTCACATACTCTGTGTCAAAATCCCTTTGCATCACCTGCTTAGAAGGGAATTACAAGTGTACTTAGCCAATGGGGCATATCTCTTAAACTTCTCAGGGTGGTTTTTACCATGCTGAGTTTACTGCATCAAAGGACTGGTTTTCAACTGTATAGGTACAGACACCAGATTGGCCAAAACACCAAGCACAGATCTTTCTCTCACAAGAAGACTTACAGTAACTCAAGTTCACAAGACTGTCTATAAAAATGTCCTATATTGCAAACAAATCACAATCAGAAAGCTGCCTAATAAATAGAGGGTCTAATGGTGTTAGATTACTTAAATGTTTAATGGCATTTCTTCATTCATGAAACAAAATTGTTTTGAACATCTGTTATGTGTCAGGTTTATTCTTTTTTTTTTTTTTTTTTTAAAGATTTTATTTATTTACTTGACAGAGGTCACAGGCAGGCAGAGAGGCAGGCAGAGAGAGGAGGGAGCAGGCTCCCCGCTGAGCAGAGAGCCCAATGCGGGGCTCAATCCCAGGACCCCAGGATCATAACATGAGCCAAAGGCAGAGGCTTTAACCCACTGAGCCACCCAGGCGCCCCTGTCAGGTTTATTCTGAGACACTGAGAATATAGTGGTGAACAAAATAAATGAGGTCCTTTCTTTCTTGGAGCTTATACTTTAGGGAGGGAGGCAAACAACATGGATTTTGGTCTTGTTTTTTTATTGATGTGTTGCTAGTACTTAAGAGCACTGGCTTGTACACATTAGGTGCCTGATAATATTTAATTAATGAAGAAATAATGCAATGTAACTATTAAAATAGTTTCAGATAATGATATGGACTAAGAAGAAAATAAAACAGGGTCATGACATGGTAAAGTAAGATTAGTAGGAGAGAGGGTAGCTTGCCTAGATTGGTTGGTATGCAGCAGATTAAATTACTATTTGGCAACTATTAACCCATTCCTTTCCCCCACCTCCATGGGAGCATCAGTTTCCCACTCCATTGTTGTTGAATTTGACTGCGCAACATGCTTGGCCTCACAGTGGGTAGAATGTACTTCTCTACCTTTTGATCTTGGGCTTGGCCATGTGACTTGCTTTGGTCCACAAGATGTCAAGAGGTGACACAATCAGAAACTTCCCACGTTTGTGCGTTTGGGTTTTTCCCTCTTACACTTGTGCCACTGATATAAGAAGAACATGACCTGGATAGCCCATCTAGATAACCTCTGAGTTCTGGAAACTCTGTTCAAGTGCTTTAGTTTCTTTTACTAAATTAAAAAACTTTGATTCTTGAATGTCTATGCTATTTTGCTATTTTCATTAATCTGTTGACTGCTAATGTCAGGGTCTTAAATATAAAAGAAATATGAGTGAACAAGTTGCATTTTGGTGGGAGAGTTGAAAGGAAGGAATTTTTACTAACTATGAAAGTACACAATAAAAACAGGTAGATATAAAACTTCTTTTTTTTTATTAACAGGATTTTTTAGTAATTTAACCACTAAAATCAACTAAGAGCAGAAGGAAAGCATGTTTGTTTAGTCCAGTGGCTAAGCTCCACCCCAGACAAGAGATTTTCATTTTCAACACATGATACATAAGAAAAGGAAAATGTGAACCACAGGAATGGAATAAATATTGAGGACAAAAGCAAAGTGTTGAATATATTATAGTCACACTAAATCTTAAGTGAATAAGCACTCTAAACTATAAAGGAAAAACTAAGCAACAAAATTATTTTATATGCCAAATGTCCCCACAGATGAATAAAAAGCAGACATTAAAATTCTTGTAAAATGGCAAAGAAATTATGATTAATATGTTCCTGGTACAAGGTAATGATCACATTATACATGCAAAAAATATGAAAATATGAAAAATCTTGGTGACAAGAGCAATGGGATCATTTAATGAATTAATCCCAATGTGCACTGAATGTTGGATATAGGATTTATCTGAAAATATTGTACTTCAACTCAAATGTTCAGAAAATTATCTACATTGGAAAACATTATCTGGAAAAGACGCGAATGGATTGGAGGAATCTAACTTTGAAACTTACTAGCATAATAATGTTCTGACGCAGCCAGATTTTGAGCAGCCATAATTTTCTCCAGGCCAGAATCTCAGAGAAAGATAGAAGTAAAAGGGACCAGGGAAAATAGACCCAACAAAACCTATATCCTTATTACATAGTTAAGGATTAAAGACTCTCCTTTTTCAGACTTAGAATATACATGGCTTAATTTGATAAAAAAAAAAAAAGTACTTTGCTGTCTAGTTTCTTATTATTTCTTCCATTTTACACTTAGAGATGAAAAAAATAGAAGAGGTCATAGATAACAGGAGAAAATGGGAGAGGATGCAGAAGAAACAGATCCACTGATAAGAGCATGAGAGCAAAGATGTTTCTGAAGACACAACAGACAACTGAAATTTAATGTAGGTGAATTCAGTAAAGAGACAAGTGAGTCAAGTTCTTTCTACTTTAGGAATCTTTGTGGCCATCACTCTACAAAAACAAGTACTATACTTATGTATATATGTACGATGTTCCTAAATTACCAAAGGTAAAATTGTCGGTTAGCTTAAGAACAATAACTTAATCACTAAAACTTAAAAAAAAAAAAAAATCTACTTATACATACCTTCTAAAACTATCTATTTTTAGCATAAGTACACGGAATAAAAACCTTATCTATTCAAAATACTGCATATCCTCGGCACAGTGTCACATCATCTGGGCCTAACTGTAGAAACCTCAGATTATTTGAGAAAGTATGAAATTGTGGTGGCCAAGTGGCAAACCTTCTACAACATGTCTGATGAACCTGGCGACTGCTAAAGTCCTGTTTTAGTAAGAATGAAACCCATGTAGTTTGACTTCAAAGGATCAGATTTAGAATTAGCCATGAGACTAAAAAGCTGGAAAAATATTTCTACAGTAACCATAGCAACTTGGAAAAAATTCCCAAAATATGGAGTGGCCATTTGTAATGCTCCGTGATTTTTGATACCCTTCCTGTGTTTGGTGAATTTCTAGCCTTATGAGGTATGACTCCCCTAGGTAAAACCCAGACAACACAGTTATCTATCCTGCTCTATTCCCGGGGCTCTGCTAATCAGAGTCAACCGTAATGGACTTTGATTCAGCAGAAAGAGATGAAGGAAGCTCTGTATAGCATCCATTTTGCTCACAAGGATGAGACACATTCAGCTGTTAGCTACTGCAATGGTTGCTTTAAGCAACAGGCTCTTAGAGTGCTTGATGGGAATGTCACAGCAAAGGGGGACTTGTTTTTGAGCAAGTTTTGTGGTATAGTTTTGGTATTGTTTCTAGAAGCTTAACCTTGCCCCTGGTTCTCTAGCTCTCAACACTTTGGTCAACTAGTCAATTTCCTTTTAATGACCTTTTTTTTTTTTTACTGCTTAACTAGCCAGAGACAGTTTCTACTGTTGAAGAGGAAAGCCCTGGTTGATACTAAATGGCTACTAAGAGTGGCTGAAGGCACTTTAGCCTCAGGAAAAAATCAGAAACATCTATGGTTAGTTCTGGCTCTCTAAGGGCTCTAATATTCCAGCCGGTTTCTGAAAGAGGAAAAAAAAAAGTCAAATCAAGTCTGGAAGCCTGCAGTAGCAAAGTAACAAAGTTTTAACTACAGTCACTTGAAATAAAGGGACCAATGAAGGCAAGACTTCAGAAGATCCAGTGGCTACTAACATGGAACAACAATATAAAGAGCATGAAGAAGACACGATTCTTGACCTGCTTCTAATTCCACAGCACATCTTTTTAAGAAGATAACAAAATGTTCACAATTCCAAATTCTCAGTTCAAGGCAAAAATCACAGCCAAGAGCTATTCCCTAATATTTCCGGGGAGGGGAAAGGCAGCATCAGCCAACAATACTGTCTACCTTTTACAGACCAGGAGTGTTCCTAGGTCTCACTGCTTTCAGTGTAGACAGTGGGATGCTCAGGTGGCCGACCTCAGGCAGATAAATTTAGATCCAAGAGGCAGGAGGAGAAGGTTACTGTTCTTGTTAGGAGAGTTAAGTTGTAATCAGAATGCTCTGGCCTGCTCTGACCATCGGTTTTGGCTACTGGATCAAATGATCCATATACCAGATAGGCATCCAAAAAAATCCCAACTTAATAAAATTATAATATATCTGGGTTTAAGGCAGAGAGGCCTGACTTGAGCCACACAACAAAAATTTGTAATGTCTATTCCAATTTCTAGTCCTAAGTCACTTTGCAGATGCAGAGCTCCAAGTTCCTGAAGACACGAATCATAATGACATGACAGGCGTAAACTGCAAACTCTCAGCTTGGCCTTTTGCATCAACGTAATTGCACCACAGGAGGGAAAGACCAGGTCTAGGGGGCACTGTTGTACAACAGCTCTGAACTAACTCTAAAAGACGGGGAACCCAGAACACCACTATGGACTAGTGGTCAGAAAGGGTGATTGTGGGAATCAAACGACCAGTGGGAGGAATTTTAACCTGAAGGTGCCCCCCATCCAGCCCACTGGAACCTTAAACACATGGAGTATGGAGCTGGCACTGGGGAAGGAGAGGAGATGGCAAGAGGCTTCATC
The DNA here is from genome assembly GCF_030435805.1 of Mustela lutreola. NCBI lineage: Eukaryota > Metazoa > Chordata > Mammalia > Carnivora > Mustelidae > Mustela > Mustela lutreola. Next base: position 84,920,129 of record NC_081297.1, on the reverse strand, counting down.
AGAGAGCCGTCTCATACGCAGCCACTCCTGCAGACGCACATTCTTACCTAGCGCTCAGCGCCAGGTACACGGCTATTTCATCTGCACCTGGACTATTTCCTTCTTCCCTAATAGAGAGAGAACACCTGCAACAGCTGTGTTCATAGAGCAATAAATCATTTCCTCTTAGGGTTATACAAATTACTTGGCTCTGAACCACAGTACATTTCACAAAGACCCGTACTGTCTCACCAAAACACAGGACTACAATGATGACATTACATCTCCAGGACCTGGAAAGCAGGAAGTGACAAGTATTCAAGCTCCTTTGTGCAGACACGTAACACACAGCTCTAAGTCCAACATGCGTGGAGTGAGGGGGGTAGTTTCATCATTATGAAAACAGCAGAGCTACACCGTGGTGAAGTTTCTGAGGGCCCCATGATCTTGGGCACGTCAGGATAACCTCTACGAAGGTACATGACTGACTGTACCTCCTGCCACTAAGAAAGAAGCATGGTGGTATGTGGGTTTTTTTGAAAATAATCTATATCCCACTGGGAATTTTGCTTTGTGATCTACTTATGCAGTAACCTGAAATATGCTGAGTGAGCACTAAAGGACAGAGGAGCCCTTCCTAGTTAATCCCGGCTACAGAACATCGACCTGGCCTTTGTGACCAACAGATTCAATGGATTTAGAACTGTCATAATTTTATCACAGTACTAGATAGAGCCTGGGGCAAATTCTGATGGAGGAATCCCAGCAGAGATCGCTAAGGTTTTGGAGCAAAGTCATCAGGCAGGAAACGTGTCCCTTTTCTATTAGAGTCTGTGCATCAGACTGCAAACAATAAATGTGACCTGATCTGCCCTAAGTCAGCTTGGTTTAGCTGATTCACTGAACGGTTCAATCAGGCATGCTCAGGAGTAGGCCATATGAAGTGACTGTGACACACATGGAATGAGACTTGAGAACCTGAAGAGACTTGAGAAAGAAAAAGCAGAAGTTCTACGCTCAGAATCACTTACTCTCAGAATTACTTATTCTCAGCTACACCCGCCTTGTGGTAGGTTGCTACAAGAGACTCTAGGCCATTCCCTTTATGAACACATTTTATTTTTATAAGGGACAGCTGAAGTATTTTGTTATTATTTTACTTAATGTTACTGTTAATATGGGTAAGTATGGAAGAACGGTATATTTTAAAGGTTAGGTTTAAGTAATGACAAAGGGTATAAGCTGATATTGAATAACCAAGCAATAAATGATAGCATACATTTGCCATATTTTCTTATTTTGGCATTTTGTGAAAGCCCTTAACATATCGGGGGATATTCTATCCTTACAAGTTTGGTCACCTCAAGGTAGAATGCCTAAAGAGTATTTCTTAGCTTCTTTTTTGTACCCAGCATACAGGCAATGTGATCAAAGGCCTACCAATCAGGGTTACCCCCATGCTTCAAGAAAAATAAACAGCCTGATGAATGAAACTCTGTAAGGGACCCTCTTAACTGGTGAAGGTTGGAGGGAGAGACTTTCGTTTTAGGGGCCAAAAGCTAGAGGCTGTGAGATGCAGCGGTGTTAGGTGGGGGAGGAAAAGCAATGAATTGGGAGGGGGCATATGGTGGGTCAGCAGCATCAATGGGATCTTCTCATTAGGTCAGTTCTATGTCATGCTTTTGGGCTTTCCTTTTGAAAGCTGAGCTTACAAGCCTACTTCTTCCATCCCAATAACCTCTTAATAAATAAACTCCTTTTATGTCTAATCGGTTAGAGTCAAACTCTATTGTACAAAATTAGGAATTCAATCTGAAGTTAAAAAATACACACTTTTCCAACAGACCAACAACCTGTCACATATTTATAGGATCTTAATTAGGTTAATCTTAAACTCTCTGCTAAAGGATGCAATGATAAAAATTAGTTCTTAAGAGGGTAAATTCATGTGAATGTTGAAGCTTTATGTATAAAACTAAGAATTATGGAATGTCATGCATGGAAACTCAGCTGAACCAATCAATAATGAGGAGAATGAATGAAAAACTTCTAGGAAAAGAATATAGGATAATAAATATCTTTAAAAAGAGAAATAAGATGAAGAGATATACAATGGTACATCAATCCCACAGAAAGAAAAGTAAAATTATGTCTTGTCTATCCATTTAATATTCTTAATTTAAAAAATAAGAAAAATTGTCTGACAATTTACTCTAAGACTAAGTCAGACATGTGATTCACCCATAATTGAATGGATTTCATTCAAAAATAATGTGATGATGATAATAAATGATGTATCTGTTTCCTCTCTGTTACAGACTCGAGTTCACATGTATTAAATAATTGGACTTCCTTTAAAGAGTGAGCACAAAGCTTCCAAAGCAAGACAGGAGCACAGAGAGGTCATGTCAGTGCATATGAATCAGCAATGAACAGAATGTCAAGGAGGTTTTCTCTGTTTTCATATGAGAAGAAAAATACCGCATCTCTTAGAAAATGATTTTTTCATGCTGTTTCCAAGGCACTATTAGTTACAAACCAAATTGTTATTTTTGCTATTTTTTCCAAGGAAAGAACTGATGGCAGAGGAGATACATATGATGGAAAACTATATAACAAATCAAGTACTTTAAATGTAACAACTACCAAGTGTCTTTTAGTAATAATACAATCTCCTTTGTACTGAAAGAGATTTTGATAAAGAAAGGAAGAAAACAGTCATTTTAGAAGTTTCAGTTAAAAAACAGCACATGAAAAATAATTCATCTTTTAACAATTTATACATCTGAAAAAAGTCAAAGAATGGGAAGCAACAGATATTCATAAATATGCAGGATAATATAAAGAACATTAACCTATTATGGAGTAAACCTACACAACCCTATAATTTCTATGATCCAACTGTTTAAAGTATACAGAGAAAGTCATTATATTTGTAAATGTTTCATAAGATGCTCTTGTAGTAATATTAGTGCAAGACCCAGATGGTCATTGTTCAATCCTTGTATCTTTCTTGTAAATGACAGTATTTTCTTCTCTCTACCTAGCAAGATAGAATTAAGAATTGAGAGCCACTAAGAAGTATCAGAGAAGTAAATACAAGGATTATACAGCTTACCTCCATACTGAAATAGAATCAAATGAAATTTAAAGAAAATATCATCCGCGCCAACATAACTTCAGAATTTAACAAAACTGGTTTTGAAAAAGCTTATGTTGGGATCATGACTCCGTTTTCTTAATTTGCTAAATAAAAAACTTGTTTGCAATAATGACTTGTATATTTGGATCTATTTTAAAGGACTGAAATAACTCTGACATGTTACTTTTGTTTCATTTTTAAAGGACTGAAATAACTCTGACATGTTACTTTTGTTTTATTTTTTCATTCCTAGAGGAAGTATAATTTAAGGGAGTTTGGCATTAGCCTGTATGTGAGTAGAAATGTGTACTAATTCCAAGAATATGCCCATAAGGACTTTAATGAGAACTAAAATGAATAGGCTAAAGGTTTTAGTTTTAAACAGTGTTAACATAAACTTTAAATACAGTTAACACTATGTTTAAAACCAAAAAGATAAAAGAGATAATACTACCTAGAATAGTAAAGTTAGAGTGGTTTTCAAAAAGGCAAGACAAACTTATTGTTACCTTATCACTGCTATTATATAAGCTGGTGGTGGTTTTAACTTCATAGCCCAATTCATGCATGCTTAAAACCTCATTTTAAGACTTTGTCAATCTTTTATCACCACCTAATGTTTCCTAATAAAATCAGGAAAATACAAGTCCTGTTTTTTATGTAAATCTAAACTTTAAAACCCTGTGGGAATGAAATAATATTTAAAATAATCTAAGCCAGGAGTCTTTGCTAGGGTACTCAAAAGTTCACGGCATGAGGTGCTGGGTGGCTCAGTTGGTTAAGCCTCTGTCTTAGGGTCGGGTCAGGGTCCCAGGGTTCTGGGATCAAGCCCCACATTGGGCTCTCTAATCAGCGGGGAGCCTGCTTCCCTCTCTCTGCCTGCCTCTCTGTCTACTTGTGATCTCTCTCAAATAAATAAATAAAATATTTTTTTTTAAAAAACATTCATGACAGGTGAAAAATCTACTTAAAATTAAAAAAAAAAAAATCTACTTAAGAGTAAGTTACAAGTTGTATGCAATACATAATTGCAATTTCCTAAGTGAGGTGTGTGTGCCTGCATACTCTCCAGGTTTTTCTGCTTTTCTTCCTAATTTGTCTGGATGGAGCTGATTCCTCTAATTTATCTAGATGAAGCCTGTACAAGTAGAAAGATGTATTAAAAGCCTGCCAATGGAGAAACTGACAATCCTAGAACAGTGTCTAAAAAATAATATGTAAAGAAAATTATCTAACCAGACTTCAGTACTGTTACTGGGGAATCTCCCTACATGATTTGCAGTCAGACAGAACCAAGCTAAAAAGCTTAATTCTTTTTTCTACTGATCTTGGGCAGTTATCAAATATCACTCTCAATTCTCCTTGTCCGTAAAGTGCAGATATTATTTAGGGTTGTTTTGACGATAATGTGAAATAGTGTAAATAAAGCAGCTACTGTGGTATTTTGGACAAACTTGGCACTCATTAATGGTTGTTGTTTAGTATTGTTTTCTGATATGGAACATTTTATGTCAACAACCTAGATTCCGTCCAAGTTGAACATTTTTACATATTCTTTTAATAGTAAGATCATATTAAGATCGCCTTTTCTGTGTTTCTACATTATTGAATTCCCACAGTAACTTTTTCTTCAGCTGAACAACCTCAGATCTTTCAAACTCCTTCTCCTAGGTTATATCCTCAATAGCTCACTCTAAGAACCCTGATTTCCATGAAAATACCAATATTTTTTCCTAAATATGGAACTCAAACTGGGCATAGTTCTACAGTGAAAACACCATAAGAGAAGAAGATAGTAGGAGAATGTGGGCTCCTGTTTTCAGGATCTTTTCTTTATTATTGGGTATCTCATGCCCTTCCAGTTCTCTTAGCTGTGTTGGGGCTGTACCTCTTCACTGGTCCTAACTACTATGGGCTTTGATAATCCTCTTTGGATACTGGCTTTCCCCCAGGCAGCACAATGAAACTGCCAGTTTAAAGAAGTTGACAAGGCTAGTTGGTGTGATGCATAGGAAAGAGTACAGGATAAAGGACAGGAAAATTCAAGTCTTGACGATACTATTTACTAGAAGAAACCTTGGAAGAGTCAACATCTCTACCAACTCTTTTTTAATTTTCTGGTTTGTAAAAGCAGCATAAGAATGATGCAATTGATTATATGAATCAAAGAGTATATGTAAAAACCTTTATAAAATTTAGTTGCTAAATAAATATTCTATTATTGTTATTATTATTATTGATACAAGGGTGTAAGCTCTCATTATCTCATTTATCTCACCACAGTCCTCAAACTATTAAAGATGTTCAACATTTCTTTAGAGAATGGAAAAACACTTAGACCAACTTCAGAGTACACAACCTAGGTCGGAATAGCAAGGGCACACTCAGAAGCGTGCTGTGTAGATAACTGGATTGATCCAAGATGTTGGCCATTGGGAATACCCCTTTGCCCCTCATTTCTTTCTAAATAGTTAATAGTTGTGGCTGGAGCAGCACAGCGAGGGCAACTGGAGACCCTTCATAAATAGCACAGGAATGACTAAATGCTTTTTAAGTTCTAAAATTGGCTGAAGGGTAAATCAACATAAAATTTCCATCCCCACTGCCCCCAACAATCTGAACTTAATGAAACAAGACATTCTAGAATTGCAACCAAAAGGTATACCAAGAATTTAGAAATGGACTTTTTAATAAAAATCTTTATAAAATTAGCTTATTTCTATAAGGGATTAAATCCTTTGGTTTCTCACATACTATTAACCACCTTTTTTTTTTTTTTTTAAACCATATAGCCTAGTCCATATTTTAGTTTCCATCCAACCAAAATAAAGAAAATCCCATCCTTGATCATCCTAGTCTTAAACAATCTTCTGGATTTCTATTGCAATTATGTCAGCATAATGCTTTTGACCTTTATCCAAGCACTCCATATATTATTGTGTTTACTATTGCTTTAAGCTATTATTTTGTCTTTACATAGTTACTTAATATGTCTTTATACTTTCCTTCCAAAACAAGAATTTTAGCTTTTTAAAGAACTTGTTATTTCTGGTCCTCCACTGCTATCTGATATGATAGATACCACACAGTGCCATACTGCTAACAAAACAGAAACATGGGTCCCCGTTACCCTCTTGTTCTTAGCTTTTTAACCTGAAATTTTCATTTCTGACCTATTCACAAATTCTTGTCCCTATTCTTTATTGTTGCATCTTGCCCACAGAGCTAGACTGCTGGTTAACAGCTCAGAGCCAGACTACCACTTTCTAGTTTTATGACTTGTGATCATGAAATATTCTTGAGAGTAATGTGCACGCATACACTCTCTCTCTCTCTCACACACACACACACTATCCTTAGACTAGTGCCTGGAATCATCATTTCAATTTTGAGGTCTTTGAAATTAGTGCTTCCTCTAGGTCTGACCTCTGGTTTTCCTTCTGGGCCAGTTGCTCATCATTTATATTATGAGTAAAAGCTTTTACATTCTGAGTAAAAGCTTCAGTTGGTATGACCCATCTCAAAAATGATACCTAACTTACAGACCTGCAGTGATAGTATAGCCATCAAGTGTGTCAATTCTGAACTGCCATAATCTATGACTCAAAACGGACACTTTGATTTTGTTGATCTGTCCTTGATTGAATCAATTCTTACCACCATCTAAATGGAGAAAAGTCATCTGAATATTTAAGAAAAAGTTAAAACCTTTCAGTGAAGAATAAAGCAAATTGTCATTGTGATCATTTAAGAAGTGACTGAATTATTTAAATGAATACTTTAAATTACTACACAGATAAACATTTTTAGACACTAAATGACCCCAACACAAGTATTTACACTTACTGTATTTTGATTTAGAAATTTTGTTTTTCTTTAAACAGAATGCTATCCCCCAAACAGCTGAAGGTCACATTAATTACTGTACCTAATTAGTTCTTATGTGTACATACATAAATTGTCATTTTATTTTTTTTTTTTTTAATTTTTTTTTTTTTTTAAAGATTTTATTTATTTATTTGACAGACAGAGATCACAAGTAGGCAGAGAAGCAGGCAGAGAGAGAGGAGGAAGCAGGCTCCCCACTGAGCAGAGAGCCCGACGTGGGGCTCGATCCCAGGACCCTGGGATCATGACCCGAGCCGAAGGCAGAGGCCTCAACCCACTGAGCCACCCAGGCGCCCCTGTCATTTTAATTCTAAGTTGGAATGTATGTTATTTCCTGACAGAGATACAATGGGCTTTGATGTAAGCATTAAGCTGTATCTATAATATCTTTTCAATTACCCCGCTGCTGAATGGAAATGATCACTAGTGACCTGCCTCACCAGAAACCACGGTTGTTCACGTGTCAACACATTTTTTCAAGGTTATGCTTATGCAACTGACTATGGCAAAATAAGGAAGAGGATCAAGAAGACTGTTAAAATATAAAGTGGAGAATGACAATAAATTTTTATTTTAAGGTATACTGTATGAAATAAGTTTTCAAAGATTTTAAGATGTAAAAAAAGGAAATAATTTTTTAAGAGTACATCTATATAAGCTAAAACACCTTTTAAAACCTATTCACCTCATTGGTTTCACTAATCCCTTCTGAATTAAGTTTTTTATTCTTTAAATTTAGAGAGGACAAATTAATTACCCAGTGAAATATCAACTGGCAAAATGATTTGCACTGGCTATTTCCAAATCTAAATGTCTTTCTATGTATTTGTTATCGTACCATTTGAAATGGATGAAATTTTAAAAATTTGATAGGTAAATTTTTTTTGTGGGTTAACCTGAAATACAGGTAGTATGGAGTAGGTTTAATTCCCTTTGGCATCAAAAAATGAAGTATGAATGGAAGGACAACAAGTACATGTGAGGCGTTATCGATTTTAATATGCCTTGGTCAGATAAAAGCATTTTCTTTTATGAGACCTAAACCCAAAGTTTTAAGGGCAGACACTTCTTGCCGAGGCAATATACAGCCTGCCCCAGAATGAGTATGAGTGAGTTAATTAGGCAATTAGTTAGAATGAAAATGAGGCAGAAGGCTGGGGAATGCCAGAAAGTGTCATTTTCCATACTAATGCACAAATAACATATAAAAGAATTAGTATGATGCAACTTATTTATGCCAAGAATTCAAAACTCCTCGAAAGATTTATCAGTTGTCAGGGAAAATGTTAAAAATAGTGCTGATAGATTTTAGAACTATAGAAACATCAGAGATCAGACGGTGCAACTTCCATATTATTAAGAGGAGAAAAGTAAGGCACCATAACATATTAAATAACTGTCTTGAGATCATGTTTAATTCAAATAACAAATTAATTCAAATAAATTAATTCAAATCACAAAGTTCATTTTGGCCAAATACTACCTTTTAATAATTAGTTTGAGATGCAAATACTCAAAAATATGTAGCAAAACTGGATTGAAAGAGTCCTTTTAAAATTAAGAAATTCTGACAATGCCTTGGCCACAAAAACTTTAAAGTGAAGATAACTGTTCCTTAGTTTTCTCTAAAGATCTAAATTAAAAGGATCCTCTAAAGTGAAGATTATTTTCCTGGAGGTGATTTAGAAAACACAGGCCATAATTCTGGTTCTTAAGAGGAAAAAATAATAATCTTTTATTACATTTGGACAAGATTTTATTTTTTAGGAATCACTGCTTGGCTGTGAGTAGTTGTTGCTTGCTGAATATTATTCACACTTCCTCCCTCATAGCAAGCTCATGTGTAACAGTCTTAACTTGTGGGATGGGTTGGAACACTCCATTCTAGCCCAAGGTCCATAGGTCATTAGAAACCACAAATTCCTCCTCCCTAGGGAGTGTCAAGGGATGTGGTCTTTGCTATATCATTTTTCTATAATCTCCTCTAGTCTAAAATACAGTTTATGCCAGGAGCGCCTGGGTGGCTCAGTCGGTTAAAGCCTCTGCCTTCGGCTCAGGTCATGATCCTAGGGTTCTGGGATCGAGCCCCACATCAGGCTCTCTGCTCAGCAGGGAGCCTGCTTCCTCCTCTCTCTCTCTGCCTGCCTCTCTGCCTACTTGTGATCTCTGTCTGCCAAATAAATAAATAAAATCTTTTAAAAAAATAAAATAAAATACAGTTTATGCCAGTGAGCACCAGATTTAATATATTATAATAATACCTTACCTGGTAATTAATACTGACAGAAAAAATCTTTCCCAGATTGGCACCTATGGAATTTCAACTGTCTAGTTACAATGAGGCATAATGAAAGAATACATATTTCAAAGGTCTGATAGGAAGAAATTTTCCCCACGAGATGATTTTGATGGTCTAGAACAGGAGTTGATAAGCTTTTCCCTAAAAGGGTCAGATAATAAATATTTTGCATTATATGGTCCTGATAGAATATCAAACTGGCCTGCTGCTGCATCACGAAACCAGTTAAAAAATTATACATAAGTGAATGGGTATGGCTGCATGTTTCAATAAAACTTTATTTACAAAAACAAGTAGCAACCAGTTTGAACCACAGGTTACAGTTTGCAACCTCTTACGCAGAATTGATAATGATTCAAGAGAGTTTGGACCAAAATTTAAATTTTAATAAAATAACAGTTATGGCCTTCCCAGTGAAAATCACTACACTTGAAGATACCCAGTTGACCTGCCTTTTGCCTCAGACAAATTAAATATATTTTAAAATCTTTTCAGCTTTTCCTATTTACCTCTTCTTTGGATTGTACAAATTATAATGAAGATTTCTAGATTTATTAAAAAAAATTAGACAATTTTGGGGGCACCTTGGTAGCTCAGTTGGTTAAGCATCTGACTCTTGATTTCAGCTCAGGTCATGATCTCAGGGTGGTGAGATGAAGACTCAGATGGGGCTCCACGCTCAGCAGGGAGCATGCTTGAGATCCTCTCACTCCTTCTGCCCTTCCCTGGGCACGTGCACACGTGTGTGCTCACTCTTTCAAATAAATAAGTAAATCTTTGAATAAAACAGACAACTTTTATCAACTAAGGAAACACTTATAAGAGTTTGAGGCTACAAAACAGCAGCTTTTCAATTCTATGCTAACTATGAATGCAATGTAATAATTATTTTTTCTGGACTTAACAAGATAGATTTTACAGGATTAAAAAAAATCCCTACTACTTAGAATACTTAAAAGAAAGTCATTTTTATCACTGGACAGATCCATTATTAATCTGAATTATTTTCCTGGTTGATCATTTAAAAAGCTTCCTTATTTGCATATTTTGATTCCATACTAATTTTTGGTTATTATTATGAATTGGACTAAAATGTAAGTACTATGTATCCAACTTAATAAATAATTTAGTATGCAATTTCAGTGTAAATTATAATTCACTTAATTAGTGCATGTATGGGTAGCCCCTTTGTCCTACCAAAGATGTTCAGACCAGATGAATAGTATTTATAAAATTTGATGATATCTCTATTGATTTAAGGAAAACTGGTAAATGGCTTTTAAAAGTAAAACATTTTCTCGTTATAATTCTAATTCTTGTGTAATTTTAGTTCTAATTCTTTGTATAATTGTAATACCTAAAAGGACTGGCTAACTGATTAAAAACTTACTGACTTCAGATACACAGAAAAAGCAACAATATCCACTATGGTTATATATGATTCTCCTACATCTTATACTGTAGGACAAGTTATTTGATATAAGTTAAGTCATATCAAAAAGTTATTTGAATTGATTTTTCATTCTGTATTTCACTATCTTTTAAAAGTAAAGACTAAAGGGAAAGGTGTAGGGAAAAGAGTCTTCATTTCAACCTTTGAGAGAATTTGGTAAGGGTAAGATGATGTCAAAGGAAAAATTGTTTAGGACAAAAGACATATAAAGACAGGAACTAACACAACATTAGACTTCTTCCTTCAAAGATTTCTGAAAACTTCAAAAGGGGAAGATTACTTCACAGACTGGAATGTAAGCCCAGTTGGAACTAAGGTCTATAGGGCTTTTGAGGTGTCTAATGCTAAAAATCTCAAGTTGACTCTCTAGTTAAAAAAAGCTGGAGAGGAGAAAGGAAAATTTTTGTTCTGGAAAAGTGTTCTTCTCTGATGCAAATAGAAATCCATCTTACAAAGGAAGAAGTAGAGATGAGTTGCCCTAATTTAGTCTTTTGGAAAGAGACAAGAAGATTATGAATTTGCTAAAAAACTTTTGTTTCTTCTATGACTTTATAAGCTATGAGATATCTTATTTTTTGTGAAAAATTTCCAAGCCCAAAGATATTCATACAAATTAACTTGAAATACTGAAATCCAGTTTTGGAAAGAAGAAGAGTATAGAGAATCTGAATTTTTAAAAAGTTATATAAAAAAGAGGTCTAGTCATTAGTTGGTGCTCCATTTCAGATATTTTACCTATTTTCCTTTTTTATAGCTTTTCTGTTTGAAGAGATGGAAACATTCAAATATTAAAAGTATTCCACAATGTGTTATAAAAACAACTCCCAAATCCCTAAGTGGAAATAATAAACTTCCTACTACCATACTGATTAAATCAGTTCTAATCTTCTGTGACTCTAGTAATAAGAATGGAATAAACTTTTAGAATCACACTGTAAACTTCAGAAGAAAGAGAATGCCAAATATTAATCTGAAAAGCACATTTCTCATTAGCAAAGGAGTCTCTGGGTTTTTTTTTTCCTTCATAATGCAGTGAAAATGATAAAAATCATAGCACATATTACTGAGTCCTTATGTAAGCTGTTCTATTTTATTATATGTTTATTATTAGGGACAATTCTGTAAGGAGGTATTGCATTTATTTCCCTTACCACATATAGGAACAAGCATAAGGAAGTTGAACTTTGGTACAAATAGAATCAAATGTTCTCATTTTGTTGTTATTTAATGAATGTTTCTACATGTGAGAACTGGTTTATCTAATACAAATGAATACTAATTCTTTAATAGGGTTTGTAAGAACACACAGATTAAATCCATAGAGTTCATTGTCAATCCTCTTCAAGAGTTAATTTGCTCACATAGGGACCAGATAACTCCTAGAAAGGCATTTCTTGCTCTCTTATCTTAAACATTTCTTATGGCAGCCACGTGACTCTTTTTGATGGGAAAGTAACAGAATTTTCAATTTTTTTAAGAAAAATCTTCCATTTTGATAAAAAATACTACTCTAAAATAATGTTATGAATGGGTTTGCTTAGTTCTATAATCTCTTGTTCCCATTTAGAGTGCAAGTAAAGATTGGTCATATATTATTAAGAAAACCTGATAGAAAAGGATACACCCACAAGACATCGAAGTCTGTGTTCTTTCACTACTACAATTGCTGCAGATATGTGGAAAGCATCTATAATTCCTTTGCTGAATGACTAGTTTTAAACCAGACAATTGAAAATAAGCATTTTGGGGAGGCATATGGAAATAGCAATTTTCTGGGAATATATTACTTCCTAAAAAGTCAACAATTTTTGGCCCATAGTTTTCTCTTCAGAAGGTGAGGAACCTATCGGGAATTTATTTAGGTGAAACTGCTTTTAAAAACACCTGCAAAACATGCACAAAAATTTAATCCCATACAAAATGCGCCTATGAGTGGATAATTCACCTGGAAAGCTTAATTAGCAATTTTTACTCAGCTGACAAATTCTCCTTTGTTGAAACTAATGGTAGCTATTGAGGGGGAAGAATGTTCTTTTTATCATATCAAATTTGACTTCAAATTAACAGTGTAGAATTAAGTTGGTGTCACGTGCTTTTACTGTACTCCTAGCCTTATACTTAACTGCTTACTGAAGGGCAATCTTACATTTTCTATTTAGTTTGCCATTTGACCACCAATTGAGTTTAGATATCATGTGTCAGATTTCCTCATACACACACTGTTTCATGCTTTATATTTTTATTACATATTACATAACACGCATGGTAAATGCTAATGTTTATATTACATATTTATACCTAATATTATACCTTATATCATCCTTAAATATATTACTTCTGTAATATATTTAATGTTATACCAAACATAGATAAAAGATAAAATATTATAAGAAAATTTATCCTATAACTTATCATGTTCCATATTAGAATATGCTTATTACAGAGATAACATCTTACGTGTTTCTTATCTTGGGTATTACTTAAGATGAAAAGATTTGCTGAAAAGACTACAAATCAAGTTTCACCTACTATTTTCAGCCACTGCTCAAACTTATACCTTAATAAGACCACACTGCAGTGAAGTGACATTTATTTTGTAAAGCTTCAATATGTATTCTGAATTCTTTGAAATATATTCTGAATTATGTTACTGAAATGGAACTATGACAGAAGAAGCTTAATTTGCTAACTGTGCTGGAAACTACTAGAACCACAGTAGTGTTAACATAGAAGGCCTAAAGGGAGTATGTAAATTTCAACAACTAGTGTAAGAAATTAACAAACTTATGGCAAAAAAAAAAATTAAAAAAACCTAAAAATCTAAAACTGCCTATTTTTTTCATGAGATAATTACGCTGGAAATGCTATAGGTCATTTCTAGGAGTCTAGCAAGAAGTTATTCAGTGTTGCTTTTTGTTGACAGATGGAATTTATGTTCAAAGATATCAAAATATATAATTATATCAGAAAAAGAATCTTGGAGATTCTTAAATTAGATGACAAAGGACATTTTAACTATTTTAAAATGTCATGTTTCTGCATGAAAGTCAAAGTTTCAGTTTATGGAAGCACAAAGTAAAACCCTTCAGGGGGAATACTTACTCTTTTCTGTTCTTTCACATACTCTATCAATTCGTCTCTTGTTCTCTTCACTGCCTCTTCCACAGCCTTTTCACTTCGCTTTTGCTCTTCTATTATTGCTGCCCTAACAGTTTCCTGTTTGTGGGAGGAAGGAAAAAAAGTCAGGGAGGTATGCATTAGGACATGTTTGTGTCCATTTCATATAAACTTCAAACTCCTCTGCCATGGGTTCAGTTCATTCCAAAGTGTATCTTTAACCTGGAATAAGAATTTGCAAAATCTTTTAGGACGTTAGAGATTCCACAGAATTCATTTTTCTAAACTGAGTGAAAGGGAAAAGGAATGGAATAAGCCATTTATTGCAGGGAGCGCCTGACAGACTCCAATGGCTTCCTTACCAACCTTTCATTTGATGTTTACATGATTGATTGCCTTCCTGTACTTTGCACTATCCACATAAGACTTCCAACTTGTGTTTATTCTTCCAAGAACACCCTAATGCTCTAGCTGTTTTATTCACGTTTAATTTTCCCATCATACAGTAATCAAGTGTGGTCTGGGTGAAGATTTACAGCTAGTTTGGTCCTTCTGCCAGGTTAAGATGTTGAGAGCTGGACACCATGCATAAGAGGTAAAAATTCCACCCTGTGTGCTAATATTTGACATGAGGAATCTGGGGAAAAAAGTGGTACTTCTATTTTACTGAAATTGTAATCAAGTACCTTGGAGATTTCGGAATTTCAGATAGGGAGGAAAAAAGGCTAAAATTCTGAAAAACAAGTACAACGCTTTTCAGAAAGTATACTTTCTGCTAACATAGCATATCATGGATTGGATGAATGCCACGAAATAAACTTCTTTAACTTGCACTTATCTATATAGGCAGCATCCTTCTTTTCAGGTGACCAGTTAGAAAATGCCTTGAAATTTTGTGGGAGTATTTGCTTCATTCTGTTAGTCTTGAGGACTCTTTACTTTGTAGCGAATGCTTACTTTTGTTATTTTTTCCCCAATTATTTTAGATATGTGCATATAACCCAGGAAATATGAAATAATATAAAGAATTTCCAGTTGTGGATACATTTACTGCAGAAAATTTGAAAATGCAGAAAATTATGAACACAAAACAATATACACACATCATCACACTTGGGTATAAAGAAGGAAGGGCTCAAACTTTACATACTATTTTCTAACTGGTATTTTACACTTAAAATATATTTTGAATACTTTAACCCATGATACATTCCTTCATAATATGATTTACATTCCATTGCATGGATATGCAAGAATTTATTTTATCAGTACTTATTCATGTGTTAGGTTATGGTTGTTTTTAATAAAATAAAGCAGTGCTAAGCATCCATATAAGTATTTTTGTGGTGCATGTTAGATATTTCTGTAGATGATTTCAAGAAGTAGAATCATTTTGGCCAAAGTATGTAATTTTTGAGTTCTCTTGTAGCTTCTGACCTTGTGTACACATTTTTGTTCAATAAGCAGTCCATGGAAGTGGCTGTTTTCTTACATCCTAGATTATATTTAGTCCCATTAGTGTTGTTGTTGTTTTTATAAAAGATTTTATTTATTTATTTTGAGAGAGAGAGAGAGACATAGCAAGGAAGGGAACACAAGCAGGGGGAGTGGGAGAGGGAGAAGCAGGTTTCCTGCTAGCGAGGAGCCCGATGCAGGTCTCGATCCCAGGATCCTGGGATCATGACCTGAGCCAAAGGCAGACACTTAATGACTCAGCCACCCAGGCGCCCCAGAGTCCCATTAGTTCTTCACTTATTTGAGGGAGAATGACATCTATTCTATATTTTAAAATATATATATACTTTTATATATATTTATAAATATATTTATATATATTAAATATATAATATATATTTAATATATATAATATATAGATATATAATATATAATATATAGATTATATATATTATATAACTATAATGTATAGTTATATATATAACTATAATGTATAGTTATATAATATATTATATAATTATATATAATATATATTTAATATATATTTTTATATTTTTAAAATATATATTTTAAAATATATTCTATATTTTAAAAAGATTATTATCTGGTATTCAGCATGTCTCATAGAAATATTAGGAACATACATAACATGTTTTATCATCTGCCTGATCATATCTCCTCATTCCACTTCAATACTGGTATGCTCGTAAGTTTTTTGGGGTTCATTTTTAAAACAGACAACGAAGTCACAAATCTGCTAATTCCTATAATGGCAGTAACTTTGAAAAACGGTTACCATTTTATCTTCAACCACTGAATATATTAAGCTTTAGTTCCATTGATAAAATAGAGCGCTGTTGTTCCCTTAATTATTTGTAAAGATTAAAGCTGAAAACCTATGAAGACAAAAATGAGAACCAATAAAATTATTTAAACTAAAATCACCTACTGTTAGAATTCTTACTGGTTTCACATTAATTTGAACTTTGAAAATTTTCATATTTTGGAAAGGCAAAATATATTACTCAGCCCCTGAAATATAACACATTAATAGTACTAGAGTAGAGAATGGGTAAATCAAAAGTATAAAATTATTCACATCAGTTCAGGTCAGGTTTTGCCAATAGTTGAGTTATAACATCCTAAGCTTTCAGAGCTTCTGGAATTTTAGAACTGTAGATAAGAACTGTAGACCTGGATTATTTGAATGTAAAAGACAAATCCATGTCACACTAAATATCAACCAGAATTTCTATGTAGCAAGGGTCATACCAGTAAATGTGACCAGACTTGTTTGAAAGCAAACACCTCAATTTAAACAAAAGGGATATATCCAGAAAAAACATGAAGAATTAGCTAACCTGTTCTTTCATTGGCTTTTGGGGGGTGTATAGTTTATTATCTGTTCAATCCACATTTTTGAGGATCCTCTTTGCTTTCTGAGCTGATAAAGAACCATTTTCAAAAAAAGTTCCTTAATTCAACTCTCCTCTCCAGTTGAAAATTCGGTGACAGTCAAGGTTGTGAAATCCATCCTTAAAAAATACTTGCCAATAAATACATTCCTCTGACTATAATATAAAATGTAAAGGTTAAGCCATCCATTTTCTAACCAGACCAAATTCTGAATTAGTTGGGAATTAGTGAATTTTATGTGTAAGTATACAAAGTGTCTGTGAATGTCTGCCTAGATGTTTTGTTTCCCTATGAGACATGCGGATTGGTCTAAGATAAAATATACCTCACAGGGAATGAAGATTTGCCACCAGTGAATATATTCAAATAGGCGATTATAATGAGTATTTTCCAGAAACGTGGTATATTCTCTAAGACAGGTTTCTCAGCCTCAGAACGATTGGTAATTCTTCGCTGGGAGGTGTGGGGGGATGTCCTGGGGTGAGCAGCATCTCTGACCTCTACTCACTAGATTGCCACCAGCTGAGAACCACCACTGTAAGGCCAATAGTTTGGAGGGACATCCATTTGCATATATGTTGCGATCTGTCAAAATATATGTTATGTTTCTCATCCTATCTTAAATATTTTTATCTAAAATATATGCAATAAAAAATAGGATCTCTGCAAGAAATCATATCCAAATGATTACACAGCTAGTTTTTAAATGTGGAAAAAAGAGTTCTATATACTAATTTCTTTAAAAACTGAATGATTAGGAATCAGTTTCTATGCTATAACAATTAAATACATCATGATGAATATCATTTAGGGCTAAAGGTTTATGTGACATTTTATTTAAGACTTTTAATTTCTCCTTATTGCTCAGAAGTATAGCTATGCTTTAGTTTCCATTAACCTACCATACATTTCAGAAATCGTAGGATCATGAACTAATAAATGATCTGCGGTGTTTGTTCTTTTTCAGGGTACTTTAGTTAAGGATTATAAACACAGTCAAATTATTTATGGAACAAATTTCAGCGATCAACTCAATCCTGGTTTGTGGGCTATAAACCATAGTTATCAGAAATTCCTGGGGCAACTGTGTGTTTCTTTCTTTTTTTTTTTATTAATACACAATATGCATATTTCATAATTATAGACTACTTACAATGTTGCACATGGTTGTGAAAATGTACCTTAGAAAATGAGTGTTTGAATCATGAGTCAAGTCAAGCTGCCTTACTGTTAGTAAAATTGAGACTTCCACTCCTATACAAATTTATGAGTTCAAACTACAGTTCCATCAGTGCTTCTTAGACATTGATGCAAACAAAAATGTCTATATTTCAAAATCCAATTACTGTGCAGTTAAGAAACTTTCACCCAACTTTCAACTGAAAGTAATTAACCTACATTGTAGTGATATGCTCAATGTAAAATATTAATAGAATAACCTAATTCTATAATGTAATGAATATGCTCAATTAAAATCATATGCTCATTGACAATATCAATATTTGATAGTACCTACCTGCATTAGGCATTTTTAAAGATGATATATGTAGAATCTCATAACATATCAGCATTAATGAGTTTTTAGCCATTTTTCATGATAGGTGTATCTCACTCTGAACCACAATTAAGCAAAATGTTATCTTCACCAAGGAAAATCCTATTGTCACTGGATTTATGTTATTAACAAATATTATTGGGGCATGTGGATGGCTAAGTTGGTTAAGTGTCTGACTCTCAGTTTTTGGCTCAGGTCATGATCTCAGGATCCTGAGATCGAGTCCTGTGTCAGGCTCCATGCTCAGTGGGAAGTCTGCTTGAGATTCTCTGCCTCTGCATCTCCCCCTGCTCAAGCGCTCTCTCTAAAATAAATAATCATTAGATTTTGAATTTAATCAATAAAATTTATAAAGTTTTTACCCTCTTGTTAAGTAAGCACCTACATAATATTCTTGATTAAGCCTTGATAGGCCATAAACCCTGTAACTATTACTATATGATCCTCTACAGAGAAAGACTGTCAATCCCTGATTAAGGTCATGATTCTCCAAGTCGGCCACCTGGGCTGGACTCAACTGTACAGTACTGTTAGTCTTGGCTGGGGTCTTCCATGCACATGAAGTCAACTGTTGGGGCTGATGTGGCTGCCACTACTGAGTAGCCTCAGGTAGGAAGGCTTGTTTCTCCTTCTTGTGCTCTCCCAAGCTCTAGCAGACTAGCTCAGGCATTGTTACCTAGCATCTGGACAGAGTTGCCAAAGAATGTCTTCTGATGATCCTATGTTACTTCAGCCACATTATACTGGCCTGAGTGAATAAGCATTATGAACTGATTCCCAAATTCTTATCTAATTGTCCAAACATCATCATCTCAGTATATTCAAAGATATCAGGCCTTCTATTATGTTTATTGCATTGGAGACATATCTCGTGAACATATTTCCATACTGGATTGGTTGTTCTCTAGGTCTGTTACATAACTGTCTAATTTGGATCTCTCTCAGGTGTATTTCTGGAAATTCACTACATGGCTCTTGAACTACAACTCCAGCTTTCTGGATACCATTGAATTCTTCTTTCTTGGTTTACTCCTTTGTTTTGACAGAGTACCTCCTGTAGGAGATTCTTGAGAAAAGGCACATGGGAAATAAAAGTTTTGATATTTCCTTTGTCTGAAAAATGACTTTATTCTACCCTTACACTTAATTTATAGTTTGGCTAAGTGTGGATTTCTAGCTTGGAAATTTTTTCAGTTTTAAAGGTTTTTGAGAAGTTTGATTCTGATACCTCTTCAATTGTCTAAGTTTTTTTTCTTCTCTAAGAAGTCTTACACATGTTCTTTATTCCCATTTCTCAAAAATTTCATGACAAACCTAGTTATAGGTCTATTTAGAAACTTAGGTCTTACAATCTCATGCTCTTCATGAAAAACTCATGTCCTTCAATTTGGGAGATTTACTTTAATAATAATAATACTAAAAATACATTATTTCTTGCATTCTGTTTTCTGTTTTTCAAGAATCCTTTGATTCAGCTAATGAAACTCCTAAGCTGGCTAATTTTCTCCTCTTTCCACTCCTATTTTGTTTTTGTTTTTTGAGGGTTTTTTTTTTTTTCTTTTTAATATCCTTGTCTCTGGAAGACTTTTACAGCTTCATCTTTTTTTTTAAACTTTCTAGTACATTTTAGATTTCTAATCTTTTATTTGGCTTAAAAATAGCATCCCCTTCCTGTTTCATAGATGTAAAATCTTCTCTTACCTTTAAGAACCTTAACAAGTTTCTTTTTAACTTTCCATACTTTACAGAGTGTTTTATTTCCTGTTTTTCAGGGAAGTTTTCTGTTCATACTTGACTATTTGCTCGTGTTTAAAGAGGAGAGCACTAAAATGCTGAGTAACATCTCTGTGCTTGCAGTTGTGGTTTATGGACTGTGATCTTAATAGCAGAGTAATCTGGCTCGGTTGTTTCCTTGGGGCAATTTCTGATACCAATACATTTAGGTCTTTTATCTTGGGCTGTCTAAATTCCTCAGAAAAGAATCTTCCAATTTCCTGTCTGGTTGTAGACATTCTGAGAGCTGGGTTGGAAAAATGGCTAAGGTTCTCCATAAGTAGTATGAAACTTTTCACCTTGCTCTGCCCCCAACCCCATGTCCACTTTGCCTTGGTTATCCCTGGTCCAGAGACCCTACATTTTATTTTTTTCCAGAGAATTAACCTAAGGTTTCTGTCAGATGTGGAAAAAATGTGTGGGGGCCTAACTGCTTATTAAATAGACTTTCAGTCTTTCCTTCTAGTTGAGTTCTCCCCTTCATTCCCACATCCAGAAGTTTCTGGTGCCACAAACAAGCCTTCAGGAGTTTCTACAATATATATTGGTCTTCTCAGTTTCTAATTTAGGGTTCCATTTCACTACTTTTTATTTCAGTGGAGTTTTAGAAGGAGGTGGACAAAAACGCATATACTGTCTGTTCTTTTTAACAAGATATGTGTTAGGAAAAATGTATTAAACGTTTACTTGGAAATAATTTTAGATTTACAGAAACTTGCAAAGGTAGTACAAGAGTTCTCATACACATTTTACCCAATTTCCCCTAATAGTAACATCTTACATAATTATGTAAGGTGAAAAGTTTCATACTACTTATGGAGAACCTTAGCCATTTTTCCATCTTACATAATTATCTTACAACATTTATCAAGACAAGAAATTAACATCACACTATGGTGAATGCAGTGAAATGTGTAAGCCTGATGATGATTTACAGACCTGTACCCCTGGGACAAATAAAAATTATTTGTTAATAAAAATAATTAATTTTTTAAAAAGAAATTAACATCACACAATAATAATAAATAGATTATAAATTTTATTTGTATTTCACCAGGTTTTCCACTAATGTCTTTTTTCTGTTCTGGGATTAATTCAGGGTAAAATGTTGCATTCAGACATCATATCTCATTAGTCTCTTCTAACTTCTGACAGTTTCTCAGTCTTTCCTTTACAACACTTTTCAGGTATTTTGAAGAAATCTGGATTTCTCTCTTTTTTTCTCATAATTAGACTAGGGTTCTGATTTGGGGGAAGAATACCACAGAGCTGAAGCATGCTTCTCATTATATCGTATGAGGGGAGTGTGGCCTTAAACATAATTTATCACTAGCTGTGTTAACCTTGATCATTTGGGTAACATGGTATCTGCCAGGTTTTATGGCTATAAAGTGAAAACATTTTTTCCCTTTTATAATTTATTCAATTAGACATGAACAACTAAGCCCAGCCAATACTCAAGCAGAGGTGAATTAAGTTTTATCTACTGGAAACAAGTGTGTATCTACATTTATTTCTAAAGATACATGATTAATTTTAGACTATAGTTTCCTCTATAGCTATAGAACTGTTCCGCATTTCTAATTCTTCTTGCTTCAGTTCTGCAATTTATATTTTTCTTGACAAGTTTTCATCTTGTCTAAGCTTTACAGCTGATTGGTACTAACTGATTTATATTGCTTATATCACGTTTAAAATCTGCATTTCATCTATTTTAGGTCACTTGATTCATTCTGACAATATTCACTAATAACATCTTCATCAATCTTGTCAAAGATTTGTGAATTTTATGTCTTTTTTAAGAAATGATAATATTTTGAAACTTTACAATTTTTGTAAATTTCTGTCATAAACTTTATTTCCTTCCTATTTTCTTTGGATTACCCTATTCTTTCTTTTCGAACTGTATTAGTAAGTTGGGTGTTAGCCCATTCTTTTCCAGTCTTTTCTATTTTCTAATACATGATTTAAGATTATGATTTTCCTTTGAAGCATCACTTAGATGTTTCTCACAATTTTAAGTAAATAACTATTTTAATAATGACTACATTATTTTTCCTTTGTGCATAGCTTTAAAAAAATTTGCACATACTGAAATGCACGAACCTTAAGTGTATGTACAGCTCAGTGGATTTTCATATACACATACACCCATTCGCCTACCACCCAGATCAAGATAAAGAGCAATTAGATATTGCAGAAAGTTCTCTCATGCTTTTGCCCACCAGAGATAACCACTATTATAATTTCTATTCAAATGCCTCAGCCATTTGTGCTTTATCATGCATCTCATCCTTCCTCACACTGGAGCAATTTATGCACTTGACACATTCCCTAGTTCACTGTAAGGTCACTGAACACAGTGGCAGTTTCATTCACATTTGTAATCTCTGCAAAAACTATCATTTGTCATGCTTATAGCAAGTATCTGATAAGCAGTTCCCTTGGACATGCCATGCTCTCTCTGGTGGAAGTCAGTTCCCCTTAGCCTTCTCCTGTGATGATCAAATGTACTCCTTCTGCACAAATCAGTCTAAGCAGCATCAACTGTAATGTTCCCTGAAATGCTTTAGACCTTCCACGTCTTTTCACAGGGTGGTGGGTTTAGCACCCCTTGTAGGTGTTCAAAGAGCAACAACCTATATTTTATATCTCAAAGCATTCCACGACTCACCACTGTAATAGCTGCTTTACCTATCTATTACCAACTTGAGATCTCTTTGTAATCAGGGATTATATTTATTACAGTTCATATTCTTTATGACTAGAAGCTAATATAGTACCTGGTACAGAGTACAGATGCACAATTCAAATTCATCTTCAATAAATAAATCAATTTGTTTCTCCAATGCAAAGAAAATCTATTTGAGGGTAGGGATTGCAACTTATATATGTGTTCCCCAGAGCAACTGTGTGGTGGGAGCACCCTAGAGTAAATCTTTCCAAACTTTCTCAGTTCACAGCTCCCTTGTTGCCTCAATAATTTTTTCTACCTTGCCCTCCAGGCCAAAAGAAATACCTAATTGTTTCATTTACTAACTGGTTATGTCATAACACAGGAGCCATTTGAAAAGTTGATATACAAAAACTGAAACACAAATACTTTAATTTCATCTTTAACCCAAATTCCTTATTCATAAGAGTTCTGTACATAGCAGGAATTTCATAGCTTCCTGGCATAAGATCAGACAATGACACTCTCACTTCCTGTTCCACAGGGATATTTGCACGATACTTGCTTTTTATCACAGCAACCCCCAAACCTAACATCACTACGACATGATGTACTAGAAAGGAATGTAAGACAAATCAGTACTGTATCTGTGTGCTGCCCTCTAATACTGAAAACATCCTGCAGCACCCAGGGCACCTAGATGCAGCTGGGAAACTATTGCCTTCAGTATTCACAATAAACCTCCACTAACTGTTTGTTATTCTTAGCACTCAGCTAGGTATTAAAATGACAAAGGTGGTTAAGATGGTTTTAATAATAATAATAATAATAATAATAATAATAGTACTAGTGACATATCAACACCGGCAGCCATCTGGGCAACAACTCAGACTATGTTGTAGACACTACACGAAATAAGTGAATGAATGTCAGCTGGGTCTTTATTGATGACTCATCAATGATACTTATAATTAAAGTTTCTGGGACCTAACAGAGATCTGTGTAAAAGACACAGCAAAGTTAAGCAAACTATCTCCTTAAATCATATGTTTTAAAAATGGCAATATAAATAATTACAGTAATTATTTCTAAGAGTGCATTTTCAATGACTATAAGAATGGCTGATTTCCGGAATGTTAGTAATTAGTTATAAATCTGTGGACCTGGAAATTACCATGTAACTATAATGACATGAAAGTCAAACATCCCCTAAACCAAAAAAATGACAGTGGAAATTATATTTTCAATATATACATTCTTCAATCTTCTACCCAATCCATTCGTCAAAATCCTGGATAAATTTTTTTGGTAGATAAATTGTGATTTGGTAGCTTTATACTGTACTGAGTTAAATTTTTATTTTACCTACTTCTTCTAACATATACCCCGCCCCTTTAAATAGAAAAAAACTCATTTTATGATAGTCCTTCAAACAGGTGGAGAATGTTACCATACCTTTATTTTTCTCTTCTCTCAACTAAATATTCCAATACCTTCTATAGTTGTGACAAGGTTTCCTGCTCTGTTACTGATCTGCCCACAATACTTTTTTACATGACATTTATAGTGTCTAAAGCTGTTGCATAAATCTCAGTTTTCATTTTAAAACGTTTCCAAGGGCCTCATAGCAACTCTGTAAAGCAGGTATTATTAATCCCACTTTACAGATCTGAAAATGGAGTCTCATATATTTTTAAAAAGTGGTCAAGGTTACTTCAGCACAGGCTAGGACTCACACCCAATCCCACCTACTTCTTGGCATATTTACTTTGGTAATCAGTTATTCTTTTGATCACAGGGTAACAGAAAATTCACGAACTGACTTTAAAAAGAATTTGCAGCCTCACATGAAAGAACTAAGGGTAAGCTTCCATTAGTGTTCAAGTGATGTGATCAAGGATGCAAATTTCTCCATTTCCAATTCTTAGCTCTGCCTTTCGGGTAGGATCCGTTCTCATAATAGTTCTACACATATGGTCCCAAGGGGGTTATTAACAGTTCCAAGGATTTTTCCCATTTTCTTACTGTGAATGACAGTGTTTATATAGCTGAGGAAGCAAGTTCCAAAATGGAGCCTTACAGCCTTGACTCAGAAAATGTGTGAATTCTTAGAACCTGCTAACATAGGGGTAGGACATAATCATTATTAGCCTACGTAAATAAGGGCTTATGCATAAAATTAGAAAGTAGGTTAAATCTCACCTAAACCACATGGCTAAGAGATAGAAAGAATCACTTTGGGAATGGAGGAACAGTTGCTAAGGGAATACCAATAAATGTCTAAGATGATCTCATTCTGATTTGGCAATATCTCTCTTAAAACATGGATATGGAAATGAATGCAATGCTTCCATCAGACCAGTGAAAGAAAGTATACGACTTTACCTAAAAATTCTATTTGGAATCATGCATCCACTCATCACTTTACTGCAAATCTATACAAGCTGTTCAAAGTAATCCTTTGCTGAAGCTAAATGTAATCACTCTTTTTTTTTTCCCTCCGATTACTATTTCCTTGAATAACAATAAGAATCACGTCAGTTTGGCACCCCATAGACAATCTGATTAATATGTTTTTAAAGGATGACAAAAACCAAAGCACTGTTTTTGGTGATCCCACTTTTGGTAAAATGTATCACTTAAAGGCAGCCAAAACTCTAACAGAGCTAAATTGTACTGATGGAGATCAAATACATTTTTAAAAGATTAATATGTCTCCTTAAAACAATGTTGGTTCTATACCATCTTATAACCTATTGCAGTTTTCAAGACTCAACTCCTACTTCTGGGGTGCTTAAATCTAGGGGAGAAAACAGAGAAACAGAATCTTATGCCTAGTGGTATAGTTATATACTGAATGTCAAAGAAGAGGAAAGAACACTTGATTTAATCTAAGAAATGTAAAAAGTTTTGTGGAGTAAAAAAAAAAAAAAAAAAAAAAAAAAGCTAAGTTATTAGATATGAGTGGGTTTTGCAAGTTAGGAAAGTGATGGTATTCTAGACTGAAGGTACAGTGTGACTAAGGCCCAATGCCATCAAACAGCATGATATGAGTACCAGCAGTCTGGTACTAAAAGCACGAAATGTGAAGGAGAATGGCAGCAGATGAACTGAATAGGTAGGGACCAGGTCACTGAAAGTTTCTGTGTCACGTGCTGAAAGATTTATAGTTCATGCTAAGTAGCTTGAATGTGATCCTGTAGGCTATGGGGAGATACTAAAGAATTTAAAGTCCATTCATTTTCTTATTCCAAATTGAAAGGGAACAAAACTGGAAGCCAAGAAACTGATGTAGGTGGTCAAGGTAAACAATCAGAACCACGATGAAGTCAGTGATGGCAGGCCAGAGGTTTGTACACTTAAGGATTCCATCAGGTAAAATGGAAAGGTTTTAATGTATCAAAATGGGGTTGAGAGAGGGAGAGTTTAGGAAAATCTCCAGTTGTCTGGACTGGGAAACTTGGTAGATAGTTATCTCACTGAATGAAAATAGGAAATAGAGCAGGAGGGAAAGGTCTTCGGAGATGAGAAGATAATTGATGCACTATTTGTTACTTGTCCCTAAGTACAATAATTTTGAAAAAAATGTGATTAAGATTTTACCTTTAATTAACTAGGTGGCTATCAAAGTTTTACAAAAAAAACCTTTCAAACAAACTAATGAATCAAAGCTAAGTAAGTCAATACAGAAAAATTATTTCAGTGTTGTGAAATTATCTGGCCTAAGCTAAAATAGAAATGCTATTTCCTTTTTTAAAAGAAGGGTCAGGTGGCAATGCTGAATTTCTTAAAGAAAATTTAACCACTGATTGTAATGTCTGTGGCTTTGGGGGAAACATAACCCCAAATTACAGTGGCTGTGGTTATAAACTATTATGAAGAGCTTCCAACGTCAGACATCGTTTAAGTGTCTGTATGCCCTGGAGTCCTTTTACAGGACTTTGCTAGAACAGCAAAATTAATGACTCCTCTTTTTGCCCTTTTTGGTGTCAGTAACAAATGTACTTTCCTTTTGTTAACAATTTTCAAGGGACACAGAATTCATTTACTATGAAAACCAAAAAACTCAGAGTCATTAACTTTCTTCACTCAATCCACACACTGACTTAGTCTTAATTTATGATGAAGGCCAAACAAAATTATCTATCAAATCAATTCAGAGAAATATGTGCCCCAATCCTTAGGAATTGCATTTTCTGTCATAGTTTAACATTATCTCTTCAGTTAGTGCCAGTATTAACACAGAGAAAATCTATAGGTAAATTATAAAGCCAAAAAGCTCTTTGTCTTCCTTACTTTTGTCAGAGTAATTTTAGTTACTTAAGTTTATACTGTTTTTCCCTTTGCAGAACTCCATCTTTTTCCTTATTTCTAGTGTGACTTAGTGGTCAAAATTGCTAATTGCTATTAATTCTGTTTTATTTTTGGATAAAATAAATTTTATTTTAATTCTTTTAATTAACTTTGAGTGCTATGAAATGACCCAAATCTTAGAATTAAAAAGATAGCTTCCTAGCTTTGATAATGTCAGTCCCCTTAGTCAGTATTCAAACAGTCTATAGTTCCCCAGACAGTATTCTTCAGGCTGTATGGGTACAACAGACTAGGGAAGAACGAAGGGAAGGAATGCGTGCTGGCCTTGGAAACCAGACAGGTGGTGGGCAGAGGGTGGTAGGAGCTGCTGTTTAGACTCATAACCCTGAGCTTCCTAGAAACTGGAATGAAGCTCTGGCCACTTAATCTGGGTAGCAGTGTGATACAGAAAGCACCAGTAACTTCAACACCTTCACAATATTCCTTGAAATACAACCCTCCTAAATATGAGACTATTTCCACTATTACACAGTTAATCTGACGTGGCCATATTTTTGCTAGGTAGAAGATGGCTACATTCAGTGAGAGAATGTCATGTAAAGTTCCGTCCATCCAGAAAAGTTTTGTTTTTTATGTATTTGGCTTTGACACCATCTCTGTTGTTATTAATCCCAAGTTTTGCTCTCCAGCCCTAACAACACACCTGTCCAGACACACACTTCTAACTGCCTACTCACCATTTCCTCTAGGATTATGAATAGGCACCTCAAATTTAATATGCACAAATTACATTATTTATCCCCATGAAACTCAAACCTCCTCACCATCTCAAATTGCCATATAGCCAAGAATTTATTTTGGTGGTTATTTGTTTAAAAAAAAAGTTTTATTAAAGTAGTATTTATATACATTAAGAAGATGCATCACTATAAAATATGTAATTTGGTAAAACATCAAATGTAATCATCACAATTATGATTAAAATATTTCTATCACTTTCAAAAAGTACTCCCCCCCACAATGCCTGATTTCTTTCCTCTTAAATCATTTTGCCTTCTTCAAAACTTCATACAAGTAGAATTGTAACATGTAAATTTTTTGAGTCTGGCTTCTTCCCTAATTTCCTTATCTAAATAAAACCTCTAACACCCATTCTCAGTGAAACACATAACCCTTTCCACAGTTCATATCACTATACGGAATTGCCCTATTCACTGTAAGTCTTTTTTAATTTGGGTGTAAGTTCCATCTCATGCCTAGGGACCTTGTCTATCTTCTTTGATGCTGTATGCCCAGAACCTCCAACAGAGCTGATGCATGGTAGATACTCCATAAATATTACTGAATAAATAAAGAAATGATAAATAGCCCCTTTGAGTTTTTGTGACTGAAATTACCTATAGATGAAATAAGCATTGAGAGCAATGTGTGCTTTATCCTAGGATAGAACAGTGGGAGGCGGAACAGCGTAGATTACTGCCTTCGCAGTAACGCCCTCTAATCTGAATACAGCCTGTTGTCTCTTCTAAGGAGTTACACAATCTAAGATTTAATTTCTGCATTTGTAAAAGTGGAGATATCATTTCTGCCTCTTTTGAGTATTATATGAAATCACACATGAAAAAAACCAGGAGAGAACGGTCTGGCACGTAGAAGTGAATTAGTGACCTTGCTGCTGTTAAAAGTTGTTGCCGTCCCCACTACCACTACCACTCCTATTGTATAGACTTCCATAAAAATAGGTTCTTAGCTAGCAGCCTAAAATACTTGTAGAGAATAAGCCAGGTAAGTGAAATGGAAACAGAGAGAACTATTATTGTTTTCTGTTAAAGTTAAAAGAAACAATGACACTCTGTCAACTTCTGCAATATCTAACATTCCAGGTATTTTCCTATAAGTAGTAACAAGGACATTAAATATAAATCTGAAACTCACAGTTAAAATCCCATGATTATAAGGGTATGGACAAGCTCAAGAGGCAGAATTTCACATTCCTATCTCTAGAAGCCTAGGGGTAAAGTCTATTTATAAACTATATTTCTGGTCCTGTAACTTAGGTAACTTAGAATAATTAATTAAGGAGTTTTTTATAAACCAAACTGTAGTACTTTATTGCTTTTTCCAATTTGCCTTTCTATGGAATTAATGTTGATTAATTAATGAAATGATGTCTATGTATTTACTTGAGAATTTTGGGTGAATACAATTAAGTCTTATAAGTCATCTTCCCAAGTTAATTGTATGATATTTTGGATCCTGACATTTAAGGACCATGATTAGTTTTCTAGAACACATTCTATAAGCTACATATTAGGCTAGGGCCTCCACAGCATAAATACGATTGAGACACTTAGGAAGTTCTCAGTTCAGTGGGAAGGTCAGTCAGATAAGTAGGTATTTGAATTTGATATATGGTGTAAGAGAATTATAAACTGCAAGATAGGAGGTTAGGGTCTTTTCCCCTCCAACAAATGATAAGTATTCTCTGAGTTGCAGGTAATAGTAGGAAGAAAATAAGTGTACACCCATGTATCTGCAATCTTGTTTTTACAACAAAGAGGGGCACTTTTAAAAACAGAGCAGTCCTTCAACAATTTCTAGTGCTACTTTATGAAGAGCATACATACACATAATGTATAAGATGAGGAGGCTTATAAATCTGGAGAAATGATCTCCTTTAATTCTTTTAACATATTTATACTAGCAGATTTGTCCTTGTTAAGTCCAATATCAACGTATCTTCCATTGACTGCTTTGGTTTTGCTGTACATGAGCCATACCTTCTTGTTTCTTTGCATATCTCCTACTGTTGATAAAAATGGACATTAAAATAATATAATATAGCAATTCTAGAAATCAGATCTCTTTCAGCTCCCAGGAATCCTTGTTCTTGTTGTTATTTGTCTAGTAACTTTCCTGACCTAATTCTGCAAAGTCTGTATTTTTTGTCATGTATAGCCATTGAGGTCTCTGCTGGGTTAGCCAGGTGGTCAGCAAATAATTAGATAGTGAATTCCTTAAATACCTTGAATTAGATAAGCGATCCATCATTTTACCGGGGAGTGTGGGTGCTGGGTAACACCTTTAACACTGCCAGTTTACAATTCTGTCTCAGCCTTCACTTTTTGCTTGAACAGAATCAAAATCAGTCAGTGGTGAGAGATTAAGGTATTCTCAGGTCTTTCCTGGGCAGGTGCACAACCTAGTGCATGTGCATGGCCCTCAAGAAATCCAGGATTATTTTTAAAAGTTGGAGCTTTTCAAAGCCACCTATAATAATCTCATTTCCCAAATGTCCCTTTTAAGTTTTTTGGCTGGGCTTGTTTGACCAAGTGGTATTTCTGTCTCAGGCACAGGTTAAACAATTGCCACTTACTGTTTTTCACAAACAATATGAAGATTAGGGCTCTCCCAATACGCAAGCTCTAAGCAAATGGGGACTTTCTGGGAAGCTATCATATAGGTCAAACCAATTCCCTGGAGAAAGGTTTTTTTGTGTGTGTGTAGCTCCAAATTTAGTCTGCCCATTCCAGTGGCTTCTACACTGCTGTTTTTCATAGCTATCATTGTTGTGAAGCTACTACTTTTTAAATCTACTATGCAACTAGAGAAAAGAGGGTGGTAGTAAAGCAAGCTAAAATCTACAAATCTTGATGTTCTTAGTGAGCTTTAACTATTTTTGCTGAATAAAATACTCCTTGGGTTACTGAAACCTTTGGTTAATATTCAGAGTTCTGAAAAAGTTGATTTTGACAATTTTGCTAATGTTATCATTCCCTCTACAGAGAAGGTAATTTGCAGAGATCTTTAGTCTATCATTCCTGAAGTGCTTAGACTCTCCATTTCTAAGAATATCAGTATTTGTTCAATTGCTTTTTAGTACATTAAGTTTGCAAGTTTGAACATTTAATCTACCTGTACAAAGCCCAAAAAGAAATGGGTGGCCAGTTATAGTTATCTTCAATCTTTTCTGGGTTAATTAGTTAAGATACTTTTGAGAATCTAATTAAAAACTATGGACCATTTCTGCAGAAAAGTCTATACATATCCATAGTTTTGCAGAATTTCACAGACTTGTATGGGCCCCTTTCCATGCAACTCAGATTAAAGGCCATTATTTGCTATTTGCTACAGTAACTTATCCTACTTAATTTGTACTATCATCTTTATAGATTTATGAATTGCAGAAAATTTTACATCCTTCTGTATTCCAAACTTATCCAATGGTCTACCTGTTCTGTATCCATAACAGTACCATACAGTTTTAATTACACCAATGATCTTTCTGCCGCAGAGCCTTAGTACTTGCTATTCCCCTGCCTGAAACATTCTCTCCCCCAATGAGTCACAAAGTAAACTCCTGACTTCCATGCAGGCCTCAGCTCAAATGCTGACTCCTTAGAGCCCTTCCCTGACTCCCCCGTTGAGGTTCCCTGACTCTCTTGATGGTGCCCAGCTTCATTTTAATTCATGACACTGAATACTATTTCACACTCTGTTAGGCTTGAATACTTTCCTATCAGTCTTCTTCACAAGAAGTCAGGCAAGTTGTTGGTTCTTTTCTTACTATTCCATCACCAGAAATAAGTACAGTCCCTGGGAGATGGCAGGCAGTCACTCCAATTATTAATGTGAAACACTGAAAAGTAAGTCTGACCATGTCAATTTGTTTGCTTACCCTACTGGCCTAAATAAACCAAAGATAGGAACTTCATAAGGCTCCCAAGAGAAGTAATTTGTCAATTTTCTAAACTAGAGCTATGAATCTCTAAGGGGCTAATGGAGTGACAATTGTTTGGTTGTAGTTTCTTAACTGCAACTACGTGAAAATGAAAGCAGCTATTTAAGAAGACAGAATACACTTGACATTTACGACCTCGCATTTGAAAGCTGGAGAGTTAACCGGAAACATTGTTTTTCTGTTATATATGTTCTCTGTTCAATTCCCTTAGCCACAAAGCGTTAAGCACACACAGACACACATACCACACACACATACTCACTTTCTCACATGCACCTAAAATATGGAAACATTTGGAAGAAAATAAATACAATGCATTTATTCATGACAGGCTTGGATTATCTTCACAGCTCTGAAACTGTGGCAAACAGATGTTAAAGTATGTCATATATTATAGTGTTTTCTGTAGGCAAGAATGCTCCTGACAAACCAGCAGAGAATTATGCCCTTTATGATATATACTTTTCTGTCGGAGTGATGAACATGTGCAGATTTATTCATGCCCTCTTGCCCAAGTTC
The DNA here is from genome assembly GCF_030435805.1 of Mustela lutreola. NCBI lineage: Eukaryota > Metazoa > Chordata > Mammalia > Carnivora > Mustelidae > Mustela > Mustela lutreola. The sequence goes on along the minus strand of NC_081297.1, from coordinate 84,887,804 downwards.
ATGGTGACTAAGAGTCCACATCTATGTGAGGTTAGAGGAGTGGTCTGTGGCCACAAAAAGTTTTAAGTACATGCTCCCAAGTCAGAATTTAACCAAAGATCGTGACCTTACCAGCATCAAATTCCAACTAACTGACAATTAAACATCTTATAAACAATATGTGCTCAATATGTATTCAATGATACTAACAACAAAAGAATTACAAAGTAATCATTACTCCAACAGAAAAAAGCAAATAAATAATAAAATAAGATCTGTCACTACACTACTGTTTTCTTATGACAAATACTACAAAAAGATCTGTTTAATTTTTATAACAAATGGGTGACTATGTGCTTGACAATAAATTTAAGTGACTTTTTTTTAAAAAGTGCATAATATTTATCCTGGATATTAAAAGCATTGACATTTTTAAGGCTTCATGAAGATTAGCTAACAAATTGTAAGAAAGTCTTCTGGGTTGTTTGGTAAATGTTAGGTGCTTTAGCTACATTGATAATGCATGACTGAATAAACAATGGTAGGGTATGTAACACTTTTATCATGGAAAACAAAGACTTCTACAAATGTTATTTTTTGCTCTTTACACTTCTTTAAGGGGGAATTTATTCAGGTATTTCAGTGCCTCTGTTACGAAAAGACTAGAAATATGGAAAATAGAGCCATGCAAATTTAATTATGGAAAATGAAAGTACTGTAGTTTTTAACTGTTCACTTAAGTAGACAAAAGTTATTTTGTATGTAGGCCATACTTGTTGATACATAATAGCATTTATGAAACCACAGGGATCATCTGTGAAGTACTACTAATTATCAGTACCAGCTACAGATCATACAGATACATAAATAAGACATAATTAAGAGAATCAAACTGTTTTCTACCTATATATATATTATTTTGCATTGATTGTGTGTGTATATGTATGTATTTGTGAAAAAAGAAAAAAAAATCAAACCGGAGTTTTGTGTAGTTGCAATAACTAAACATAAGTTTGGATTCTGACTTTTTAAAAAAATGGTAAAAAGATAAAATTATAGGATTTGCAATATCAGAAAGTAGAAATACACTGATACATTAAAAATTATTAGTTTAAAATATTACTATCAAAGGCAAAATAATTAATACTGATATGTCCACTATGGTGATTTTAAGATAAAATAATAATAAGGAAACTTCATTTTGAGAAAAATAAGGAAAAAGGAAGTATTTACAAAGAGTGAATTTTACTAACCTGACTTATTTTTCTTTGTTCTTGTATAGCTTTTTGAATTGCCTGAGATACTTTTTCTTGATCTTTTGCATGCTCAGTCTTCCATAACTCCCTTTCTTCAGCATGAGCTTTTTCCAAATTTTTTCTTTCTTCTTCTATGGCTTTTAAAACTGCATCCTTCATTGCTTCTTTCTCAAGCTTCAAAACAAATAATGACTTAAATGAAAATATTTGAATGAGTGACTGCATAAAACCTTGAATAAGAAAGATTTGGGTTAACCTAAAAGGTACAAAACTTGAATTCTATAGGGTTTAGTTCTGACGCTGTTGTTTTTATCCATACTTAATAACTGGTGTAAAAATCAAATCAATTACTTGTTTTTGTACAAATATTCATACATTATTTCCAAGGCACATTTAATATCACAGAAACTAAGCCTTAACTTAAAGTAGCAGTTTCAAACTATTTGGTCTTAGAATCTCTTTACATTCTTAAAAATTATGGAGTACTTCAAAGAGCTTTTGCTTATGCTGGCTGTACATATTATGATCACCGTATTAGAAACTGAAACCAAGATAAAATAAAAATATTTATTAACTAATTTTATATTAACATTAAATGCACTGTATATTAATGAATATCTTTTATGAAAAAAATAACTATATTTTCCAAAGTGAAGAAGTGAGAAGAAAATCTGTGGACCTCCTTAATATTTGACTTAATAGAAAACAACTAGGTTCTCGTATCTGCCTTTTGTATTAAATCTGTAGTATGGCTTTTGGTTTAAGGACATAAAGAAAACTCAGTCTCACACTGATATGCAGTAGAAAAGGGAGGAGTACTTAGTAGCCAGTTCGGATCTTTGTAGATATTGATTGTTCCATATCAAAATTTTAACAGAGGATAGTTCTTTTTTTTTTTTTTAAGATTTTAAAAAATTTATTATTTGATAGGGAGAGAGACAGCAAGTGAGGGAACACAAGCAGGGAGAGGGGGAGAGGGAGAAGCTGACTTCCCACCAAGCAGGGAGCCCAATGCAGGGCTGAATCTCAGAACCCTGGAATCATGACCTGAGCTGAAGGCAGATGTTTAATGACTGAGCCACCCAGGTGCCCAACACAGGATAGTTCTTAAAGGGTAGCTGCAGTAAGGAAAATCATATAGTTGCAATGAAATTTTTATATTCTGTCACATTTTCTTTTCTTGCACTTTAAATGAGTCCTTTATGCATGAATTTCTTAAGCATTTTTATTTGGAAAATATTGATTCAGTATACTATGCATCTCCTCTAGAATTTGACATATTTCATTACATCATAACAAAAACAAAGGTCACATTTGTTAATATAACCATCAATCTCATCAGAAAAGCCTTTAAGGATCTGAAAGTAGATACAAATTTTCCAAAATTCTAATTTTGCTTTAAAGCTCAACTTTTATCAACAAAAACAGTTTTCTGGAGATGCTAGGCTCACTCTGTTTACTTTGGAGAAAATGTTTGCCAAATACTAAAGTCTGCATAACCCCTGTTATCCAGTAAAATGGTTTTCCATGAAAACTGTTGACTTTAGTTGCAACTCAAACAGGAGAATTTCTCTCAAGACAACCATCATACTTGGGGATGTAGTAATGTCTACGGTCCTCCCATTTTTGATGCCCACCCTTTTCTCTTTCTTCCAGTTGGCCAAATTTGAGACAAGTTATCAAAGTGAGTTACCATTTTCTGAACTCCTGTTTTACTCTATAATTCTTCCCTGAAACTACTCTCTTACTATGCTTACCAAAGCTCTCCATTTTGTTAAATCTAAATAACATGTTTTTTTGTTTGTTTCAATCCCTACTTTTCTTGACATCAAAGTGACCTCCTACATTGTTGACTATTTCTGTTTTCCTTTTCTTGGCTTGCATAACAGCATGATGCTTTTACTCTACTTATATGGCTGACTCTGTTCAGTTTTTTGGAACTTTCTCCTCTCTCTCAATTTTAAATTTTGGAGTTCTTTCAGGGTTCAAGCCTAGTACCACTTGTTACTCTATTCTCTCCAGTGAGGTGATTATACATAACAATAATTTCCATGGTTACCATTACCATCTGTCTGCTGAAAAAAGAAACAAACTTTATTAGCATCTTCAAGTCATTCTTTTCTCCTCTGAGCTGCCAGGTAGATTTAGTTGCCTACTTGCCTTGCCATCTGAATATATTATGAGCACCTCAAACTCTATACCAAAGAAACAATACCACCTCCATGTTGTTTCTGAGGCAATACGCTGGCGGTTCCCAACTTGGCCTCCTTCTATATTATCCACCCCCAAAATATATGATAATTCCATCTCCTATTTCTAGAATTTGTCTATTTCTTTCCTTTATTACTACTACTTTACTTCTGCCACTCATTCTCTTTTACACAGACTTTGGACACATTCTATTAACTTTTTTCCTTGCTTCTAATTTTCCCCAAATTAATGTAAATTATCATTATGTCATACCTACACTCAAAAATTTCAATGTGTCTGCTCTTATCTATGGAATAAAATTCAGACTCACAATTCAGAATACTAGCCACCCTTCAAGCTAATTTCAAAGTAATTTATTGTTAAAAACTCCTGGCACAGAAGTACTGTCTATATGCTCATAATAACTTAATACATTCTGCCATACCTTACTGGTAATAAGTAATAACTTACATGACTGTAAATTCTTTAAGACAAAATCATAGTCATCACATTGCATGGTGATGTGCAAATATGAAATTTTCAAAATATTTGCTTACTAAATTTAAATCTAAATCTCAAAAGTTAGTGCTATGTTTTGTTGGCATATGTATATTTAATAACTACAGATACACTACTTAGAAGTATTTCAAAATTGGCTTTAAAAGTCACATATCTTTTTACAAATACATACTTACATACACATACATTATTTGTGATGATAACTGTACATACCAAGTACTTATAAATGTCACAACATATATTCTCTTTTAACAATAATTACCTAAATCTGCAGTATTTCGATGTCATTCCAGTCCTGTATAATGTAAATTTAACCATAATACATATAGTAGAATTCTAAATTTAACAGGAAAAACAAGAAAGAAAAAAACTCTGATTTTTCTGTATGACGTTTTATACCAAAAAAAGTAGACCGACTTAGACCAAAAAAGTAGATTGACACCACTAATGAAGTCAGTGTTTAAATTCCACCTACTTACAAAGAAACCCAATATTACAGACAGAAATACCTTTGCAGCAGATACTAATGCCTCTTTATTTCTTTGCCTTTCTTCCTCCAAACATTTTTCCAGTATTTCCTGTAAATGATAAGACAGTTGGGTAGACAGTAAATGTATTATCTGAGATAATTATTTGAGGGAACAACACATCTTTCTACACTCCGAGCAAACTTCAAGTATTACCTTCTGTTCTTGAGACTGCTGAATCAAAGCTTCTTTTATTTTTTCTTTCAGCAGTTCCTTCTCTGTATCTAGCATTTCAAGGAGCCTCTGATGCTACAAGGAAAGATAAAGAGACTATGATTATGGCTCTGAGACCAATAATCTATCAACAAGGAGTATAGCTCGTGGAATTCACTGGCCTGGCCGCACTGAAATAGTCACTAGAGGAAACAATGGGTAGATTGCTGAAACGAAGACTTACCAAAAAACCCAATTCACCTTTTTCCAATCAGCGCAAAAGAACTTTTTGTGGCCCCAAACTCAGCAATGTACATGACATGAGATCTAACTTAGGCAGACTAGTCCAAATTGGAAAATAAATCAGAAAATGATAAAATGTCTTTAATCAAAATTAAATTTAGAAAAACTACTCACTAAAGTTATTAGTCTACAGCAAAAGAAGCAAATAAATAATAACTGATGTTTGATGAATGATCATAACATATTATTTGTGTTTCATTGTTAAAGAAATGGAGAGGTTATTTACTGTTCTCACTCTAAGACTCAGAAAATAAAACAGTGACAGGAATTTATGTGAGAGCTAATGTTACAATATACAGAATTCATGTATTTACTTTGACTCCAGTGTGCTAGCAAAAAAGCACACACAACCATTAGCCAGTTTTCATGGATTGGGCACTTGGAATTGAGAGTTTTCCAAGAAAATTCAACTTTTGTATCATCAAGATCTTCAACAGAGAGAAGCCAGATACTTGTTCTGGAACAGTGCTTTTATGAGGAACAAAACCAAAAAGAATATATATATTTCTACTTACAAAGATTTCACATTCAGTTACTAAAGGGCAAAGAAGAACATTTTCTCCAATTCCTCTGATTTTGAAGCCTCTTTAAATATGAACTTATTTGAATATCCAGTATTTTAAAATGGATCTATGTCTTTCAATGTTGTTCTGAGTTAAGTATTTTTTAGGGAACAGTCCACATGAAGAGTAAGTGACCAAACAGCCACGTCTAGTTAAGAGAATCTATTATTCCTATTTTTTTAAAACATTTTATTTATTTATTTGACAGACAGAGATTATAAGTGGGCGGAGAGGCAGGCAGAGAGAGAGGAAGAAGCAGGCCCCTGCTGAGCAGAGAGCCCAATGCAGGGCTCGATCCCAAGACCCTGGGATCATGACCTGAGCGGAAGGCAGAGGCTTTTACCCACTGAGCCACCCAGGCGCCCCTATTATTCCTATTTTTAAATATAAATTTATTTTTTCCCTTATTTTTCAAGAAAATAAGAAAAATCACATGATGTGTTTTTTCATTAAAAAAAAAAATCCAAACTGTGATACAAATTACAACTTGATTATGAGAAATTATTTGTACAATATCAATTTGGGAAAAGCAACTGACAAATCAGTAGACTTAACATATGCTAAGTTCTGAGACTTTAATTTCATATTCTTTTAAGTCTAGATACACATAAATGTTATTGGATCAGAAAAAAAATACATAATCCTACTTCAAATACATACATGAGAAAAAAGTTTAAAAATGTTATACCAGGCAAATAATTAGATTTAGAAATGATAAATACAATTCCCGTATGAAACCAAAAATACTCAGTTTAGGCTTTGTGGTAGGGATAAACATAACGAAATAGAAAACCAATAAAAGCTCTAAGAATTA